>NC_089843.1:172009758-172315383 GCF_035609145.1 Eleutherodactylus coqui | reverse complement strand
TGTGAAAACATTCCGTGAACTCTGGATTCCTTCCAGTCCCATATTGTTTGCTCATAATATATGTATTCAAAGAGAGAGTCAGTCACTGTGCCAGGCATATGTTAATTAATACTATTCCAAATGAATTGACTTAAAAACTTCAAGCAAAGAGAAGTATTTTCCCATTGAGACTAAATTTCTGTGTAATCACTAATTAGAGAAGATTCATTCTGTGGTGTTCGAAATCTAAGGAGCAGGTGGTAGCTTCATCTCAGGTTGGAAGAAAAGTCTGCCTGGTAAAATTTTTATGCAGTTGGTATCATTATTTATAATCTCTGTTTAACAAGCAACAATATATCATCCACTACACCTCCACAAGGGTTTAGAAAGAGCATTTGGGCTTCAAGAGCAATGACATGTTGTCCTCTATGCAATGTTTCGTCCTGGCAAAGAAAACAGCAGCCTCTCCAAAAGCACAGCATGCCATTTTTTAATTTACACTTAGGTTTCCACTTGAAGAGACAAGCCAAAACAAACTATTCTTCCATAAAAAAGCACCATGGGAATAGTTGCCTCCCAACATTAATAATTATCAAAAAAAGTGTAATTTCACTCTCCTCCACTTCCCAGTGCCTACTCTCTTGTCTGTCTGCAGCCTGTTCATTTGGACATGACTGTTTTTGTGCTTATTTGCATAATTCACAGATGTCAACTTGCTGGCCCACTGTGTCCCTCTAAATTACAGGCTTTTGTGTTCTTTAGAAATCTATTCCCCTCCCTTGCTGTAATTAGAGCTACTGTTGGATTAAAATTGTTAGGTTAAGATCGGTAATCATCAGTCTATAAATGATATAGGAATTTTAATTACACACTGAAGATATAATTATTTCCCTCATCCTTCTGAATATGGATGCATTGGAATCGTTTTTGTCTCTTACTGGTAGATAACAATGTCTGAGCACTAAAAGTTGCGTCTGACATTAACAGCATTAACTAGTTAAATCTTTATTAAACCAGTTTTCTTGTAAAACACCTAGAGAACAGAGCGAAATTCTGTATTTAGTTGTGTTAACTCTTATCCTCTACATTTAAACAATTGGACAGTAGTCTAGTTCGGGGTATGCATTTAGAAGTAGACTGACAAAGCAAACTATCTGTATTTGCAGGGATGTTCATTCCGAAATGTATTATTTTACGATTAAATGTAAAAGTCCACTTTGATCGAATATCACAGCCAGCGGCCATATTTACCAGTATACTAATACAATGATGCACGAGGGCAGCTGACAACATTACTTCCCAGCAGAATGCAGACAGACAGATTGTTGTATGGAGGAGTGCTACACAAGGCAACAGCCCCATCACATGCCTACCACATATTGAGGTGTGTGTGGCTGTTTAGTATTATATTTGCACATAGATAGGTCATACAAAGGATGCCAAGTCACATTGATACATGTAGTGCCCCATGCAGGCTTACATCCTATTAATGACACCACATACAATTCAGCTTGGCGGGATGCCCTGCATCTCAAGGTGAACCACGCTGGACCAGCAACATCTAAAGCCAGACTCTTTACTGTCAAAACCAATAATCTATATGAGGTACTAGTTAATATTGTGGTCAACATGTGTCCCGGAGCATTTTTCATTTAATATCATATTTTATCATATCAACACCAGAAGCATCTTTCTCTATCTGTGAGGGATGTGAGTTCATTGCTATGTGTTTTATTATACATGTCTATCATTCGGACAGATATATCATTTAGAATACAAGCATTTTTGAAGTAATGTGGACTTGGCATATGGTAGGTTGCCTTAGGTTGGCTTTTTGAGCCTGAACTGTAGTTTATGATGTTTGAAGGGAGTGCATCATCATCTGGATTTGGTTGAGCATTCTGGGTTTGGTTGAGTATTGACTTAAGTATTAATTATGCAATTGAGTTTCCTGTAATGAGGATATTTATGTATATATCACCATGACACTTGGTCTGTTGGGTCCCTGATAAGCCCTTAAGAGAAAAAAAAAGTACAGTAGTGTCACTGGTTATCGTTTAGACAGTATGTTTTGTTAATGAATGCATCATATTGGATGACTTATTCATCATACTGAATATTGGGTTTAGAACTTTTTAAACTATTTGTTGCTGACTATATCCACTGACCGAGAGCCTTCCCGTTATGCTTATGCTCCCTATATCAGGCTGCATTAGG
Source organism: Eleutherodactylus coqui (assembly GCF_035609145.1). Lineage (NCBI taxonomy): Eukaryota > Metazoa > Chordata > Amphibia > Anura > Eleutherodactylidae > Eleutherodactylus > Eleutherodactylus coqui. The sequence goes on along the minus strand of NC_089843.1, from coordinate 172,313,187 downwards.
GTTGGTGTAGGAATAGGTTCTGATGCGGGGTCATCCTTGTCAGGACAACCATCCTGCTTGTTACTGTGAGTATAGTACATAGGGTATAAGAGTGCCTTGGAATTTTCTCTTTGTTTTTAAGTAGTGTAATAAAAATTATGTTTTAGTACTAACAACACAGCATTTCTCTGTGACTCCAGAAGAATGTCACAGTTATAACCTGAGAATGCTTACCAGAGAGGACATGTCAAACTAATGCTGCAATCCTGGGAAGTCAGGAAGTTGTATGATATTTCTCTACAGAATGCACATATTTTGACAATGATTTAGGACTGCAAGTTCATTAATAGAACGTGCCTATGGAAGTCTTAATTCTGCTCTTAAGTCTGCATAGCATGAGCAGGAGGTTTTAATTCTTTGTAACTCTTTTGTTGTAATTATTAGAGTATTACGATAACTAAGAGGATCATTTTCAATATTAACAATGTATTAGAGTATGCATATTTATGAACATCTCTAATATATTATAAAATTGATGGAAATAGTAAAGCATCTGTCTAAATCAAATGTATCACTGGAAAATAACACATTATTTGAATCAAGTATTCTATTTTTTTTTACTTATGTTTGATGTGACTATCGACAAAAAATCTTGAAGTATTTTAGTTTTCACACTAGTCACTGGCTCATGCACAATTGTTGATGCTTCCTGTTTCTAGCCGCCCATTTGTCAGCTCTACTATGTAGATTGGGAGAACAGAGGGGGAGGAATTTAATGACATTCGTATTGTACAGCTAAAATCAAAGATAAAGCCAAAATAAAATGTACTTCCACTGTCACTTCCTCAAGGCTATAAGGCACGGTTCACATAGGGTTTTCTTACTATGGGGCTTTCTTAACACGGATTCCAACATGAAATCTGTATCTATTTACTTTCCTGTTGACTTCAATGGGAATATGCACCATAATTCACCATAATTCATATGGTGCAAATTTTCCTGAGAAGGGATTTTAAGTCAAGATCATGGGGAAAAAAATGATGGGTTAATTCTTGAAATTGAATCCATATCATCAGGAAATTTACATGTAGATTAACCTAATTGAATGTGGCTAATCTGTATGTGAATCAATAGCAGCTTTAAATTAAAATGAAAGAAAATGTCACAAATTTCTAACATGGATTTCCACAGATTTTTCCAACTCAAATTAATTGCTGTGTGAACAATGCCTAATAGTCTATTACATTTTATATCACTTAAAGGGGTTGTCCCGCGCCGAAACGGTTTTTTTTTTAATTCAATAGGCCCCCCGTTCGGCGCGAGACAAACCCAAGGGATGGGTTAAAAAAAAAAAAGGTTTAGTACTTACCCGAATCCCCGCGCTGCGGCGACTTCTTACTTACCTTACCAAAATGGCCGCCGGGATCTTCACCCACGATGCACCGCGGGTCTTCTCCCATGGTGCACCGTGGGCTCTGTGCGGTCCATTGCCGATTCCAGCCTCCTGATTGGAATTAATGCACGATGTACATTACAAAGTGCATTAATATGGCCATACAGAAGTGTATAACCCCACTTGCTTTCGCGGGACAACCCCTTTAACTCCCAATTATTGCAATTGCCATGAAACACATGCAACCTGATGTAGCAAAATATAAGGTAAAGATCATATAGGTGCAAAATCAATCACATTTGGAACCCAAAAAAGTATGGTCAAGCAATTCTTGAAAGTTTTGATGTATCTGTACACTTAAAGAGCTCAGTCACACAGGCGTTTGTACATGGAAATTTTTAAACACATAGCTAATGCGTTGAAAAATTTGCATGACCTAAGCGGGCGGCACGGTGGAAAAAATGCTGCTAGCAGCGTTTATCCACACAAAAGGCCTCAGTCACACTGGCGTTTTGACGCTCAAAAAGAGCACTGCCCGCTATCCTCTGCCACAGCTGTCACAGCGGAGCGCAATGTTCTCCCATTGAATTCAATGGAGTCGGCAATACAGCTGGCTCTTTTGAAAGCAATGGACTGCCGGCAAGCGTTGTAGTAATTTTCAGAGAAGGGCTTAAAATATAAGCCCTTCCCTGAAAACCATCCTAAAAATGTGTATAAATAAAAAAAAAAATCTATACCTCTCTGCGGCTGCCGGGGCTCAGCTGCGTCCAGCCAGCTCTTCTCCTTGCACTGGTCTCAGTAGTATTGGCTGAGCGCAGGGACCAATCGGAAGCAGCTCTCAGCTGTCATTCAATAGCTGAGAGCTACCTCTGTTTGGTCACAGTGCTCAGCCAATCAGAGTCAGCCCATTCAGCAGGCAGGGATTTTAATAGAATATTTGCATGTTCGCTCACATAAGCAGATAGTGATAGCGATTTCTGTGAGTGGAAATAAAATGGCAGCATGGTCTATTTTTGTGCAGATTCTGCATGGACAGTTTCCATTGAAGTCAATGGAAGCCATCCAACCCACGGCCCATCCTCAATTGTCATTACGGATAGGTCGCGGGTACCCATGTCATCACGTAGCAACAGCACAGGAAAGACTAAGATTTAAAAAAGAAAACTGTGCTGTGCATGGCTGATGGCGAGCCACCACGGTCATCCAGAATACAGAAGAAATCAGGTACGCAGAGTCGCCCAGCCACGGTCAGCACCGGATTTCGCTGCGGGCTCACGCATGCGGAATTCAACTCTATTGTGTGCCGAAAACCTTAATGTAGAAAAAAAATATTCCTTTAACCTCTTCTCTAGTGTTCCAATTATGTCTCATATATGTTACAACAATCAAAACTTTAAAAAGTTATTCTCTAAGTGTCCTAATTTATTAGCCATTTCCTCCTTCTTCTTACAAACCTACATCATATCAGTAAGATCACTGGTATTGCAGTTGAATCGCTTAAATGACAATGAACCGCAATACTAGGCACAACCTATCATAAGTAGCGGTGCCTTTTAAAAAGAAAATAAAGACTCTTTCTTTTCTAATTTCATACAATATTATACAACCCCTTTGCAAAACCAGTATTTTTCTAACATTAGATTTTGCAATCTCTACAGTAGAAGCCTGTTAGATGTAGTAATTACATTGATGAATAAAATGCTGAAGATGGTTTGTTACAGAACAGTGTCAGCACCTTTGTAATCTTAAAATAAAAGAAAACCTTCCAAGATGAAAGCAAAGAAGGTATTCCTGAGATATTGGTTGCAAAAATGCATTAAAGTGAAACATAATCCAGCAAAACATTCTGTAATTTCTTTGTGCTTTGTTTTTTTTTCTTTGCTCTTCATAATTAGGTGTGGAGCGCCTGACTTACAACAGGCAAATTGTATTTCTAATTCAGTATGATCTCTGCGTTGGCCTTGGGAAATGTATAATATATAATACTATCTTTTTCCGTATTCTTTCTTCAAAGAACAATCAAGTTCTAAAAGTAAGCATTTTAAGAGACATTAGAGTGTTTCTGGGAGGAAAGTGTGCGGCTCCATAAATCTTTACTTATCTTTATTCAGAATGCTTTCTCAAGCAAGGAGTACTAGGTTTCAGCACACATAAATCTTTTCGTGTCGTCTGTAAATTGATTATTGCTGTTTTGAATCTTCCACAATAACATAACCAGAAGAATTATGGGATTCTTTAATGGGTTTTAACTTGAAAGGAGTGCTTTAAAAAGGAAACGAGCAGCTGTTTTAACATTTACAGTTTGGAGCAAGGCTGTTAAAATAGTACGGCAAATCCCACCCATCCTCCCATTTTTTTTCATGGATATCAAAACATTAGACTGGAGCCTACTTAGATTAATGAGAAGATAGGAACTGCTTTATTAAAGGGTTTATCTGAAACTATATATTTACGTCTACTCACTGCATTGTCACATGTGTTCCTCCCACCATTGAAATGTAGTATTTGATTATTTCGATACTAAATATGTAAATGTTGATATAGAACTTAATTATTAAATTAAAAAGAAAAAGAAACCGATGTTATACATTGAATAGCTGTATGTGGTATAAAGGAAGCTCTTGGAGGTCGCCTATAGTTGTGAGGACCATGGAGCACCCATTGTTGCAACCCTGAAAAGCAGTCATGCATGTTAGCAATGGGGAAGAGCAATTATACATAAGGCTCTGGTCAGATCACATTTACAGTAGTCATTAAGGTCAGCATATGCAGCGGGGGACAACTTCAGGCGCATGCACCAAATTTGCATACTTGTCTTATAAGGCCCCATATGTAAGAAACAAGATACTTCTGTATTGAGAAGCAGTGTAGGCAACAGAAAAAAGGGTATGAATGCACATATCCCCCAAATGTATGCAAAAAATAGACATTTTATGTGCTTACGTGGCATCAGTAACTTCGTATTTTGCAAACTATTAGATATAATGTGAACAGTCTAACAAAGCCACAACTAGGTTTCCTTCACCCATGGCAAATGTTCAGTTCTCTGCCCTCTGCTGAAATACCCTGACTAAGACAAGGCACTTGCTGGCACCTACTTTTGCACTCAGCAACCAGGGTATGTGTCCTAACTGCATGCTCCCAATAATACCTGTTTGTATTATGCTAACTCCACAGTGATCAGATAATCCATAGCTCTCTCACTACATAAATGAATATTTAAAGGAACAGTAAACAAAGAAAATGCAAAAAAGGTAGCCAAACACTCATCAGTTCCTTTGTGCCTATTTTGCCTCGTGTTACAATCAAAACGTAAGTAATATTACCTATGTATCTTAGGAATTCAGCTGAGCCCTTAAAGGGGTTGTCCCGCGAAAGCAAGTGGGGGTATACCCTTCTGTATGGCCATATTAATGTACTTTGTAATGTACATTGTGCATTAATTATGAGCCATACAGAAGTTATTCACTTACCTGTTCCGTTGCTAGCATCCTCGTCTCCATGGTGCCGTCTAATTTTCAGCGTCTAATCGCCGGATTAGACGCGCTTGCGCAGTCCGGTCTTCTTCTTTTCTGAATGGGGCCGCTCGTGCCGGAGAGCGGCTCCTCGTAGCTCTGCCCCGTCACGTGCCGATTCCAGCCAATCAGGAGGCTGGAATCGGCAATGGACCGCACAGAAGACCTGCGGTCCACCGAGGGTGAAGATCCCGGCGGCCATCTTCACCAGGTAAGTAAGAAGTCACCGGAGCGCGGGGATTCAGGTAAGCACTATCCGGTTTTCTTTTTTAACCCCTGCATCGGGTTTGTCTCACGCCGAACGGGGGGGCTATTGAAAAAAAAACAAAAACGTTTCGGCGCGGGACAACCCCTTTAATTCGCCTCACTGCCTTCCTCTGGATTAACATTGGGGGGGGGGGGGGGGGGTAACAGGCTGAACTAGACTTACTAATGTATTTTTTTGGCCTTATATACTATGTTACTGTTTGGCTGTTTAACAACATACTGCAGCCCCCCTCTGCCCTGTCTGCAGGATTTCTACAAGACTGTTTGATTGTTTCAGGATCATGCAGAAATTGGTGCAGATTGACAAAAAGTGAGGGCAACTACATTTACTGTTTACGGTTATGATTCATTTCTTGGTTAGTCTACCTTTAAAGTTTACATTTTTCATTGAACATATTCAGTGTGATATAATCAAATATGACAGACTGGAAGCCAACATTGATTAGTTGGTGGTAGCGGGTATAGCTTTTGGTGGTTGAGACCTGGGGATTCATACTAGGATTCTGCTATTATTCTGTTGTAAATATTAGCCTGGAGAAACATCTTCATATAAAAACTCCTTCTACATCCATCCTGATTTCAGTATTGGCATTGCTAAAGTGCTAAGTAGTGCATTAACCGTTTTCTCACTTCAATTATTATAACACATTATCTAATATTAAAGGGATTTTCTGATCTCATCTTGTCTACTGTTGTGAATGTACTCTGTCTGCCATGACATCAGCCCATGTGGCTACAATTTCTGTCTGCTGCTTTGGTACCATGAACTAGAGACTCCAGTCCATTCAGATGTCAATTGTTGCTTACAGAGACAACTTCAGGGAAGGTGACTTAGGAATTAATTGTGGAAGTTCTAGGGTACATTGGCTCCGGTAGACCTAGTGTCACAGCGATTGCTAGACGTTGTGAGAAGTGCATCACAATGTTTTGTTGTATTCTGTAAGAGAAGACAAACATTTTAAAGCCATACATAGCATACATGGGCCGATAATCGTTCAGATCCTGCAATCCATCAAGAATCTGAACAATTATCATTCAGTGTAATGGATGTCTCAAGTGAATGGCAAATGCAGAAAACTAAACAACAGATTGGCCAATGTAAACAAGGCAGTCGGTCACTTATGAATGGCTGCTTACTTACTGTGAATGGAGGTGGCCTCCATTCAGTAGTGATGGTCGATATTGCTGGGACGACCTGTCGGGCATCTGCGCCCCACAAGTCATCCCGTGTTAAAGCACCTTTAGGTGGGGCCTCTTTAATGAGTGGAGTCTAAGGCTGTTGACAATCTGTGCCTGCATGGTTCTGAGATGTAAATTTAGTACTAATAGTAATATAAGGGCTCAGTCACACGGGCACATCGGCACCCGTACACTGGCGCCGATGCGTCCGTGTGACCGACACCAGCAGACGGACGTACCTGAAGACGGCCGTCTCTCTTCAGCGCCGGAGGAAAGAACACATGACCAATGAAGCCGGTCACATGTTCTTTCCTCCGGCGCTGCAGAGAGACGGCCGTCTTCAGGTACGTCCGTCTCGTCTCCTTCCTGCAGTCACACGGGCGCATCGGCGCCGGTGTACGGATGCCGATGCGCCCGTGTGACTGACCCCTAAGAGTCACTGAGTATTTTGCAGATGTAGATATGATATTTTCCAGACTAGTATCATATTTTCTAAATAGCATATTCTATGGTAGTTTGGATTGCTATTTTGTTTGTATTACTCACATTGACATTGATGGGAGTTACAGAAACAGTGTTGAAAACCCACTCAGCTTTTTTTGTAATCTTGACCACTCATGCCTACCTCATACAGATGGACTGGGAGTAGTTGGGGCAACAGTTAGAAATATGGGTGGGACACACACCTATCTGACTCTTATGGCCATAAGAAACTTAGGTTGGAATACCCCTTTTATGGAAGCAAACTACAGTTTTTAAATAAGAACTGCATTTATTTAATGCAAAAAATATTACGTGATACACATTTATCACTAATAAATGATACATTGTAATAACTACAACAAAATAATTTGATACTATTCTTCAATATCACTGTTGAAACTAATTATTACTATTTATAAAACCTAAGCATGAGTGTTAAATGTTTTGTTCACTTTAATCATTTACTTTTGGTTATAAGAGTTCCTTGACAATAAGTGATCAGAGAGACCCTCAGTGATCAGTTATAATTTGTGATGAAACCTCTCAACATGTGTACAATTTGCCTGCACTGCCACCACAGGGGAAATTAAGTATTACATAGTTATTATTAAACTCAATGGGCTGTTGATATAATGCATGGGTGTGCCAGGTCTTCTAGACTTCTGTAGTCAAACTTGCCTTTAGCTAATAGGTCACAATCTGGGACAGTGAATTCGCTTCTATAAATTCAAAATTCTCCCGTGACATATATATGAAAATACTAATTATTAATAACTATATCAGGCAACCCTTTTAAGTAATGTCTGCATATATTTTAAAGAACTTTATACTATGATCAAAGAAACTTCCAGACAGACACATAATTCCTTTCTTGAAATTTTCAGTCTCGAAAGATATATAAAGTCAACTCTCAGGGATTGAATGACAGACATACTGTACGGTCATATGGAGAAGAACAGTGGTAAACCTCCCAAGACAGGATAAACTGCTAAAATAACTTAATTTACTACTTGTATTTCTACTCCTTTAATTGGTTGATTAAGATGATGAACTGGTCACTTATATTGAATGGCCACCTGATCAGAGACACCCTAAGGTTGGCAGTTTTTGAAATCCCGGCATCAGCTGGTCTGGTACTGATGACCATGCCTTGCTCGAAATCACTCAAATCACTTAATTTCCCCATTGTAATGTGGATTCACACTGAAACTGATCCACAGAAAACTTGCTCACTTGATTTTACGCTGCACTCCAGAGTCATGTGTCTAATCTTCATAGAGGGAAGATCCAATTGTGAAAAGACCGGTGTCTAATAAAGTGGCCATTCAGTGCATAACAACCATGACTTTTTCTGTAGATTGATATAAAGAAAATTTTAAAAGACATAGAATTAAAGCGCATCATAGCTCCTTCATATAGTGATTCATCACATATCTCCCCACGTCACATTATTTGTTACCATATTCAACTGGCTCAGTAAAGGAATGAAAGTTTAGCATGATTGCTACTTAGAATTCCTTATTCAAATTCTTTGATTTTAATACAGAATCTTACTACTGAATGAAATGCTTTGAACATTTTCTACCCTAATAGTAAAAATGAATAACCAATCAAGCCATGCTTTCTGAAACAACAAAGGTTTCCTAATTTTGTGAAGCTATCTCCTGAGTGCAAGAGCTCTGTGATATCTGTGACAAAAATAATGCTAATTATTTGCTCTCTCATCAGCGCAATGACTGTCCAATTGACTTTTGTTTGCCTGAAGCAGAAACTACTCTGTGTGGGTGAATTCCCTTGCTGAGCCAGAATTGAAATGTCTTTGGGAACATACAGAGTAACAGATGATTGGAAGATAATATCAGACAAGGCTTAATCTAGCAATATTCAAGTTATGCAAAAATAACTCTACTGCTTGTTACAAATTTGTATATTTTAGTTGGAATTATCACTAAAAAGTTAAGACTTTTTTTTCTGAAGTAAATAATATGCATGCTTATTTATGTATAGCCCAGAGGCTGAGAAACCTTGTTCCATGGTCTAGTAAGAATATTTTCATTTTTCTTTTTAGAGTCACCTTTTTGTGCTAATCCTGGTACAATTGTAAGTAATATTTATTTATTCCTATTGCTCATATAGTGTCAACATATTGATTTGTGCTGTCTCCGAATTGTAAATACTCACATCTGTCTGTATCTCCCCAGTGGTTTACAATTGAATATCCTTACATCACACATAGTTTGGTTACTTTCACATGGCATTATTTTTGTCAGTATTTTGCATTACACTCGCTGTAGATGCTTTTCTGAGTTTCCAGCATGTTTTAATAGTCAGGACAACCTAACATGATTCAGTATTCCATTTATTAAAAAAAAGGATCCTGTAAATACATAAATTGTGTCAACAGCATGAACAGGGCCTAAATGTACACTGCAATTTCAGAATATAAGAATTTGTTTTATAATATCAACTATTCTTACTGCTTAAATGGGCACTGCACTTTGAGACAACTTGGAAACAAAGACAATTGATGACAGCAAAAGACACCATAGGCCTTCTAGTCTGCCATTATATTATTTCCTTATTGTTATTCTTATGTTCATGTCATAGCCAATATGATAAGTAGTAAAAGTGCAATCACTTTATTCACTGAAAATTAGTTTGTTGTACTGAAAAATTATTCTAATGTACCCGCAATTATAGTATTATAGAATTAAAGAGTTGGAAAGGACCGTCAAGGTCATCAGCTTCAAACCTGCTCAATGCAAGATTCACTAAATCATCCCAGACAAATGTTTGTCCAGCCTCTGTTTGAAGACTTCCATTGGAGGAGAACTCGGCACCTCCCATGGCAACCTGTTCCATGACTCTGACTGTCCAAAAAGTTATTCTAATACCTAATTTGTGTATTCATGCTTTCAGTTTTATCCCATACTTCTAGTCTTTCCTTGTGCAAATGAGAATAGGGTGGATCCCTCCGCACTGTGACAGCCCATCAGTTATTTGTAGACAGATATTAAGTCTCCTCTCAGCCTTCTTTTTTGCAGCTAAACATTCCCAGATCCTTTAATTGTTCCACATTAGAGATGAGCGAGCACAAAAATGCTGGGGTGCTCGGTACTCGAGTCAAACTTTTTGTATTGCTCGAGAGCTCGTTTCGAGTAACGAACCCCATTGAAGTGAATGGGGGACTCGAGCATTTTTGTATGGGCCCGATGCTCTGCATAGGTAATGACTTGTGATACACCAGAAAACATCAGAAAGTCATAGAAACACCACAGAAGCGAATAGCGAAGGGCAGGGGCAGCATGCATGGCTGCATCTGAGGCTCACAGGTCCCACTATTAAGCCAAAATAGGGGCAAGAGCCTGGTGGTCACTCCCCTAACAATTTACTTGGAAAAAAACCTCATTAGCAAGGCACCCGTGCTGGCACATCTTAGCTAAGCACCACACTACCTGCAACCAAGGACAATCACTGCCTACGGGTGACACCGCTGCCTCTATTCCTGGGTTACATGCTGGCATTGCTGTCAAACCCAGCACACAGCACACACAAAATTTTCCATGTGTAGCATTCAGCTGGTCTCTTGCCACGCACCCGCTTCATAGCCACACCCCCATCATGTCTATTTATAAGTGCGTACTGGTTGAGGAGGAACCGGAGGCACACACTACAGAGGGTTGGCAGGGCTAGGCAGCGACCCTCTTTGAAAGTGTGGGCGATAGCCCACAATGCTGTTCAGAATTGATGATAAATTGACGTACAATCATCATTCCAATCCCGTGCCACCTCCGTCACAAAATTGTCAGGAGCCGCAAACGTGTGCATAAAGGGGACTCAGGTGCCAGCACTACTACACATCTCCACAATGCAGCAATACTCTGCGAGGGAAGCACGTGAGCGGGCCCAGGGTCAGGCTTGGTCCCAGCCTCCACCTTGTGTGACCCAAGGTGCCGCGAGTTACATAGCAATGGGAAATCCATGTGTCCCCACACAATTCCTTCTGTGTAGGTGTCAGATAGCTCAACACCGCAATGAGAAGTCTTTGAGTTTCTTGGGCTTGCCTATGCGGTCCGTGCATAAAGATGGTATTACATAGAAAGAAATCAGAGTGCCCAAACATGGCAGAGTTTCACCCCGCTAAGGGCCTCGGCCCACATTTCTGCCCTAGTCAGTCAATGTATTTGTGCCAGACAGGTAAAACACCGCGATGGGAAGTCTTTGTGCACCCACAGCATAGGCGAGCCCAAGGAACTCAAATCTGGTATTACACAGGAGGAAATTAGAGTTTCACCCCACCCAGGACCTCGGCCTCGGCCCACACTTCTGTCCAATTCATTCTTTGTATGTATCAGAGAGCTGAACAATGCAATGGGAAAGCCTTTGTGCATCCACAAGCGAGCCCATGAAACTCAAAGACAATATTAAACATGAAGAAAGGAGAGTGTCCAAACATGGCAGAGTTTCACACCGCCCAGAACCTCGGCCCACACTTCTGCCCTAGTCATTTAGTGTATTTGTGCCAGATAGGTAAAACACCACAATGGGAAAGCTGTCTTCACTCTAGCCAAGTCAGTCAGTCTGTTTCTGCCAGACAGGTAAAATAACACAATGGGAAGTCTTTGTGCACCCACAGCATAGGTGAGCCCATGAAACTCAAAGACGGTATTACACATAAATAAAACAGAGCGCCCAAACAAGGCAGTTTCACCCCGCCAAGCACCTCGGCCTCGGCTCACATCCTCAGTAATCATGGGCATAAAGCGGACTCGGATGCTATTACAGCTGTGAACGTCTCTTTAAATCAGTTAAGGTTGCTTTCATTGCTCCAAAGACTGGATGAACCACAAAGAAGGTCCACAGGCCATACCTGGTGCAGTTGATTCTTTCCCCTCAGGACGTTAGTCTCTTCCCACACCCTCAGTAAACGTGGGTCTCAAGCGGACTCGGATGCTAGTGCAGCTGTGAACGTCTCATTAATGCAGTAATGCTCCTTTTGTTTGGCCCAAACCACTGTCTCAGATAACTGTGGTAACACAAGAGAAAATACATGTTGCCCACAGCTGATCCCCAGACCCCAAGCAGGAGGAGGAGGTGGCATAATAAGGCCAAGAAACCATGACCGAGGTAGGACCCACAATACTCTGTGCGGGAAGTACGTGAGCGGGCCCTGGGTCAGGCTTGGTCCCAGCCTCCACCTTGTGTGACCCAAGGTGCCGTGAGTTAAATAGCTATGGGAAATCCATGTATCCCCACACACTTCATTCTGTGTATGTGTCAGGCAGCTTAACACTGCAATGGTAAACCTTTGTGCACCCACAGTATAGGCGGAACCCAGTAACATTTCTGTAGCAAGAGTATAGGTGAACTCCTCAAACCTTTCAGTAGCAAGTCTATAGGCGGACCCCAGTAACATTTCTGTAGCAAGAGTATAGGTGAACCCCTCAAACCTTTCAGTACTGTGGGAGATGGCTGATAGTACCAAGTGTATAGGCAGACCCCAGTAACATGTATGTAGCAAGAGTATAGGCGGACCCCTGTAACATTTCTGTAGCAAGAGTATAGGCGGACCCCAATAACATTTATGTAGCAAGAGTATAGGCGAGCCCCTGTAACATGTCTGTAGCAAGAGAATAGGCGGACCCCAGTAACATTTCTGTAGCAAGAGTATAGGTGGACCCCAATAACATTTATGTAGCAAGAGTATAGGCGGACTCCTATAACATGTCTGTAGCAAGAGTATAGGCAGACCGCAGTAACATTTATGTAGCAAGAGTATAGGCGGACCCCAGTATTATTTATGTAGCAAGAGTATAGGTGGACCCCTGTAACATTTCTGTAGCAAGAGTATAGGCAGACCCCAATAACGATTTATGTTGCGGAAGACATGTTGGTGCAGGGACCTGAGAACAGTTCCAGGGAGTCTGCCTGCTCAGAATGTGTCATTTTCATGGAGTGAGGAGGCTGGGAGGAACGAGAAGCAGGCAGAGGATTCAGAGTTGCAGTCCCTAGGCCGGGAATAGTGGACTGTGTAGAAGACTGGGTGGTCGATACATTGCTGGATGTGTTTTCTGCCATCCACGACAGGACCTGCTCGCACTGCTCTGTTTGTAATAAAGGTCCACCACGCGGACCCTCAAATTCTGATATGAAGCTAGGGAGCCCAGAAACTTGCCTCTCTCCTAATTCCGCAGCAGCCGGCTGTGATTCCCCATGCCCAGGAACTCGGCCTGTGCCCACACCCGCACTTGGATGCCCGCATCCTCGAGCCTTACCCCTACTCCTCATCATGGCCAATTAAGAATAGAGCAGGGCACAAATAAATTACCCCACTGTAGAGCGCTGACAACTGTGGCTAATTCACCGAATGCAGAGACTTGTAGATAGCGGAGCTCTATGCTGTGGCTTGAAAAAATTAACCCGCTGTCTTGCGCTGATACCTAGGGGTAATTTACCGCTCACAGAGACTTGTAGATAAGAGAGGCTGTATGGTGTGGGCGAAGACTCTGAAGCCAGTGGATAGTGCTGGTAACTGCAGCTATCTCAACCCCCCTCAAGGAAACGGTATTGTGAGACGCTCTGCACAGCGGCAGAGCTGAAATACTTTGCAGCGGCCTAAAAAATATTAGAGCACTGTTTGATGGTAAGAGCTCGTTGTAAGGCACTGCAGGCTGAGAACGCTATAACTGCAAGGCTGGGAATAGGCCTAGATACGTAATACAAAAGTTGGTGCACTACTGCTCCCAGCCAGTCACAACTATAATGCACATGGTGAGATGTAGCCCTAAGAAGGACCGTTGGGGTTCTTGCACAGAGGATCAGAAGTCCTGTAAAACTTTCCCTATATAGACAGCTCTGTCCCTAAACTCTGCATAATGCACTGCACACACAGAACGGTATAACTAAAATACTTTGCAGTAGCCTAGGAAATGTTAGAGTGCAGTTTCACGCTGAGAGCTCGTTGTAAGGCACTGCAGGCTGAGAACGCTATAACTGCAAGGCTGGGAACAGGCCTAGATGCGTAATACAAAAGTTGGTGCACTACTGATCCCAGTCAGCCAAAACTATAATGCACATGGTCAGATGTAGCACTAAGAAGGACCGTTGGGGTTCTTGCACCGAGGATCAGGAGGACTGTAAAACCTTTCCTATATAGGCAGCACTGTCCTTAATCTCTGGTAATGCACTGCAGACTGAGAACGCTGTAGCTAAAATGGCCTGCACAGCCGAGATGCTTAAAAAAAAATATTGGTGCACTACTGCTCCAAGCTAGCCACAACTATAATGCACACGATGAGGAGTAGCCCTAAGAAGGACCGTTGGGGTTCTTGAAGACAGGATCCTACGCTAACACTATCCCTGTATAAGCAGCAGCACTTTCCCTAACCTCTGCCAGCATGCGTCTGAGGCAAGCCGCGGGCGGGACCAGTTTAAGTACTGGGCGGTCACCTGATCGGCCCAGCCACTCACTGCTGTTGGCGCGCAGTGGGCTGGCACGTCACAGCAGGAAGTGGTAATGCCTTCCCCGCATGTCTATTGGCTAGAAAATGGCGCTAAACATGCGGGGAAGGAAATGCAATTGACTTGAGTACCACGTGGTGTTCGTCTTGAGTAACGAGCATCTTGATTACCCTAATACTCGAACGAGCATCAAGCTCGGACGAGTGTGCTTGCTCATCTCTTTTCCCTTATAGAGCATGATTTGCAGACCACTTACCATCTCTGAACTTACACAAATGGCAATTTGTTCTGTGAGTGCACTTTCAAGATAGTGCATAATTTTTTTTATCATTGAGGAGCTTCACATTTCTTTCACATACGATTGTACAACACCTAAGTTGTTCTTGCTTGCATCTTTTAAGATAAAAAGAAATGAGAATTTTATTAATAAATACTAGAGATGAGCGAACACCAAAATGTTCGAGTGTTCGTTATTCGGAACGAACTTCCCGCGATGTTCGAGGGTTCGTTTCGAACAACGAACCCCATTGAAGTCAATGGGCGACCAGAGCATTTTTGTATTTCGCCGATGCTCGCTAAGGTTTTCATGTGTGAAAATCTGGGCAATTCAAGAAAGTGATGGGAACGACACAGCAACGGATAGGGCAGGCGAGGGGCTACATGTTGGGCTGCATCTCAAGTTCACAGGTCCCACTATTAAGCCACAATACCGGCAAGAGTGGGCCCCCCCCCTCCCAACAACTTTTACTTCTGAAAAGCCCTCATTAGCATGGCATACCTTTGCTAAGCACCACACTACCTCCAACAAAGCACAATCACTGCCTGCATGACACTCCACTGACACTTCTCCTGGGTTACATGCTGCCCAACCGCCCCCCCTCCCCCCCACAGCGCACACCAAAGTGTCCCTAGGCAGCCTTCAGCTGCCCTCATGCCACACCACGCTCATGTCTATTTAGAATTGCGTCTGCCATGACGAGGGACCGCAGGCACACACTGCAGAGGTTGGCACGGCTAGGCAGCGACCCTCTTTAAAAGTGGCGGAGCGATAGCCCACAATGCTGTACAGAAGCAATGAGAAATAGAATCCTGTGCCACCGCCATCAGGAGCTGCACACGTGGGCATAGCAATGGGGAACCTATGTGCCACACACTATTCATTCTGTCAAGGTGTCTGCATGCCCCAGTCAGACCGGGCTTTTTAATTCATAGACACAGGCAGGTACAACTCCCTATTGTGAAGTCCCTGTCGACCCACAGCATGGGTGGCTCCCTGGAACCCACCGGCGGTACACAGAAATATCCCATTGCATTGCCCAACACAGCTGAGGTAGTAATGTCGTGCTTAATGCAGGTGGGCTTCGGCCCACACTGCATGCCCCAGTCTGACTGGGGTTCTTTATAAGTGTACAGATGTAGTAAAAACTCCGTGTGCACCTACAGCATGGGTGGGTGCCAGGAAGCCACCGGCGGTACATAGAAATATCCCATTGCATTGCCCAACACAGCTGAGGTAGTAATGTTGTGCTTAACCCTTTCCAATCCAATTTGTATATGGTTTTCCTAGGGGGCTTACTCTTTTTCTGCCGTTATACAACGGCGCTATATGCTGGCTAAAGCCAGTACTGCATGAGCTGACACGTAGGATAGGCTCCGACAGCAGAGAGGCTGGCAATATACAGTAAGAGAACCCCGACGGACGTCTACCAACAACGGAGCTGTACAGCCTTAAACCCTAATGTCTTCACAGGTCACACAGTGGACTGGAAAGGGTTAATGCAGGTGGGTTTCGGCCCACACTGCATGCCCCAGTCAGACTGGGTTTCTTTATAAGTGGAAACAGATGCATTTATAATTCCCTGTGGACCCACAGCATGGGTGGGTGCCAGGAAGCCACCGGCGGTACATAGAAATATCCCATTGCATTGCCCAACACAGCTGAGGTAGTAATGTCGTGCGTAATACAGGTGGCCTTCGGCCCACACTGCATGCCCCAATCTGACCGATGTGCTTTACAAGTGGACACATGTAGGTTAAACTCCCTGTGGACCCACTGCCTGGGTGGGTGCCAGGAAGCCACCAGCGGTACATAGAAATATCCCATTGCATTGCCCAACACAGCTGAGGTAGTAATGTCGTGCGTAATACAGGTGGGCTTCGGCCCACACTGCATGCCCCAGTCAGACTGGGGTTCTTTAGAAGTGTACAGATGTATTAAAAACTCCGTGTGCACCTACAGCATGGGTGGCTCCCTGGAACCCACCGGCGGTACATAAAAATATCCCATTGCATTGCCCAACACAGCTGAGGTAGTAATGTCGTGCTTAATGCAGGTGGGCTTCGGCCCACACTGCATGCCCCAGTCAGACTGGGGTTCTTTACAAGTGGACACATGTAGGTTAAACTCCCTGTGGACCCACTGCCTGGGTGGGTGCCAGGAAGCCACCGGCGGTACATAGAAATATCCCATTGCATTGCCCAACACAGCTGAGGTAGTAATGTCGTGCGTAATACAGGTGGGCTTCGGCCCACACTGCATGCCCCAGTCAGACTGGGGTTCTTTAGAAGTGGACACATGTATTAAAAACTCCGTGTGCACCTACAGCATGGGTGGCTCCCTGGAACCCACCGGCGGTACATAAAAATATCCCATTGCATTGCCCAACACAGCTGAGGTAACGTCAGCTGTAATGCAGGTGGGCTAAAAATTAATTTGATTACACTGTAGGCGAGGGCCCACAAAAATTGCTGTATCAACAGTACTAATGTACATCCCAAAAATTGGCCATGGCCAGCCAAGAGGGCAGGTGAAACCCATTAATCGCTTTGGTTAATGTGGCTTAAGTGGTAACTAGGCCTGGAGGCAGCCCAGTGTAACGAAAAATTGGTTCAAGTTAAAGTTCCAACGCTTTTAAGCGCATTGAAACTTATAAAAATTGTTCAGAAAAATTATTTGAGTGAGCCTTGTGGCCCTAAGAAAAATTGCCCGTTCAGCGTGATTACGTGAGGTTTCAGGAGGAGGAGCAGGAGGAGGAGGAGGAGGAATATTAGACACAGATTGATGAAGCAGAAATGTCCCCGTTTTGGATGGTGAGAGAGAACGTAGCTTCCATCCGCGGGTGCAGCCTACGTATTGCTTACGTATCGCTGCTGTCCGCTGGTGGAGAACAGAAGTCTGGCGAAATCCAGCCTTTGTTCATCTTGATGAGTGTTAGCCTGTCGGCACTGTCGGTTGACAAGCGGCTACGCTTATCTGTGATGATTCCCCCAGCCGCACTAAACACCCTCTCCGACAAGACGCTAGCCGCAGGACAAGCAAGCACCTCCAGGGCATACAGCGCTAGTTCAGGCCACGTGTCCAGCTTCGACACCCAGTAGTTGTAGGGGGCAGAGGCGTCACCAAGGATGGTCGTGCGATCCGCTACGTACTCCCTCACCATCCTTTTACAGTGCTCCCGCCGACTCAGCCGTGACTGGGGAGCGGTGACACAGTCTTGGTGGGGAGCCATAAAGCTGGCCAGGCCCTTAAAGACTGTTGCACTGCCTGGGATGTACATGCTGCTCGATCTACGCACATCCCCTGCTACCTTGCCCTCGGTACTGCGCCTTCTGCCACTAGCGCTGTCGGCTGGGAATTTTACCATCAGCTTGTCCGCAAGGGTCCTGTGGTATAGCAACACTCTCGAACCCCTTTCCTCTTCGGGAATCAGAGTGGGCTGGTTCTCCTTATACCGTGGATCGAGCAGTGTGTACACCCACTAATCCGTCGTGGCCAGAATGCGTGCAACGCGAGGGTCACGAGAAAGGCATCCTAACATGAAGTCAGCCATGTGTGCCAGGGTACCTGTACGCAACACATGGCTGTCTTCACTAGGAAGATCACTTTCAGGATCCTCCTCCTCCTCCTCAGGCCATACACGTTGAAAGGGTGACAGGCAATCAGCCGGTGTACCGTCAGCAGCGGCCCAAGCTGTCTCTTCCCCCTCCTCCTCATCCTCCTCATGCTCCTCCTCCTGTACGCGCTGAGAAATAGACAGGAGGGTGCCCTGACTATCCAGCGGCATACTGTCTTCCCCCGCCCCCGTTTCCGAGCGCAAAGCAGCTGCCTTTATGGTTTGCAGGGAATTTCTCAAGATGCATAGCAGAGGAATGGTGACGCTAATGATTGTAGCATCGCCGCTCACCACCTGGGTAGACTCCTCAAAATTACCAAGGACATGGCAGATGTCTGCCAACCAGGCCCACTCTTCTGAAAGGAATTGAGGAGGCTGACTCCCACTGCGCCGCCCATGTTGGAGTTGGTATTCGACTATAGCTCTACGTTGTTCATAGAGCCTGGCCAACATGTGGAGCGTAGAGTTCCTCCGTGTGGGCACGTCGCACAGCAGTCGGTGCACTGGCAGCTTAAAGTGATGTTGCAGGGTGCGCAGGGTGGCAGCGTCCGTGTGGGACTTGCGAAAATGTGCGCAGAGCCGGCGCGCCTTTACGAGCAGGTCTGACAAGCGTGGGTAGCTTTTCAGAAAGCGCTGAACCACCAAATTAAAGACGTGGGCCAGGCATGGCACGTGCGTGAGGCTGCCGAGCTGCAGAGCCGCCACCAGGTTACGGCCGTTGTCACACACGACCATGCCCGGTTGGAGGCTCAGCGGCGCAAGCCAGCGGTCGGTCTGCTGTGTCAGACCCTGCAGCAGTTCGTGGGCCGTGTGCCTCTTATCGCCTAAGCTGAGTAGTTTCAGCACGGCCTGCTGACGCTTGCCCACCGCTGTGCTGCCACACCGCGCGACACCGACTGCTGGCGACATGCTGCTGCTAACACATCTTGATTGCGAGACAGAGGAGGAGGAGGAGGAGGAGGAGGGTGCTTTAGTGGAGGAAGCATACACCTCCGCAGATACCACCACCGAGCTGGGGCCCGCAATTCTGGGGGTGGGTAGGACATGAGCGGTCCCAGGCTCTGACTCTGTCCCAGCCTCCACTAAATTCACCCAATGTGCCGTCAGGGAGATGTAGTGGCCCTGCCCGCCTGTGCTTGTCCACGTGTCCGTAGTTAAGTGGACCGTGGCAGTAACCGCGTTGGTGAGGGCGCGTACAATGTTGCGGGAGACGTGGTCGTGCAGGGCTGGGACGGCACATCGGGAAAAGTAGTGGCGACTGGGAACTGAGTAGCGCGGGGCCGCCGCCTCCATGATACTTTTGAAGGACTCCGTTTCCACAACCCTATACGGCAGCATCTCAAGGCTGATGAATTTTGCTATGCGGACGGTTAACGTTTGAGCGTGCGGGTGCGTGGCGGCGTACTTGCGCTTGCGCTCCAACAGTTGCGCAAGCGACGGCTGGACGGTGCGCTGAACTACACTGCTGGATGGGGCCGAGGACAGCGGAGGTGAGGGTGTGGGTGCAGGCCAGGAGACGGTAGTGCCTGTGTCCTGAGAGGGGGGTTGCATCTCAGTGGCAGGTTGGGGCACAGGGGGAGAGGCAGGGGTGCAAACCGAAGGCGCTGAACGGCCTTCGTCCCACCTTGCGGGGTGCTTGGCCATCATATGTCTGCGCATGGTGGTGGTGGTGAGGCTGTTGGTGTTGGCTCCCCGGCTGAGCTTTGCGCGACAAAGGTTGCACACCACTGTTCGTCGGTCGTCAGGCGTCTCTGTGAAAAACTGCCAGACCTTAGAGCACCTCGGCCTCTGCAGGGTGGCATGGCGCGAGGGGGCACTTTGGGAAACACTTGGTGGATTATTCGGTCTGGCCCTGCCTCTACCCCTGGCCACCGCACTGCCTCTTGCAACCTGCCCTGCTGATGCCCTTGACTCCCCCTCTGAAGACCTGTCCTCCTGAGTAAGCGTTGCACACCAGGTGGGGTCAGTCACCTCATCGTCCTGCTGCTCTTCCTCCGAATCCTCTGTGCGCTGCTCCCTCGGACTTACTGCCCTTACTACTACCTCACTGCAAGACAACTGTGTCTGATCGTCATCGTCCTCCTCACCCACAGAAAGTTGTTGAGACAGTTGGCGGAAGTCCCCAGCCTCTTCCCCCGGACCCCGGGAACTTTCGAATGGTTGGGCATCAGTGACGATAAACTCCTCTGGTGGGAGAGGAACCGCTGCTGCCCAATCTAAGCAGGGGCCCGAGAACAGTTCCTGGGAGTGTTCCCGCTCCTGAGCAGGTGTTATTGTAGTGGAGTAAGGAGGCTGGGAGGAAGGAGGAGCAGCAGACAGAGGATTCGGATTGGCAGCAGTGGACGGCGCAGAACTGCGGGTAGACGATAGGTTGCTTGAAGCACTTTCTGCCATCCAGGACAGGACCTGCTCACACTGCTCATTTTCTAATAACCGTCTCCCGCGTGGACCCATTAATTGGGCGATGAATGTGGGGACACCAGAAACGTGCCTCTCTCCTAATCGCGCAGCAGTCGGCTGCGACACACCTGGATCAGGAGCTTGGCCTGTGCCCACACCCTGACTTGGCCCTCCGCGTCCTCGGCCGCGTCCACGTCCTCTAGGCCTACCCCTACCCCTCAGCATGCTGTATTACCAGTGATTTGATTTCACAGGCAGCTAATAAATTGGCGCAAGACTGCAGGCCAAATATAATTTTTTCCCTTTTTTGAAAACGAAAGGCCCCACTGCCTCTAGTGAATGAATAATCTAAGTTTAATAACTGTGCTGTTTTCCTGCTAATGTGTCACAGAACGTGAGGGTAGCAGAGTTATTAACTGTGGCAGAGCAGGTATTTTTTTTCCCAATTAAGGAAAGCAAATGGCGAAGCCAGGAGTAAAACGTAGCTGGGTGCGTCTGATTTTTACAGGTTGCACACGCAGCCGACACGTGTCCACCGCCCTTAGGACGGACAGAGGCAGGACAAATAGAATTATTTTCCGTTTTTTTGCACCAAAAGGCAGCACTGCGTATATTCTATGAACATGAGAAGTTTAATAACTGTGCTGTTTTCCTGCTAATGTGTCACAGAACGTGAGGGTAGCAGAGTTATTAACTGTGGCAGAGCAGGTATTTTTTTTCCCAATTAAGGAAAGCAAATGGCGAAGCCAGGAGTAAAACGTAGCTGGGTGCGTCTGATTTTTACAGGTTGCACACGCAGCCGACACGTGTCCACCGCCCTTAGGACGGACAGAGGCAGGACAAATAGAATTATTTTCACTTGTTTTACAAGCAAAAGGCAGCACTGCGTATATTCTATGAATAATAACTGTGTTGTGGCCCTGCCTATACAATTCTTTCCCTGCAGTATCAATGGAGGGTGCAATGGTCTGCAGAGGCGATTTTGAGAAGCAAAAAAAAATGCAGCACAGCTAACAGTAGCCTGGACAGTACTGCACACGGTTAAATATAGCCCTAGAAAGGACCGTTGAGGTTCTTGAAGGCTACACTCACTCCTAACACTCTCCCTGCCTATGCAGCACTTCTGTCCCTAATGCCAGGTGCAACGCTCTGCAGAGCCGATTTTGAGAAAAAAAAAATTGCCACTGCTAACAGCAGCCAACACACAGCTATCAGTGGCCCTAATAAGGACCTTTGGGGGGTCTTGAAGCCTACACTAACTACCAATTCTTTCCCTACAGCAGCTCCGGTACAAACAGCACTATCCCTCATCTAACTCACACGGCATCTGAGGCGAACCGCGGGAGGGGCCGACTTTTATGTTCGGGTGACACCTGATCTTCCCAGCCACTCACAGCAGGGGGGTGGTATAGGGCTTGAATGTCACAGGGGGAAGTTGTAATGCCTTCCCTGTCTTTCAATTGGCCAGAAAAGCGCGCTAACGTCTCAGGGAAGGAAGTGAAAGCAACCAGAACACCGCATGGTGTTCGTTACGAATAACGAACATCCCGAACACCCTAATATTCGCACGAATATCAAGCTCGGAAGAACACGTTCGCTCATCTCTAATAAATACCCATATAGAATAAAAAAACTAATTTTCTTAAGCAATTAAGGTAATTTTATTGTAGGCTCTATGGCCCATTTTCAGATTTTTTTCAGGTTGCCTTGAAATGTTCTTCACAACAAGTATACTTATGAAACTTCTATTATTGCTAAATTGTATTCCTGCCTATTAAATACCCATTGTAACTTTAAAGTGTGCAAGAACAGTGGGATCTGCATGTGTTAAACACCAGGCGAGAAAACTTCTGACCAACAAATTGTTCGATAAGAAACTTTCAAAGTACACGTGTTGTTCTAATTCTCTTAGAACTGATGATCTTCTTACTTTAACACTTTGCCATCTAACACGGATAAGGACACCAGATATTTTAAGAATAGCACACAGCATGACCCTTAACCCACACTTGAAGGTTGCTTTCATTTTTTCCTTTTGCTAAAAAGTTCAGTGTACAAATTAGGATTTTCAGGTAGTTCTTTACACATTTTCTTTTCACCTACTGCAATAATGATTTTAAGAAACTCTTGAGCTAAAAAAGACACAAAAGAAGCCTCTTCAATTTAATTATAAACCATCTGCATGTGAAATATTCTTTCAACTTGTATCACTTCAATTTGTTTCAAGATATAACCCAACATAAGACACTTTTCAAACCAGTATGAAAATGACAAGAATAAATTAAAGGAGATAGTTCAAAGACGTGTAGCTCTTCTTAGGTGACATGACCACCTGAAGTGTGAAGATCTTCTCTCTAATTAGAGTTCTGTATTATATATGTATATTACTATTTTTGTATCAATTTCAAGAGTTTAAGTCCTGTTTTTCTCTACCAACATATTCATATTAATAATGTAAATATTGCCTTCTTTTTGCGTTTATCTTAACCCCTTAACACAATATTATGTACATGTATATCAGGGGAAAGATCCTATTCCCACATCCCAATGTAGATGTACATGATGGTGATTGCACAGGCCCAGGACAAGAGCTTGTATAATCACCATAGAAGCCCTGCTATAACTAAGAGCCAGGATCCCACTACGATTGCCAGCTCTGATGCCAGCAGTTTAACTCCTTAGATGCTATGATCAGTGCCAACCCTGATATCAAAGAGGATTAGAGAGTGAGAGGTTCCCTCTCTCACCCCATTAGCCAGCCTGTGATATGATCTCAGGGTGCCTCCAGGTCTGCCATTCATAAAAGCTTATTAGACCCTGCCAGAGGCAGGATCTTATAGGCTTACCAGTCAGTGTAAAAAAATGACAGTTATACAATACAGATTACATTATGAAAGTAGTGCAATTATTATGTAAGAGATCATCCAATCACATTTCAAGTTCCCTTGTGGGACTAAACAATGTTGTAGAAAACAAATAAAAAAGAAACTTTCAAAGTATTAAAAAGTTCAAGTAAAAAATATACAAAAACACCATTTTACCAATAAAATGTTATTATCTGATACGCACAAAAAAAAACTACAAAATTGGTATTGTCAATAACAATCCAAATTATAGAATGATAATGATATTTAGCCCACGCAGTGACCACCATTAGAAAAACACTGTCAAAATTGCTATTTTTGCTAATTTTGTCTTTCAAAAACCTCAATAAAAAGTGATCAAAAATTAAAAATGTATCTCTCTTAGAATAGAGAGATGCAATTTTTTTTGTCTCTATGAAAAATACTGCAATAGAAAAACATTTAAAACTAAATAAATAAATCTTGGTATTTGTATAGCGTCAAATAATTCTACCAAGCTGGGTACTCATTTTACCGACCTTGTGACAATGAAAGGCTCAGTCAACCTTGAGTCAGCTACCTGAACTATGCAAAGATTGAACTCGCAGCCTTCGGGTAACAAGCGAGAGCTTAGGACTGCATTTCTGCTGCCTTAAGGCTCAGTCAGACAGGCATTTTTTGCACATTTAGTTGCATGAAAAAAATGCAAACCGTATGCGTCAACAAATTCGCGTTACCGAAGCGAGCAGCACAGTTGAAAAATTGCACTTGGGGGCATTCAAAATTCGCACATAAAGTGAAGTGCCATTTCTATCTGCTATTGCGGCTGTGACAGCTGCAGCAGGGGATTCCTTGGATGTGCAACCTCTGGATGCTGTTACATCCAGATGTTTCACCTTGTGGTCAATAGGGCCGGGAGCAGCAGTGCTGACCCTATTGAGAACATACAGAGAAGATTGCAATCCTCTGCCACAGCTGTGACAGCTGTGGCCGAGGATTTCTTCATCTCCGCAGAGAGTCCCCTCATCACTGAACACACTGACAGCACAGTGAGAAGGGAACCCCCAACAGGGATGAAGAATTTCTCTGCCACAACTGACACAGCTGTGACACAAGAGCACAATGTTCTCCCATTGCTTTTAATGTGGCCGACACTTCTGCACCCCTATTGAAAGCAATGGGAATTAAAAAAAAAATATATATATATATTCACCTCTCCACTGCTGCTGCCTGGGGCTCAGGCGCATCTAGCTGCTTAGTCTGCCTGAACTGCTCTGAAGTTCTTTCAGCAGGCAGGGATTTAAAATGCCCGCCTGCTCAAAGGGCTGTGTCTGATTGGCTGAGTGCTCCGCCAATCACAGGCAGCAGCGCTCAGCCAATCACAGGCAGCACTCAGCTATTCATTTAATGACAGCTGAGCGCTGCCTGTGGTTGGTCACAGCACTCAGCCAATCATAAGCACCGCTCAGCCATTCATTGAATTATACTAACAAAAAACTTCAACTCATTCCACAAATAATAAGCTTTCACACAATTCCATAGGCAAAAAATAAAAAAAGTTTTGGATCTCTGAGTATAGTGATGCAGACATCTTTTTTTAATGAAAAAGGCTTTTAATCTGCAAACGTAGTCAAATATACAAAAGCTGTATAAATTTGGTATTGGCAGAACAATTTAACGATGATCTGTCTGTGACAATGTGTGACCAATTGAAGAGGTGATTTCCAAAGTGACTTTATTCCAATCAATTACATTTTTCACAAAATAGGCTATTCTGTGGTATGACTTTGGAATAAAATGTAATTTTTGCAGTGAATGTTTTGTAGGTATTTCAGTGTCATAAAATGTGCGTAAGCACTCTTGCCTCAATTTGAAAAATTAATATGTGACTTTGGAAATCACCTCTTCAATGACTCTATCAGCTCCTCTGTCAGACTTTCTCTGTCCACCTTTTGTTTCATGAAGCTCACCCACTGTAGAATCATTGTATAGGGAACTTACCCCTTTCACAGTTTTAATCCCAAACATGGTAGGATCAAGTTTCACCACCATGATTACCACATCACTGGAGAGTCCTCTCACACCTGTTTGATTCTACACCATACTATAATTATCTTCATCCACACCACTCTCTATTTCTGACTAGTCTTCATTTGCTTCATTACTTGTATTGTGGTGTCTGCGAATGCTTCTGCATGTCGATCCTCCACTGGAATAACAATAACCGTTTGTTTTGGCCGATTGGCTTTTCTTGGTGGCTTACCATAGGATATTTTAGGAGTAGGGCTGTTCTGATACACACCCATGCTCCACAAGAACTGTATCCTCCACTTCTTTATTACTACACATTGCTATGGGTAATTTCATCAGTAAGTTCATCTTTTTCTTGTTCTTCTTATCAGTGGGCATGCTCTGCAGCTTCACATTCCTCATGCACATGGATCATCTCTGTCTTCAGAGTTTACCATTTCTTTTTGCTTTCTTTACATTCACTTACAATGTCATCTTTGGATATTCTAGTGCCTTACAACTTTCTAATCCTTCTTCTGTGGTTGCAATTTATGCACTTGTTTGAAGTCCTTTTCTCTATTTTTGTTCCAACTTGTTCTTCTAATATGTTAGAGCTTACCTCAAACTGTGCCTACACAGTTTGCAGATTAAAAAGGTTTTAGATCTGTAAATTATGAATCGCTTACCGTCGGGATAAGTCATCAATAACGGAGTCAAATAATTTATCAATACGTCATTAATAGCAGAAGTCTATTGACCAGGACCCCTGCCAATAAGCTGTTCACCAGACTGGTACACTTGTATACTGAACTGAATAATACAGGAAGTGGACAGCTCCACCCTTGCTGTAATTGTCAGCTTTGGCATTGCAGGCCAAGTAATCACTGAAATGAATGGGGACTTTGCCTGCAAGACCAAGCCTGGTCATTGCAGTAAAAATAGAGCTACTTCCCACAAAAATCAACTCAGTGCACAATTGTCCTAGCCTGGAAAAGGGCTTATCTATGGGGGCCCCAGACTTTTGATGACTTATTTTGAGGATAAGCCATCAACAGTTTACAACTGGGAAACTCTTTTAAGCACAACTTGGAAACTATTTTGGCTTGCAATTCATGAATTTCCTTATTTACTGCCCTATTATTTCATCATGGTATATAGATGTGTATGGTATCTGAATAACCATAACAAAGCCTCTTGAGTAGCATATAGTAACATTGAACAGTTTTTGTAAACTTACAATATGTCTATTTTTCAATTTTTCAAACGAAATACTGAATAGTGAAAATTAAATAGATTGGGTCAATACTATGATCTCTCCCATCATCTATTTATACCCAGGACTGTGACTATAGTAAAGGGGTATCCTCTATGTCTACAGGAAAGAAGGCTTCTACACCAACATGGAAGGGGGGTCTTTACTATAAGAGCTGGTAGACTATGGAACTCTTTGTCTGAGGAGGCAGTTGTAGCGAATTCGACAAAATAGTCCAAGACAGGCCTGGATGCCTTTCTTGAGCAACACAATATTATATGTTAGAATCATTAATAACTTCAGAAGGGTTGTTGATCCAGGGATCATTCCAATTAGCAGGTTAGAGTCAGGAAGGAATTTTTTCCCTTAAGGGTTTTGTCAGATGAGCGTTGTTTTTGGGTGCGCAAAAAGAACACTTTTAAAAGAATCAATGAGTTCCTATAGAAGCCATCACATGAGAGAATGTAGTAGCGCAAAATGGCATGCACCTAACAACAATAGAACATTGGCTATCTTTGGTGTGTGATGTGCAGGAGTTTCTATTGACTCCTATGGGAGCAGGAATTAATGGAAACTCCTGTGCTCGGAAAAGAGTCCCCACAGCTTACAGCAGGGTATTTAAAAGGTGCTGTCCCAAAGCCCATTTTAAATGTCCCGCTGTTAGTCCCTGCGGGGTTGAGGGGTCTCCCCGAGGGTTCCGTAAATCCCAGTGGGGACTAGCACGCATTTACAACGTGAGATTTAAAAGGTGCTTTGGGGCAGCACATTTTAAATGCCCTGCTGTAACCTGTGGGGTATTCCTCCTGTCCTCCTGCTGGGCAATTCCCCAGCAGCAGGGACAGTAGGGGACTCGCTCCCGCTCTCCCCAAGGGATTTCCCTATTGCAGGGAGAGAGGGGGTGGGATACAAGACTTTCCCCAAGAGCGTAAGACAATGGGTGGGGCAAGAGGGATCCACCCCTAGCCCCACCCTCTCTGTGGTTTGCTATGGGAAATCTCTGTGAGAATCCCTATAGCCCCACTCCCTTTCAGGCCATGCCCACTCTCTCTGCAGTATGTGTATAACCCTCGGGGGTCCCCATAACAGGGAAAGAGAGAGAGAGAGAGAGAGAGAGAGAGAGAGAGAGAGAAAGAGAGAAAGACACTAGGAATTTCCCCATAGCAGGGAGAAAAAGTGGAGAAATGGGGGATTAACTCATAGCCCTACTCCATCTCTCCCTGCTATGGGGAAATCCCCCATAGCTCTGCTCTCTCTCCCTGTTATGGGGAAATCCTGAAGCCCTTTGGGGCTTCTTCACTCTCTCCTCCTGTAGCAGCTGCGCTTCTCCAAGCACAGCTGCTCCAATGAATGGGCGAATTCAATGCAATTTTGGCAGATGCAAGCGGCACTTTATTTTTCGCTCCTGTTGGTGCCGAGGTCTTAATCAGGAAAATTGACTTCCACCTCATTAGGATATATTTGCTTTCCTCTAGATCAGCATTGGGGGTAATAGGCTGAACTGGATGGACATGTCTGTTTTTTGTCCTTACATACTATGCTACTATTTAACACTAGAGATGAGCGAGCACCAAAATGCTCGGGTGCTCGTTACTCGAGTCGAACTTCCCGCGATGCTCGAGGGTTCGTTTCGAGTAACGAACCCCATTGAAGTCAATGGGCGACCCGAGCATTTTTGTATGGGACCTATGCTCCGCTAAGGTTTTCATTTGTGAAAATCTGGGAAATTCAAGAAAGTGATGGGAATGACACAGAAACAGATAGGGAAGGCGAGGGGCTACATGTTGGGCTGCATCTCAAGTTCCCAGGTCCCACTATTAAGCCACAATAGTGGCAAGAGTGCCCCCCCCCCAACAATTTTTACTTCTGAAAAACCCTCATTTGCAAGGCATACCTTAGCTAAGCACCACACTACCTCCAACAAAGCACAATCACTGCCTGCATGACACTCCACTGCCACTTCTCCTGGGTAACATGCTGCCCAACCGCCCCACACGACCCAGCGTCTGCTGCACACACAAAAGGTCACTGCGCTCCCTTCAGCTGCCCCCATGCCACACGCTCACTTCAAAGCCACACCACCCTCATGTCAATTTATAATTGCCTCTGTGATGAGGAGGAACCGGAGGCACACACTGCAGAGGGTCGACAGGGCCAGGTAGCGACCCTCTTTAAAAGGGGCGGGGCGATAGCCCACAATGCAGTTGAGAATCACTGACAAATCGACGTTCGATCTTCATTCCAATCCTGTGCCACCTCCATCAGGAGCTGCAAATGTCGCCAAGAGTTACGTAGCGTGGGGAATCCATGTGCCCACACAGTGTTCATTCTGTCTAGGTGTCAGGTGGCTCAATCAACACTGCAAGGGGAAAGCCATCTGCACTATGCCCCCTTTCCAAGTCACTCAGTGTCTTAGTGGCAGACAGGTAAAGCACCGCGATGGGAACTAAACTAAAACTAAAGCAGCAGTATAGGGGGAGCACAGTCTTAGTTCCATTTCAGTAATAGTAGCAATCAAGACAGGCCCCGGTAACAATTCCGAAGCAGCAGTATAGGGGTAGCACAGTCTTAGTTCCATTTCAGTAATAGTAGCAATCAAGACAGGCCCCGGTAACAATTCCGAAGCAGCAGTATAGGGGGAGCACAGTCTTAGTTCCATTTCAGTAATTGTAGCACTCAAGACAGGCCCCAGTAACAATTCTGAAGCAGCAGTATAGGGGGAGCACAGTCTTAGTTCCATTTCAGTAATAGTAGCAGTCAAGACAGGCCCCAGTAACATATCACTAGCAGCGGTATAGGGGGAGCACAGTATTAGTTCCATTTCAGTAGTAGTAGCAGTCTAGGCAGGCCCAGGCAACATATCACTAGCAGCAGTATAGGGGGAGCACAGTCTTAGTTCCATTTCAGTAATAGTAGCAGTCAAGACAGGCCCCGGTAACAATTCCGAAGCAGCAGTATAGGGGGAGCACAGTATTAGTTCCTTTTCAGTAGTAGTAGCAGTCAAGACAGGCCACAGTAACATTCCCGTTGCAGCAGTTTAGGGAGATAACAGTCTCTTTCACATTTCAGTAGTTGCAGTATAGACAAGGCCCCAGTTACATTTATGTAGCAAAAGTGTAGGCCAACCCCACACACCTTGCTGTACCATGAGTGCAGGTGAAGCCCATAAAAATTACTAGGATTACACTGTAGGTGAGGGCCCAAAAGAATTGGCGTACCAACAGTACTAATGTACCTCAGAAAAATTGCCCATGCCCAACCAAGAGGGCAGGTGAAACCCATTAATCGCTTTGGTTAATGTGGCTTAATTTGTAACTAGGCCTGGAGGCAGCCCAGTTAAAATAAAAATTGGTTCAGGTGCAAGTTTCAACGCTTTAATGAGAATTGAAACGTATAAACATTGTTTACAAAAGTAATATGACTGAGCCTTGTGGGCCTAAGAAAAATTGCCCGTTCGGCATGATTACGTGAGGTTTCAGGAGGAGGAGCAGGAGGAGGAGGATGAATATTATACACAGATTGATGAAGCTAAAAGGCCCCCGTTTTTTATGGTGATAGAGAACGATTCTTCCATCCGCAGGTGCAGCCTACGTATTGTTTAGGTACCGCTGCTGTCCGCTGGTGGAGAAGAGAAGTCTGGGGAAATCCAGGTTTTGTTCATCTTTATGAGTGTAAGCCTGTCGGCACTGTCAGTTGACAGGCAGCTACGCTTATCCGTGATGATTCCCCCAGCCGCACTAAACACCCTCTCTGACAAGATGCTAGCCGCAGGGCAAGCAAGCACCTCCAGGGCATACAGCGCAAGTTCAGGCCACGTGTCCAGCTTCGACACCCAGTAGTTGTACAGAGCAGAGGCGTCACGGAGGATGGTCGTGCGATCGGCTACGTACTCCCTCACCATCCTTTTGCAGTGCTCCCGCCGACTCAGCCTTGACTGGGGAGCGGTGATACAGTCTTGCTGGGGAGCCATAAAGCTGGCAAAGGCCTTGGAGAGTGTTCCCCTGCCTGCGTTGTACATGCTGCCTGATCTCCGCGCCTCCCCTGCTACCTGGCCCTCGGAACTGCGCCTTCTGCCACTAGCGCTGTCGGATGGGAATTTTACCATCAGTTTGTCCACCAGGGTCCTGTGGTATAGCATCACTCTCGAACCCCTTTCCTCTTCGGGTATGAGAGTGGAAAGGTTCTCCTTATACCGTGGGTCGAGCAGTGTGTACACCCAGTAATCCGTAGTGGCCAGAATGCGTCTAACGCGAGGGTGACGAGAAAGGCATCCTAACATGAAGTCAGCCATGTGTGCCAGGGTACCTGTACGCAACACATGGCTGTCCTCACTAGGAAGATCACTTTCAGGATCCTCCTCCTCCTCCTCAAGCCATACACGCTGAAAGGATGACAGGCAAGCAGCATGGGTACCCTCAGCAGTGGGCCCGGCTGTCTCTTCCCCCTGTTCCTCCTTAGGCTCCTCCCCCTCCCCCTCCTCTTCCTCCTCCTCAACGCGCTGAGATATAGACATGAGGGTGCTCTGACTATCCGGCGACATACTGTCTTCCCCCGCCTCAGTTTCCGAGCACAAAGTGTCTGCCTTTATGCTTTGCAGGGAACTTCTCAAGAGGCATAGCAGAGGAATGGTGACGCTAATGATTGCAGCATCGCTGCTCACCATCTGGGTAGACTCCTCAAAGTTTCCAAGGACCTGGCAGATGTCTGCCAACCAGGCCCACTCTTCTGTAAAGAATTGAGGAGGCTGACTCCCACTACGCCACCCATGTTGGAGTTGGTATTCCACTATAGCTCTACGCTGCTCATAGAGCCTGGCCAACATGTGGAGCGTAGAGTTCCACCGTGTGGGCACGTCGCACAGCAGTCGGTGCACTGGCAGATTAAACCGATGTTGAAGGGTCCGCAGGGTGACAGCGTCCATGTTGGACTTGCGGAAATGTGCGCTGACCCGGCGCACCTTTCCGAGCAGGTCTGACAAGTGTGGGTAGCTTTTCAGAAACCGCTGAAACACCAAATTAAGGACGTGGGCCAGGCATGGCACGTGCGTGAGGCTGCCAAGCTGCAGAGCCGCCACCAGGTTATGGCCGTTGTCACACATGACCATGCCCGGTTGGAGGCTCAGCGGCGAAAGCCAGCGGTCGGTCTGCTCTTTCAGACCCTGCAGCAGTTCGTGGGCCGTGTGCCTCTTCTCTCCTAAGCTGAGTAGTTTCAGCACGACCTGCTGACGCTTGCCCACCGCTGTGCTGCCACGCCGCGCGACACCGACTGCTGACGACGTGCTGCTGCTGCCACATCTTGATTGCGAGACAGAGCTTGCGTAGGAGGAGGAGGAAGAGGAGGAGGGTGGTTTAGTGGAGGAAGCATACACCGCCGCAGATACCACCACCGAGCTGGGGCCCGCAATTCTGGGGGTGGGTAGGACGTGAGCGGTCCCAGGCTCTGACTCTGTCCCAGCCTCCACTAAATTCACCCAATGTGCCGTCAGGGAGATATAGTGGCCCTGCCCGCCTGTGCTTGTCCACGTGTCCGTTGTTAAGTGGACCATGGCAGTAACCGCGTTGGTGAGGGTGCGTACAATGTTGCGGGAGATGTGGTCGTACAGGGCCGGGACGGTACATCGGGAAAAGTAGTGGCGACTGGGAACCGAGTAGCGCGGGGCCGCCGCCGCCATCATGTTTTTGAAAGCCTACGTTTCCACAAGCCTATACGGCAGCATCTCCAGGCTGATCAATTTGGCTATGTGCACGTTTAACGCTTGAGCGTGCGGGTGCGTGGCGGCGTACTTGCGCTTGCACTCAAACAGTTGCGCTAGTAATGGCTGGACGCTGCGCTGAGAGACATTGCTGGATGGGGCCGCGGACAGTGGAGGTGAGGGTGTGGGTGCAGGCCGAGAGACAGTCGTGCCTGTGTCCTGAGAGGGGGGGTTGGATCTCAGTGGCAGGTTGGGGCACAGGGGGAGAGGCAGTGGTGCAAACCGGAGGCGGTGAACAGCCTTTGTCCCACCTTGTGGGGTGCTTGGCCATCATATGCCTGCGCATGCTGGTGGTGGTGAGGCTGGTGGTGGTGGCTCCCCGGCTGATCTTGGCGCGACAAACCTTGCACACCACAGTTCGTCGGTCGTCTGCACTCTCAGTGAAAAACTGCCAGACCTTTGAGCACCTCAGCCTCTGCAGGGTGGCATGGCGTGAGGGGGCGCTTTGGGAAACAGTTGGTGGATTATTCGGTCTGGCCCCGCCTCTACCCCTGGCCACCGCACTGCCTCTTCCAACCAGCCCTGCTGCTGCACTTGCCTCCCCCTCTGAAGACCTGTCCTCAGTAGGCTTAGGAAATCAGGTGGGGTCAGTCACCTCATCATCCAGCTGCTCTTCCTCCGAATCCTCTGTGCGCTCCTCCCTCGGACTTACTGCCCTTACTACTACCTCACTGATAGACAACTGTGTCTCATCGTCATCATCCTCCTCACCCACTGAAAGCTCTTGAGACAGTTGCCGGAAGTCCCCAGTCTCCTCACCTGGATCCCGGGAACTTTCCAAAGGTTGGGCATCGGTCATGAGAAACTCCTCAGGTGATAGAGGATCCATTTTTGCCCACTCAAGGCCGGGACCCGAGAACAGTTCCTGGGAGCCTGCCTGCTCTTCTGAATGTGTCATTTACTGGGAGTGAGGAGGCTGGGAGAAGGGAGCAGCAGCGAGAGGATTCAGGGATGCAGCAGTGGACGGCGTAGAAGACTGGGTGCTGACGGTGGATAGTTTGCTGGATGCACTTTCTGCCATCCACGACAGGTCCTGCTCACACTGCTCAGTTTCTAATAAAGGTCTACCGCGTGGACCCATTAATTGTGAGATGAATCTGGGGACCCCAGAAACTTGCCTCTCTCCTAATCCCGCAGCAGTCGGCTGCGATACACCTGGACCAGGAGCTCGGCCTGTGCCCACACCCTGACTTGGGCTTCCGCGTCCTCGCCCGCGTCCACGTCTTCTATGCCGACCCCTACCCCTCAGCATGGTGTATTACGAGTAGAGCAGAAACAGAACTCTGTAATCAAATGTGCCGCTTATTGGCCTGTGGTTGGAGGCTGACGCACAGCATAGCCAGGAAACAATTATGCACAAGTCAAGTGGCCAAAGGCCAGTGGTAGGCCTTAAGTATTTTGCTTCAATTTTTTAAAATGGTGAGGTGAAAAACCAGACAGACACCGTATGCAGCGTATATATTGTATACTCTTTCCTTCTGGTGGGATGACGGCGATCATGTAACGAACACAGCAGAGCCAGGAAACAATTATGCGCAAGCCTGTAGTCAGACCTAGGTGCGTATGACTGAGCTACTGGAATTCACAGGGCAGAACCAGTCAAGTGGCCAAAGGCCAGTGGTAGGCCTTAAGTATTTTGCTTCAATTTTTTAAAATGGTGAGGTGAAAAACCAGACAGACACCGTATGCAGCGTATATATTGTATACTCTTTCCCTCTGGCGGGATGAAGGTGATCATGTAACGGACACAGCAGAGCCAGGAAACAATTATGCGCAAGCCTGTAGTCAGACCTAGGTGCGTATGACTGAGCTACTGGAATTCACAGGGCAGATCCAGTCAAGTGGCCAAAGGCCAGTGGTAGGCCTTAAGTATTTTGCTTCAATTTTTTAAAATGGTGAGGTGAAAAACCAGACAGACACCTTATGCAGCGTATATATGTATACTCTTTCCCTCTGGCGGGATGACGGCGATCATGTAACGGATACAGCAGAGCCAGGAAACAATTATGCGCAAGCCTGCTGTAACGCTTAGCTGGGTAATAATAAGCGACTACTACCCCCAGCAGACATGCAGTAAACTGTAGACGGTCACAGGCTTAGCTGGGTAATAATGAGCGACTACTACCCCCAGCACAGACGCAGTAAACTGAAGACGTACACAGGCAGCCCAAATATAGTATTTTTTTCCAACTTTTGGGAAAAAGCCCATTGCCTATATAGCCTGTATATGGATTTCCCTGTTGGAGGATGACTGTGGTTATTGAAAGCACAGTGCAGCCAGAAAAAATTATGCGCAAGGCTGCAGTAACAACTAGCTGGGTAATAGTAAGCGACTACTACCCCCAGCAGACACGCAGTAAACTGAACATGGTCACAGGCAGCCCAAAGATTTTTTTTCCAATTTTTTTTTAAAAAGCCCACTGTCTATATAGCCAGTATATCTCTTTCCCTGTACCACTGTCCCTGCCTCACCAGTACTCCCCCTATACTCAGTAAAATGACTGCAGACCGAGGACGCTATGGTCTGCACGCCCGATATACAAAAAAAAAAATGTGCAAAACTGCTAAAAGCAGCCTCAACAGTACTGCACACGGGTTCTTGAAGACGAAGATAACAGCCTAACACTCTCCCTATAGCAGCTAAAGCAGGACGGCACTTTCCCTAATGTCTCTCAGCATGCATCTGTGGCGAGCCGCGGCCGGCCCCAGTTTACATATTCGGGTGTCACCTGATCTCCCCAGCCACTCACTGCAGGGGGATGGTATAGGGTTGGAACTTCACAGGAGGAAGTTGTAATGCCTTCCTTGTGTTTCTATTGGCCAGAAAACGGCGCAAACTTTTCTGGGAAGAAAATGGAAGTGACTCGAACACCGCGTGGTGCTCGTCTCGAGCAACGAGCATCTCGAGTACCCTAATGCTCGAACGAGCATCAAGCTCGGACGAGTACGCTCGCTCATCTCTATGTAACACTAATATATACTAAAAAAAACTTCAACTTATTTCAATAAAATTTCTTTAAATTTTTCCTTTTCAGGACACAAAAACATGTTAAATAGTAGATTAGCAAATATCAACTAAATTATAGCAAGCAAATATCGTAGAATAAATGTTGTACATTATCTGGGATATGTAAGAAAGAAAAACCTAAACAACTTTTCATATGTACCAATATTAATGATATAATAGGTAAATAAGTAAATAGTTGCCAGGTAAAAGTAAGTTATTACACTCATAGCTCCTAATATATACTGACTAAAGAATATCGCAAGAACCTACTGTGAAATTTTACAATCATCCTGTTATGCAATGGCTACAGATATAGTAACATGTCATGAGTGTAAAGGTAATACCTTCAAGCATTTTTCATACACATATGTCTACTTGATCAATGTGGCAGTTTCT
Source organism: Eleutherodactylus coqui (assembly GCF_035609145.1). NCBI lineage: Eukaryota > Metazoa > Chordata > Amphibia > Anura > Eleutherodactylidae > Eleutherodactylus > Eleutherodactylus coqui. Next base: position 172,277,360 of record NC_089843.1, on the reverse strand, counting down.
GCAATACTAGGAATGTCAACACTTTTTCCAATGCCTCAGTATAACTAAGTTTGATAACGCAAACATTTTACTTCCTAAAATTCAGAATTTCGGTAAGATTACAAGTGAAGCAATGTTCATTAATGCTAAAGCTGGAGATTTCTGGATTGTATGTTATTTTTACTTTAGTGGATATGCAGTAGAAACAACACCACCCCCGCAAAAGTTTTACTTTTTTCCATTTTACTCCACTTTAATTTTTTTAAAGGGTTTTCAGTACATTATATGATACATAAAATAGTACTACTGACATCTACGTGGATGGATAAATAAGAGATGTTATAATTTTTTAAAAGTGGGGAGGAAAAAACAAAAATTGAAAAAAAGGGTAGCGTCTTTAAGGGGTTAATTTTGAGTGAATTTAAATGGCAGTATTTAATAATGATATAGGCCAAAGCTTTTAGGAGACATCTGCGTTTTCTCGCTTCAATACTTGTCGATCTTCCGTAATTACTAGGTGGAAGGCTTTGCACAGGTTTGGGGATAGAGTATCCCAAAACGTTGTATAGTAAACATTTGTAGGTCTATCCGGGCCGGGCGACTTAACAAATAGTAAGGAGGTGTTATGTCTGAGGACTTAAGTTACTGTTATTGTGGCATTGAGGATTTCCCTCTGAGCCTCGGAAAGAACAGCTAGATTAATATTTTGTAGAAAATTCTGATTCTGCTGCCTTGCACTTGGAAAAGTAAAGGGATCATCTTTAACCCCTTAATGACCTGGCTGCTTTGCACCTAAAGGACCGGACACTTTTTAGGGATTTTATACATGTGGTAGTTTTACTGCTCAATTATTTTTTCTTCAGCTACCAAAATTATTTTTGCTGTGGTTTTTTTTCCATGACATATGGGACTATTTTTTAATATCTTTTTAACAGATTTTTTTGTTGTTGTTTTTTTTTGTTTTATTGGGGGTAAAAAGCTAAAACCTTTTTTTAACATTTAGGTTTTTTAAAACTAGTATATTTATGCTGGAATAAAGCATGGGAGTGGGTCCCTCCTTTTGTTTTGTACATTTTGATATATAGTACGCATGGTTTCTGATTACAGGGCCTATATGGCAATTGTTTGGGTTGGCACTGGCTTTGGGTCATTTTCTTTTTTATGTATATATTTTTATATTATTCTGTAATTTTTTAAGCATATTTTTGTAGCGATTTTTTTTACCATCTATATCCCCCATGACATCATGTTAGACCTCTGGGGGACATTCATATGGTCTTTTTTTATTACAGACTTTTCCACTGCAGCTGGGGCATCCATAGGAGCCCCTGTTACAGGGGAAACATCCCCCTGTAGTGACAACTGATGAGGGTCTGCTAGGTCGCATAGTGGAAGAAACACTTCCACTCTCACTTTTTTAGTACATAGCGCTCATTAAGCGTTGTGTACCCAGGAAAGGAGAAGGCAAAAGCAGTTGAAAACTGCTTCTCCCTTCTGCCACAGGTTCTCAGCTGTGACTAACAGCATGATTGCAGGAGCAGAGGCTGTAAACCTACGCTGTATTTTTCCTGTCGGCTCGGAATAAAGCCTAGGACCAAATGCCATACATTTACCGCACTTGGTCCTTAAGGGGTTAAAAATATATAATGTTGAGTAATAGTTTCTAAAACTGTTTGCTGTGTCTTTGGGGTTTGTAAGCTTTCCATTATTTTGACCTAGCAGGAACAGAACCTCGGTGTGAAATGCTGGGCTTTAAGGTGAGAAGCCGCGGGTTTCCAAGATTTATTATTTGCAAGTAATATTTTGCCTTGATTCTTTTTAATTTCCTCTCATAATTTTGAAGTAAGTGTCTTTGAATCTTATGTCTATATGAAAAGAGCTCATTCGCAAGCTAGGTTGCCTGCTGTTGTTTAGAGCTCGGTCAGACAAGCATGGTTTAAACGCTGCTACCGCAGTGTGTAACCCACACTGCTATAGCAACCAATAGGTTCCAATAGAAGTGCTCACATGTACCCCTTTTAGAAGTGCAGGATCTGCACTTCTAGAAAAGAACGGACAGTGAGTGCCGACTCACCTGTCAGCTCCGTCGAACGCATTGTGCAGGGTGCTTTCCATAGACTCCTTTGGAAGCCATGGAAGCATGCAGCCCGCATCACGAATGTATGACTAGGCTGCACCATGGAGCTAGAGACAGCCCGGTCATGCAATCTTTTTCAGGATGACAGCAGCTTGGTTTACATGTTGCTTAGCAGCGTGTAAACCACGCTCGTCTGACCTCGGCCTTATTTTGTATTTTAAGAGCTTTAATTTTAGTAAGTAGTCCTTTCTTTTTTCACAAAGTGTCGTATCCTGATAAATGAGCCTTATGGGGCTTGCCACAAAACATAATAATAATAATAATAAACTTTATTTGTATAGCGCCAACATATTCCGCAGCGCTTAGGGGTTTACATTAAAAGATACATTGAGTGAAATATTCCTTTACATCTTTCAGCAAATCAGTTCTATGCCACACCTCTGATAGCAAGAAATCATTACTTCAAGATAGGTATGTTGGTGTTTGATTATATTTTTTTGCTAAAGTAAGAGTGATCGTGGCATGGTCCCACTAGATGATCATCTTGACTGTTGACTCTTGAGAAAGTAAGAGCATGTATTTGTCTACTATGAACATATCGATTTGTGAGTTAGGTCGGCTTCACGTGGGCGACAAAATCGCGTGAGATTTTTTGCGTTGCTAGATGCACAAATATGAACCCCATTCTTTTGAATGGGGTCATACACATGAGATATGTTTTTTTGCATGGCACGGCAAGGCAATTCTATGCGGGAAACAAATTGCAGCATGTTCTATCTAGATGCGTGCTCTTGCATCCCAGCCCCTCATTGTTTTCAATCAGGCCAATGGCATTGAAAGCAACGGGAGAAACTCCGTGATCCTCTGCCATGGCTCTGACAGCTGTGCCAGAGGATCCCTGCATCCTCGTAGTGAAAATGCCTTGCATCCATTTGAAGTTAGACTCTCAGAACTATGCATTGCTTGCCATGAAGCAAAAAGTTCCTCCCCTTCCATTACATATCGCTTAAGGACTGGACAGAACTACACAAGCTGGAGGTGGTACCCATTCTTCTGTCTGAGAAAAGCCTTGAAATCACCACAAATAAGTAATTTGCCTTGTTTGCTATTTAGAAAGTATACATAAAGTTTTATGAATAAAACACTTTTGTTTTTTGTTTGGGGCATAAGTGGAAGCCAAGCCATTATTTATAAAACAGGCTAGTTCAACATATCTTCCTTGTGGATCTATTTTCTCCTGGATAGACTGAAATGTTAAAGAATTTTTATTGCCGGTAACGACTATACCACACTCATTGGTTGTTTTTGTAATGGGGGGGGGGGGTGTTTTTGTAAATAAATTGTAGTGTTTGCTTATGAGTTGTCAGCTTGAAAAAGACCCAGTTTGGGTTGAAACGTCGCTGACGCTCAAGACCATGGGCTCAATAAAGGTCATATACCTATTATAAATCACTGTGCGGAGTGCTGCCTTCACTATTTACTTTTCCGTGAATGAGAAGGCAAATGTAGCAGCTAAACTAGAGCCGGGCAACCAGTGTGTAAGTAAACGTTCTCTTGTGATTCTGAATTTTCTTGATGCGCCAAAATTTTGCACTTGCAGGGCGGATTCGTGGTCCCACACCGAGAACTAAAAAAAGTAAAAGTTAATAAGCTTCTCTGGTTTGGGCGACAAGCGCTTGCCTCTCCACGTCATCCTGGAAACAGGCAGCAGGTGAGGCCTGTTAGGCTGTAATTTAATGCTTTGGAATCGCTGTGGAGCCTTGGTAGTTCAGGAGCTCTGTAGCCAGGCAGCCATTCACTTTAGCAGCCAAGACTTAGCTACTTAACCCCCTTTCAATTTATTTTAAGCAAAAAAACAAGACTTCATGAAGATTTACAGACAAAAGCAAAATCATTCCTCAGGAATAAATTTTAAAGCTGGGTGCAGCTTCAAGGCCTTAAAATGTCTACAGTAGACATTTTTTTAAAGATTTAAAGGCCCATTTAGCCCCAATGATTCTCGCTCAAAATTCACTCAAAGCCGCCTTTTTAGCGAAAATCGTTGGGTCTGAACGCCTAGTCATCGTGCAGTTTTCATTAACGATTCGCCCATCGTTGTCTTTCAGCAAGCTGAAAGACAATGATGAGTCTTATCAGGACCACGCATTGAGTTCTCAGTGGGATCCCGCTGATACTATTAGCTGGAGTGCTGTCTTCTGTTTTCCCTTGCTCAGAGCGCTCACCTGTATACCAGCTGAGCGCTCCGTGAACACAGCAGAAGTATGCAGAAGACAGCGCTTCAGCTCGGAGCGCTCAGCTGTATACCAGGTGAGAGCTCTGTGAACAAAGCAGGAGTGTGCAGAAGACAGCACTTCAATTGTGTTCTGCATACCCATCTCAGAGCGCTTAGCTGTATACCAGCTGAGCGCTCCGAGAAACCAACAGCTGCATGCAGAAGATAGCGGTCCAGCTTGTCTTCTGCATCAGCATGAGCCTTCATTTACACACTTATGCAAAATGAACGCTTAAAACTGTCACTCAAACTACCGTTTGAGCAAATTTTGAGCGATCATCTTGCCGTGTAAGTGCGCACAACGTTTATCGCTCAAAAGATGTCTTTTGAGCGAAAGTTTAGCGATAATCGTTGTGTCTAAACGGGCCTTAGGTCTCTTAATTCAGCTTTATTTGCATGCTACGTATTCTTAATTATAACAGTCTGTGTAATATAAATAGCATGTTTGTGTTCATGTTATAGTGTACATTTAAGGCATATTCTCATTACCTATTTTTTTGTAAAACATTATGCTTAAGATTCCAGCAAATTCTCTACAAAACCTTTGCAAAGTTGTTTTTATAGTAGAGATCTTATATCCTGAAAAATAAATGAAGATAATCTTTAGTTGAACAATAGGTATCACAAATAACATACCATTGAAGTGTTTTGTTGCTGTGTCTGAGTATGGAGAAAATGAAGTATTGTGCCTGCTTCCGTTCAGGCTCATAAATGTTTCCCCTCAATGTACTTGTTAGAATGCTACGATCAATATCCTAGTGATTGAGAGGGATATACAGTAAATTGCTACTTATATTATGTTGTTCTTGTAATTTAGTCTTTTGCAGTTGAATAATAGCATTGTAGATAAGGGGAATAATTTGTGATGTCTTGTATGTAATTTCTTTTATTACTTTTTTGTGACTGTGCATAATGGTCAATGTAAATAAAAATAATTTGTATCATATTTAGAAAATTAATAGTTTAAGGGATTTACAATTTCAATATTTTAAAATCTATAGAGATTAATTATTATAAGAATGTTTGTTTCACATTTCAGGAATTTTGTTATTTTACCTAGAATCTTCCTTTTCCATAGACATCTTTCTGTAGCACTCATACACACATCAAATTGCAGATGGATATCTTATACTCAATTATGTTCTGAGGCTGATTTAGTATGTTAAACTAGCAACTTTCCCTGCTTAAGAAGGATTTTGTAGGTTAGGTTTAGCAATTTACTCTCTATGCGATTTTGAGTGGTAAACAAAGCCGATTTTCGACAATGATATTGTGTTTGTCATACATATTTTTTCCATGCATTCATAAAACAACTTGATTGAGATTTATCAAGTAAATTGAATTGTCTATTTTTATGAAGAAGGTGTTCTGGATCACCAAAATACATGTTATTGTACTGAGACAATTGTAACCCCTTAATAACCACTGTTACACCTTTGTATGGTGGCTGCTACGGGGCCTTACAAGTGCCACACAAGTACAGCATGCCACTGTAGAGTGGGTGTTCAGCTTCAATGCAGATCACATAGTCCTTTGTAAGCTGTTGTGAAGAGTCACCATAGCATGATGAAATGGGCTTGTCGGTTTCAGAAACTGGGGACCCTGATGTATTATCATAATGTATTACAGAAGAATCCTAATGCAATAAACCTGTAAAATAGGAAATCCCATGGCTGGTTTTACAAATGTTTATGGATCTGTAATATGAACAAGCGTTCCAACTAGAGATGAGCGAGCGTACTCGGTAATGACAGATACTTGAGCGAGTATCGTTCTTACCGAGTACCTGCCTGCTCGCCTGCAAAGATTCGGGTGTTGGCGTGGGTGAGCGCTGTGTTGCGGGAGTGAACAGGAGGGAGCGGGGGGGGGGGAGGGAGAGAGAGAGATATCTCCCTCCCGTTCCCCCCCATGCTCCCCCGCCGCTCCCTGCCCACCGCCGGCACCCGAAACTTTGCGGGCGAGCAGGCAGGTACTCAGTAAGGACGATACTTGCACGAGTATCTGTCCTTACCGAGTACACTCGCTCATCTCTAGTTCCAACCTAACCGTGGGTATTGTGATCCGAATTAAGGACATCATAGGAATCTACGGTGATCTGATTCTTGGTCATACTCAAGCTGTGCTGGGATAAACAGCTGTATTAAGGACACCTAAATGGGATATTAATATACAACACCAAACACCACTATCGGAAAAAAAAGAAACAATTTTCCCGCATAAAACAATAAAACAAAGCCTCAAGCAGTCATGGGAATGAAAATAAAATTAAAAAAAAGCCATGCTTACTAAAATGCAAGTGGATAGAAGTGAAAAAAGTTAGCTGGCCACAAAAGTCTTGTTTATTAACTGGTTAATTTGCTGCTTTTCAATATGCTACAAGTGTGTAGAAGTCTACTTCTTAGTCATTGCAATGGTTACCCCCTTCAGTTTTCTTTTCCTACCAATTTAGGCCAGTGACACACCAGCGTATTCCGACCACATTTATGCATCTGTAATACAGATTAGTGTCCCAGCCCGCCCATTGGCATTCCGTCCCGATCTCTGATCATTATAGCAATCTGACTTAAAAGTCTTATTTAAAGTGTTATATGTTGTAAGTGTTGCATGTTTATCATTGCAGTACACTCAGTGATATGCATGTCTTCTGTGGACCCTGTTTATGAGCTATGGACTAACTTCACCCACCCACTGCTGATTGACAGCTTTTTCCCTAAAAAGATTGATAGGGGGAATCCTGTCAATTAGTGACAGTAGAGTGGTAGAAGGCCTCCATGCTGCACCTGATAATTTGTTATATTATAAAAACTACACCAGACATAAGTGACATACTGCTGAAATCAGGCTGTCATTCAGTACTTTATGCTGCCCCATGAGTCTCTTTAAAGCTCTGGACACCAGTTTCTATTCCTATTATGAGCAGAAACTTCTGGTTCACAAAAGTACAAGCTGCATGATTATTGCAGCATATTCCTCCATGCCAGATTATCTTTAGGCCTCCTTCACATGGGCCATGTGTTTTATGGCCAGCCGCATCACGGCCGAAAAACGTACCAAGTCGCGGCTAAATTTCGCGTTCTCACCCACTTACATGACCAGGTGCAACGTATAGATGTCGCAGCCCAGAATTCCTTTGGGCAGCATAAATCCTTCAACTGGCTCACTATTCCAGCTGGCATAGTCTAGCAGCGCTAATTGCTGCTAAATCCCCCCCCCCCCCTCCCTTTGCCTGCAGCTCCCATAGGCTTCTATTGGAGCTGCCGGCTGACCACAGCCAAAAGATAGTGGAAGACCTATCTTTTTCAGCCGCATGTAAAATCGGCTGCTGAATCAGGCCACGGATGTGCTATTTTTTTCGGCCGACAGATTTTGTTAAATATGGCCCATCTGAATGAATGTATTGGAATGCAATGCTTCAGATAGTCACGATTTTTTGCCAACATTTTATCGCAACAAACTAGCCGCGATAAAACGCTTGTTTGAATAAGGCCTTAAGCAAAAGTAAGGATGCAGAGCACTCTACGATGGGCATCATATGGTACATTATTACAGTCTCACCAAGAAGTGGCAATGACCCCCCATGAGTACTGCTTAGTATAACACCAATCAGCCATAACATTAAAATGGACAGCATTGATTATCTCATCACATTTGCAACTGCTAGAAGATGTCATTTATTTGCCAACACTTTTGTCTCTAATCACTGTTGAGAAATACAAGCACTCTTGGTAAATTACTGCGCTAGGAATTTGTTTCCTGCCTGTCTTATAGCTGAACACAACCATAGAAGTCATGTAAGTTAAGCAGACTAGAAATTTGTAGAGATAGACCCAAGTACTACTATATTTGTGCAGCATCATATGTTAATTCTGCAAAATTAACGACTCTTCATTTCTTCCTATGTATCTCTGTAATTATACATATGTGGTAATGTTGAAACAATCAATTTGCCACATAAGTTCTTCAATGAAATACTTACCCTCATTGTTTCGGTTCAGAGCTTAAATAGCTCAAATGTTTAATAATAGACATGCTGCGTAAATGGCTTAATTGCCATTTTCAAAGTCATAATTTATAGTTAATAGTTACAGTTCACAGTTATATATTAAAGTATATTAAAGTTTATTAAGCAACTGAACTGTAAAGACAATTAAATTATCCATAGTACCTCTATTGCTTATAATGATTTATCTGTTGGCTTAGCTTCAATTTTTAGTCAGGCATTTTGAGTCTGCATTATGTTATACGGGCTATTCGTACATTAGTCAAAAATAAGTCATGTGCTTTTTTAATAATTTAATTTTTTTACTTAAGTATTTTCCTGTAAAATTGTATGCTGTTTCCTCAGCATGTTCTTCTGATTTTGGTGCTTCTGTCATTGAAAACAGTGATATTTAATTTGAGATGTGATTTTTTTCAATCGGTTAAGCTAACACAGTATCAGGCTATCTCCTTATGTCTATGTTATACAGTGAGTAGAGATGAGTGAGCATACTCGCTAAGGCAAATTACTCGAGCGAGTATTGCCATTTTTGAGTACATGCCCGCTCGTCTCAAAAGATTCGAAGGCCACCGGGAGCGTCGGGGGAGAGCGGGGAGGAACGGAGGGGAGATTTCTGTCTCTCCCCCCCCCCCCCCACTCCCCCATGCTCACTCCAGCAACTCACCGCTCACCCCCGCCGGCCGCCGAATCTTTTGAAACGAGCGGGCATGTACTCGAAAATCGCGATACTCGCTCGAGTAATTAGCCTTAGTGAGTACGCTTGCTCATCTCTAACAGTGAGTCAACTATGTCCAAATATGTAAGCACCAGTAAGATGTAGGAGAGCTGTAACACATGAGCTCAAGGAAGGAGTGAAAGTTAACTGGGCTGAGTGGAGTGGCAATATATGAGATACAGTAGAAGAAGGATGAAAGTGTGACTCGACAGATAGGTGTATATTACACAAGGATAACTTCTTCTACAGCTTCTCAAATAGTAAACAATTCATAAAAAGAAAAAAAAGGGGAGGAGTGTTTTCCTTCTTTGAGTTTTTTAAAAGGTGAATATATACAGTCCATATCAGGGGTACCCAACTAGCAGCCATCAGTCCTATCAGAGCAGGCTAGTCCAAGGTGGCAGAAAGGCATATGCCCGCCCGACCTCTGCTCCTAAAACTGTGGCTGCTGTACAGCTGACAGGATCTTCTGGACACAGACAGGCACACAGGACCTGATGTTGGATGTTGTGCGCTGTTTCGTAGAGTATAACCTCACTCCTCTCTTCCATCTCCTGGTACTTAGTGAATGTCGGAGTGAGGAGTAGGAGTTATGTCATGCCATGTGAGACCACGCACAGCTCCCAACGTCAGCTCCTGCGTACCTGTCTGTGCAAACAATATCTTTCAGCTGTACAGCAATTCTGGGTGTTATGGTAATTCTAAGGGGTCACAATGGCATCCACATTACTAAATGTAGCAATAGGGGTGGTCACATTATCACTATCACTTAGTAGTACCATAGCGGACACATTATTACTATAGGGGGGAGTTCATTAGGGCTTGTGGTAGCCGGATGGGGAGAATGTACAGAAGCAAGTCTTGGCTGGAATAAATTTTTGTGGCAATCTAGACACAGAGGGAAGAAAACGGAATACAGACAACTCTAAATATAGAGGACATCACCTGTGATCACTGGAGGCAACTGCTACTGTAATCACTATCACTGTATAGAGACGATATTTGAGTACGTATATGATAAATGCATTATTTAGCCTGACGCATTATTAAAGTTATATGTAATTTGTTTTAAGGGAAGGGGCCAAATTCCTTGTTCAGCTACAGGTATATGAGTTTTTTTGCACTCCCCACTTCTACTTTCAGCTCTCTCACTTCATAGCATCTTTATCATGCTGTAGATCCACAATCAGCCTTGAATAATCATCTGTTAAATGCTCCTTAATACACTTGTCTCAAACTGGCCATTTAGAGAGGAAATATAGGTCCTGGTTCTGATGCTGTATTTATGTTATGAGCTTGGTTGTGGCATTGTATGCATGTTTTGAGCTAGATTCTTGTGCTGCATTTGTGAAGGTGTAGTGTGGGAGATTATAATAGCAGTCTAGAGTGAGGATTGGATGTGTGCACTCCTAGTTACGGAAGCATTTTGGGTAATGATATTAGATTATAGGTTTTCTAAAGGTTTAAGTTATAAAATAGACGTTTTGTATTTTTATTGAATTATTTCTGTGATGTGTTATTATGCTAATAAATGTTTGCACCTTATATGCTTATTGAATTCAAACTAGGAGTCAGAGTTATAATGGGTTGTTTGATATAAAGGGACTGCCAGTTTCAATCTGGACCATGCTATGATTAAGGCTCATTTGCTTGAAATATGAGTTGAAATATGTAGGCATCCAGCAATTACATTTGGTCTTTAACATGTTATAATAAAGTTTAGTTTTAATTTTTCACCCTGGAGAGCCAGAGTTAACTCTCTCTTCTGCCTGTCAAATATATCATGTATTTTTTGTATGGTCAAAAAAATCAGGACTACTTAACATTAGCAACACATAGTCATGAGAGTTTGGAGTTGATATTGAGTTGTGTTGATGACAGCACATTTACAATCTGCATTACAATCAGAGGTATTATCAAATAAACATGATTGGTCAGGAGTTCTTATTGGATATATGGTATATGTATGCATATGGCTATTAATTTGTGAGGTATTATTTGGATACATTCTTAACAGTTGAGCAAGGACCGCATGATGTGACAAATGCTTCAAAAGAAGGGATGATTGACTTAATAATGCAGAGTCATTGGATCATCCCTGTGTATACAGTAAAATTCTTCAATTGCTAATTGCTAATCATGTCTGAAGTTTAAGGGCTCCTTCTGATGAGAGTATTTTACTGCATTTTTGTGCACGGAAATATCCTGTGTGCAAAACATGGAAAATGGAACCCATTAATTCCAATGGGTTCATTTCCATTTCTTTTTTTTTTTTTGCGAGTCTAGTTCTCGCAGGCACAAAAAAATAGGTCCTGCTCTATGTTGTGCGCATTTGCACACCAAAGAGGCCCATAGAGGTCTATGGGAGGTATGTATATGCAAAACTATTGCTGACAACTTGCATAGCCACCAAGCTAGAGTATAAACCCACCTGGGTCCCTGCAGGTCTTTGCAAAAAGGTTCTATTGCCTTTCTGCACAAAGGGCCATTTAGAACCAAAGTCTGGTTGGAAAAAAGTCTCCTAACTGGGTTAGCAACTATAAGACTAACCCCCTAAAGAAAAACATGGACTCTCAGTTTTTGAGATATTGTTTGGGAGACTAGTAGCCCAAGTTCAACCTTCATTAGTGATCAGTCATGACCTCAAGGTAAGGTAAGATGCTATGATAAAATAAAAATATCTAAGCTTGCCAGTGCTTTTCTGTTACTTTAGCCCAACCAACACAAGATGATTTAGGAATCGAGGACTACGCGCTGGAGAGTGAATGTATGCGCGGAACCACACACCAGAGGCAGTCCTTTCACCATTTCAGGTGATTCTTGTTTTCCCTACAATACTCAGGCTTAAAAGATACATTGGGTTCATGGATGTTATTGCAAAAAACTCCACTAAGGAAAACTCCACTTTTGACAAGAGCAGCAGTCTTGAAGAATGTTCTTCAACCTTCTGGGTCCAAATCCTGGCAAAGAACTATGGTGTCTTTTCATGAGTGTCTGTGAAACTGTGAAAGTGGTATATTTTTTCTATACATGTTACAAATAAGACTAATGTTTGCATAACAGGGAACTGGAGGTAACAAAACCTTCGAATGAAACAGGAGCTACATACAAACTTTGCAGAAACATTTTTTATAATGATTTTGTTGCTATGCAACTGCAGGTTGCCCAAATGTTGAATATTACTGAGTGCTAGGTATGTAATCATTCACTCATTTCACATGCTTGCTGTTCCTATTTCTTTAGAAGACTTTGAACTGGATGCCAATTTTGGTAAAGTAAGAGAATGGCAAAGTAGGTAATACCTACTATCTGGTATGTTATGAATTATGATTTTTACAGACATTTTGAATACCTAAACATTTGTGATCGAAAAGAAATGACATGATTCAGATAAATCCACCATTCCTGCGCAGCCTTTATTTGATATTCTGTGGGTATATGGGTACTGCATTCAGTTTCATCATTGATTCAACAGATTTATTTTTTAGCTGTTTATCAGATAATATTATTGAACAATATAACCGGGCTTTTCGGATTGTTGGAGCTGAGCTTCAAGAGATTAAACAGGAACTTGTTCTGCATAGCCTAGTTCTAGACTACAGACTTATTCTTATAGCATGCCAGATGGGAATTTGTGCGGTGGTAGGCTAATGTAACTGCCTTCCTAATTGGAGGATGTCACGTTATAACATACAGAAAAAGGAAAACAGTTATAAGAAAAATTTAGGAAGGAGCTTAAAGGGGTTTTCCGTGCAAATACTATTGATGACCTATCCTCAGGATAGGTCATCAATAGTTGATCGTTCGAGATCCGCCGCTTGGGACCGACCCCAACCAATCAGGTGTGTGGGCACATGCTGTTAGCACAGCCATAGCAGCAGAGGTCAGAGTGGAAGCCTTCGCGCCAACCTCCCATGTAGTGGCTGGCACTTGTAACTGCAGGCACAGCTCTCCGACCTCTGTTATTGCGGCGCTTATAGCATGCGCTCGCACAGCTGATAGGTCAGAGTCCAGAGCGGTGGACTATGGACGATCAACTATTGATGACTTATCCTGAGGATAGGTAATCAATAGCATTTCCACGGAAAACACCTTTAAGGAAGAAGTGTGGACCATAGTAAGTTGTGAATGTTTAAAATATGGAATCAAATAAATATTGGGATTGGTGGGTAGATTTGGTGAATTTTCATGCATGCTATAAGTTGTTGGTACCGGCATCACTCTGTATGTGTGTTTTTACAAATAATCAGATGTACTAACTTTTGTTCTCACCACAGATCTTTGATACCTACAGACATGGATAAAAATGCAAATATCAATGAGATGGTGATGACATCACAAGAGGTCTGAGCAATGCCTTATACTATAGAAAGGACTGATAAGCAGAGATGCAAAATGGAATCAGATATGTGCATATCAAGGCCTTCCAGTCTCCAGTTCCCAGTGAACAAAAACCAAACCACTATGTGCACTGCTTGTAACCGCCAAAATACCCCACTCAGCTTTGAAGAGAAAAAATTACACTCACCCAATCTAATATAAACTGGACTGAAATTGTGTGCAGAGATTAAAAGGCACAGAGTACATGGTTTGCAGAGCTTGTTACTGCTCAACTACCACACATAGCTTTGAAGAGAAAAAAATTGTGAAAAAATTACACCCGTCCAATCCAGTATAAACTGTGGTTTTTATACCTTTGACCTGACCTATAGACTCTTTCCTGATTAGCTGGGAAAGCCGTTTGCAAGGCATTATGGGCTACCCTGATGCCGTGTGTTCCTTCCTCTTTCTCCTATCTGCCATGTGGCAGCTGTCATCTTAGTTCCTTTTGCCAAGACAGAGTACACAGGTTCGGACTTATGAAGAACCAAACTTTCAGTAAATTTGGGTTCTACTGGTTCATTTCACTTATCTCTACTTACTACACATAACCATGCTACATGTAACAATTATAAGTCCTCATTTATAAATTCATAGCCATAGAACAACTTTTAATATGAACCTAGTATAATGAGGTCAGCATGAAAGTTTCATTACGAGAGTAATTTCCCTGTTGTTCTTAGATTGTAAGACTAATTAGTGTAAGTTTTTGTAATCAGCTGTGTTTTTAAATTCTGTGGTGAAGATAATTCCCTTCCTCCTTCCTGATGACCTATCACCATAATTCTAAGTTTTTGTCAAGTTAAGCAAGTTCACTACTTTTATGCTTTGTGTTCACCTGGCACTTTGCCGAATATTTGTGTTTACAATATCATGTTTTAGTAAATGATGTTATTACTCTACATTATACCTCCTATGCGATCCTATTCATTGTGTTGTTTGCTTGGTAAACAATATATATAAAGCAAATAATTTTTGTGGCTCTCATTCTTATTTGATGGACCAACCATTCATCATTCTATATTATTATTTTCTGAAATTATAGATAGAAATTATTAAAGATTACCCAATGGAGAGTAAAATTCTGTCTTTGTAAATTCTTATAATTTAAAGTATGGATACTTTTGAGTAATTCTGTTTTCATATCAAATATTTTAATGAGGAGACAATTTACCGCCTGATGTTTTATGGTTAAAATTTGAATGACAGCTGAGAGCTGCCTCTGATTGGTCCCTGCGTTCAGCCAATCAGAGGCAGCACTCACTCACCCATTCATGAATTCATGAATGGGTGAGTGAGAGCTGCCTCTGATTGGTGAGGGCTGTGACCAATCAGAGGCAGCCCATTCAGCAGGCGGGGATTTAAAATCCCCGCCTGCTGAATACTACACAGAGCAGTTCAGGAGAACTGCCAGGGCCGGACGCGGCTGAACTCCGGCTGCAGGGAAAAGGTAAGTATACATTTTTCTTTTTTTTTTACACATTTTAGGATGATTTTCAGGGAAGGGCTTATATTTTTAAGCACTTCCCGAAAATTCATCCTGCGCTCGCCGGCAGCCCATTGCTTTCAATGGAGTCGGCTGTATTGCCGACTCCATTGAATTCAATGGGCGAACATCGTTCTCCTCTGCCACAGCTGTGCCACAGCTGTGGCACAGCTGTGGCAGAGGATAGCGGGCAGTGTGGGGCGGTTTCACTGAAAACGCTGCTAGGTGCAGCTTTTTCAGTGAATCGTCACACAATTTGCGGATGCGCATCCGTTATGCGATCCGCAAATAGTGGGAAAAAATGCCCGTGTGACCGAGGCCTCAATTAGTTAGCGGTGCTTTTTTGTTAATATAAAACAAAAATAAAAACCAAACAGGGAAACAACAAATGCACACAATATGTGTCAGCTGCCTCAGACATCATTCAAAAAAGCCAGCCCAGCTGCTACAAATTATTTGAAGACTCATGCATCTTGCACTGGTTTTCTGAAAACTACAAAGTTAGATGATGAATTGCATTAAACTGCACTAAAAATAAACAACCAAAAAACGAAAACATGAAGAGAGCAAAGGGGTAAGTTTTGCGTCAGTACTAGTGGTGGAGGTAGTAGTGAATGGGTCAAGTTGGCACTTCAAGCCACTCCCACTGAAGCAACAACTCCACATTCAGCATCAGGGGAGGGAAGCCCACTGCCATTCCATAGAAATGATTCTGCCCATGCGTTACATCCGCAACATACAGAACAAGTCATAAAGTGGACAACACAGCATGTCTCAAATACCACCATCTCATGTTCCTCCCAATCACAGGCACACAGTAGTCAGTATGCATCAGTTGGCCATGTGCCCCATCTACTTTACCCTGTGCTAAATCCCCCTCACCCTCTGAAACAGGTCACGTGGATCAGTCTGAGGAGTTGTTTAATCATTCAGTGTCAGGGATTTTAACTGGGCAGTCAAAACATCCTAAGGGAGAACACCAAGATATTGAATGAACTTATGCACAATGATTTTTTTCCACCAAAGAGGAAGATGAGAGTGTGTCAGTGATCATGGTCAGCCCTCCACAGGCAATATGGGCTCAGGGGAAGGTGAAAGCGGAGGTGTCATCTCCTGGTGCTCAATGGGACATAGAGTCAACTCAGGAAGAGAAGGATGATGAAAAGGAAGAGGAGGTGGAAGATGATGAGCTACCTGACCCAACATGGACAGACAAAAGAGTCATAATAGCAGCTCACGGGGGCAAGAGAAGGAAGAGGATGTTGAAGGGCAGTACCATGCTAACACAGGGAGTAGGGTGTCTCAGGCAAGCATAAGGGCTGTACCATCACCATCAGCTACTAGTAGTCCCAACAGCATCAACAACAGCTACGTCTGCTCACAGGACTTTTGCAGTTTTGGCACTCTTTAAAACCGCACGTGAAGACAAAGAATGGTCATCTGTAAGATGTGCAGTAAGCATTTAAAATGAGGCAAAAATGTAAACAAACTCAACCAAACGTTTTGCTCACCTGGGATAGAGTGCAAAGAGTCAGCCTCATCCTGCTCTGAATCCTGCTACTGTAGCTGTTTCTACCTTTAACTCCCACCCTGTTCATGCATTAGCCTATGAGCACAGAGAAGCAGTTTTGTATAGGATTAGTAGCAAGCGTACTACAGGCCTATACTTCACAACTCCAGATTGACGATTGGCCTGCAAACTTCAAAGCTTGAAGTGAAAAATGAAGAACTGAAGTTGAGCTGTCATCATCCGCAGCACCTTCATTAACATTGACACCTACCTCATATTCCAAAGTGTGCGAGATCAGTAGCTGGTCCTCCATCCCCCAACTATGGGAACGTAAAGAAAAATAACACTCCAATCACCCACAAACATGGAGCCAAGACACGACATAATGCTCTATGCTAACCCACAATACCAAATACCTAGCCACGATTTCTTTGCCCAAAAATCAGTTCCTGCCTTGCACCACCATGTGAGTGATAATGTGTCTCTGGCACTATCAGTGGATGGGGTGTTGCATATCCACTGGGTCAATGTCTTGCAATTGGAGCATTAATCCAAAAGTGGTGGCTCGTGTTTCATGGTACCCTCAAGTGTTGTGGGGCATTCATAACCTTGCCTGTCCTTGCCTAACTCTCCTCCTCTTTCTCTTCCTCCCCCTCTTCATAGCACATTTCAACGTCCTCCACATTAGCACAGATATCCGTATGTGACAAAATCTGAGAGCCATACAGAGGTACATGTGTTAATTGCCAAAATGCTGTCCTAAAATTCACATACCTAGGGAAGCATAGCCACATGGCTAAAGAGTTGCAGGCCCAGGCTGACATATGGCTAACCTCACAAAATCTGAGGCTAGGTAAGGCTGTGTGTGATAGTGAAGCCAACCTGCTGGTAACCCTTTGCCTCACACATGCACCTTTCCTGAGCCATTTGATGAACCTGGTAGTTTAGTGCTTTCAAGATAATTACCCAGGTTAACATTCCCTTCTGGAAAAGGCCAGGAAAGTGTGCTTGCATTTTCAGCATTCACGTCCCGTCGCCTCAGCACATCAGGGGAGGGGGCTACATAACCTTTCTTCCATCTATTACTAACTCCTGCTATTCTATGTGGATGGTAGGACCAACCTAAAGACACTCTTACGCTTGATCCCTAAGGGATCTGGGCCATCACCCTTAGGCACTTTGAGGTATATGAGTGCCTTTATGTTGTAGTGCTTGCAGAAGGACCATTGCATAGCCCCCATTAAAACATCAGAGCATTACTGGTTGGCCACTTTCCTTCATCCCCACTACAAGGCCAAATTATTGGCATGCTAACACAAACTGCAGATTAATTAATTAATTAGTTAGTTACATGTACCTATTCCATTCCATTTAGATTGTACGCTCTTATTAATAGGGAATTGTTTTGATTTAGTGTCCATTTACTTGTTTTCTACTAATTTGTTTGCAGATTGCTATGAAAAAGTGGGTGCTATATAGATAAAGATAAAAGAGTTTATGCCATAGGCCATGCTGCTATATCGAGTCTCTATACAGTGCCATATTATGGGGATAATCTTCACTCAAAGCAATATGGCTTTTGATGGAGCATGTTAATATTTTTTGTTCATTGGAGTTCATACAAAGCCCTATGTATATTATATATCCTTATAAAACATAATGAGTTGCTGTACCGTAGGGCCCTACAAACTTCTATAGATACACTATTATGGCTCTATATAACTTGAAAGTCATGCAGAGCTATAATATTACAATATGCATGAGACCAAATTCTTTGGAAGCAAAAAGAACATTGATAATGTAAAAAATAAAATTATATGTTTTTTAGAATAAAAATAACTTTTAAAGGGGTGGCACTGAAGTCACAAGTTATCCCCTATTCATAGGAATGGGGATAACTTCCTGATCGGTGGGGGTCTCAACGCTGAGAACCCCACCAATCCCGAGAACAAAGGCCCCATTTTCCCTTTCCTCCTCACTATGGCCTCACTATACCCCTCACAGGGAGAAGACTAATGAAGTTTTGGTCATGCAAACGTTCTGGTGCTTCATTAATTTTCAGTGCGACTGCCGGAAATAGCCATGCAGCAAGTGCTCCCATTCTCATTAAAATGAATACAATGCCAACTGCACATGCTCCATTCACTGTGATATCATTGCAGGGGTAAAAACCATCCCACAGTGATGAGAAAAGGAGGACACCTGGCCCCTATTCTCAGGATTGGTGAGGGTCTCAGCAGTGAGATCCCCACCAATCAGCAAGTTGATAACTTGTGATTCTGCTATAACCCTGTTAATTGTAATGTAATATATTAAATGTATGATACATTAACAAATTGATATGAAAATAAATAAATATCGAAATGTTAGATCTAGAGAGGAGCGAGCATACTCGTCCGAGCTTGATGCTCATTCGAGTATTAGGGTGCTCGAGATGCTCGTTACTCGAGACAAGCACCACGCGGTACTCGTCTCGATTAAACGAGCACTGACCATTGAATTCAATGGAGCCGGCAATACAGCCAGCTCCATTGAAAGCAATGGGCTGCCGGCGAGCGCGGGATGAATTTTCGGGAAGGGCTTAAAAATATAAGCCCTTACCTGAAAATCATCCTAAAATGTGTAAAAATAAAAAAAAAATTTATACTCACCTTTCCGCTGCAGTCGGAGTTCAGCCGTGTCTGGCCGGCAGTTCTCCTGAACTGCTTTCTGTAGTATTCAGCAGGCGGGGATTTTAAATCAGTCATTCAGCTGAGAGCTGCCCCTGAGTGGTCCCTGCGCTGAGCCAATCAGAGGCAGCGCTCACTCACCCATTCATGAATTCATGAATGGGTGAGAGCTGCCTCTGATTGGTGAGAGCTGTGACCAATCAGAGGCAGCCCATTCAGCAGGCGGGGATTTTAAATCCCCACCTGCTGAATACTACAGACAGCAGTTCAGGAGAACTGCCGGGCAGACGCGGCTGAACTCCGGCTGCAGCGGAAAGGTGAGTATACATTTTTTTTTTATTTTTACACATTTTAGGATGATTTTCAGGTAAAGGCTTATATTTTTAAGCCCTTCCCGAAAATTCATCCCGCGCTCGCCGGCAGCCCATTGCTTTCAATGGAGCCGGCTGTATTGCCGGCTCCATTGAATTCAATGGGCTAACATCATTCTTCTCTGTGGCAGAGGAGAACGATCTTTATGCTGACAGTGCAGGGGGGGGGGTCTCACTCTTGCCACTATTATGGCTTAATAGTGAGACCTCGGAGCCCGAAATGCAGCCCTGCATGTTGCTCCTCGTCTGCCCTATCCATTTCTGTGTTTTTTACATGACTTTGGTGATTTGCTAAGATTTTCACAAATGAAAACCTTAGCGAAGATCAAGTCATATACAAAAATGCTCGAGTCGCCCATTGACTTCAATGGGGTTCGTTACTCGAAACGAACTCTCGAGCATCACTGAAAGTTCAACTCCAGTAACGAGCACTCGAGCATTTTGGTGCTCGCTCATCTCTAGTTAGATCTGAATGAGTAAGTGTTGAGTAAAAAACTGTTAATAAATATGCACTGGAGAGTTTAATAAAATACGACACACCTTTATCAGCAATAATGTCTATAAATGTGTCTTTTAATAAATTTTACGTACAGACTAGATTATCGGAAATTGAAAATAAACATAATTGTAAAAGAATAGACATTGAATCCATTCAATACAAAATGTTAATCTTAGTCTGCTATCCAGATCATATTCTTGCTATTGTTCTCGGTGTTATGGAAAGGAATGACCTTTACTGTGCTTCACCAGCATTATGATTTTTATATTACATTTTTTTTAAAAATAGACAAAAAAATCTTCAGTAAAATCTTTTATTTCCTTTCCTTCTAATTCAGAAAATACAATGAACAGAACAGTGGATCATTCTGAATAGACCAGACATGGATGGCTGAATTACACTTAAAGATGCCACCAGGAGAATATTACATTACAGCTTCACTATCTGGTTTCAATATGCAGACATAGATGTTAGCAACTAGCATAAAGGTATCAATCAACAGAAAGTTCATTGACTGCTTTAAATAGTTCTATCAATATCTAATTTTCTGTTGGATTTAATGCGCAGTCTGTGTATTGGCTCCGTTGTTCTAAAATCATAACTCATCTTTCTTTTTGATATGTTGTTAAAAGTTTGGTAGTTAGACATATTTGTTCTGAAGTTCTGCTATATAATATTCACACTGCATGTCAGACAGATAATATCAGCCTCATACTGTGTATATATTTTTTAAAAAGTTACATTCTGGGGTTACAAAAATATAAATAAGAAAATGTTAAAAATGATCTCCACTTAAATTCACGTAAATGAAGCTATCATCCCAAGTGGACTTTTCTTCATCAGTGTAATACCAAGGCTGTTTGCAGTAGAGGAATGAATAGGCTATCACAACAGGGTCATGGGCATAGGGATAGCCGCTTTCTGCTTTCAATCACAGAATACATACTGTAGTAAACACCACTTGTCCTTTGCTAAAGATGTCACAAGAGCAACAGCAATCAATTTGCATTTCACTGCTGCAGTTTCTTAATAGCCTTCAATTACAGTGGTCCCTAAAGTTACAATATTAATTGGTTTTTGGACAACCATTGTAAAGTAGAGAATATTGTAACTTCAAACTGTAGCTATTGGAAAACTGCTAATTGCTTCCAAAGTCCCCAAAATAAAAAAAAAAAAGAAAATTAAAGGAAGATAATCTGATAAATAATACAGATAAAGCAAGTACTTCCATGTAGAAGTTGAGAAGAGCTGCTCAAAGCTGTAAATCACTTCCAAAGCAGAGCTTCTTCAGGCTCCTGTATAGTACACACAGTGAGCCATAGAAATGAAATGGAACCATCCTAACCTGCTGCCAAAGTAGCAGCTCATGCTGACACAGGTAAGGAGAAGAAAAGAATGTATTGTAGGGAGGCACTATTAAAGAGCCAATCAGTGCATGCACTTAGCTAATACTGGTTTTACACAAGTGCATGTTGATTGGCTTGAAATCACATGTTATAGATTGGTAGTGCATAAGGCATTGTGTTGGTATTAGCCTCCTAAATCTAAGAAAAGTATAATCATTAAAGGGGTTGCAATGCAACATTTCTCATCTACAGTATCCACAGCATAAGAGACAAATGTACAGTTTAATCCACAGGAACCTCCACTCATAATGAGAGCAAAGAACTGGAGTTCACTATTTGAATGGAGTGTTGGTCATGCATGCAGGGCTGGCATCAGGGGGGTCAATTGCCAGGGCCCACAACACCAAATGGACCCTCTGCCTTTAGCTCTGCCACTGTGTTCAGCTGCACCGCTGCTCAACTTTCGAGAGAGCACTTGGGGTGGTGCAGCAGGAAAAATGTGGAGCAGGACTGTAATTTACAGCTGGAGGCTGAATCTCTGCATGGGGCAAATTCTTCTTAACATGGCTCCACCTCCAGCCTCTTCTTAACCTACCGGATGTGAGAAAGAGCAGATTGAGCAGCCACTTAGAGGCCTATGATCACCCAAACCGCCCACACACACAAACTACAGCTGCCACAGCTGACGTAGGGAAAAAGGGATGGGAGTTCCCCGCAGTGAAGGCTCTGCTCATACACACAGTACGAATGTTGTAGAATTTCCATTTACATTGCAAGTCGTGTGGCGGACATTTTAAAATCTCCTGTATATGGAATAATCGCTATGATTCTCCACTCGTGGACAGGGGGCTGCGCTATGGAAAGCGTGAACTGCGATACTCGCGGCTGGATTATCACCACGAGTACCGCAATGCAAGATCATCCGTGGACAGGAGACCTAAGGGAGGTGGAAAGGGAAATAAACACAGTTCTACTAGAGATGAGCGAGCACCAAAATGCTCGGGTGCTCGTTACTGGGGACGAAATTATCGCGATGCTCGAGGGTTCGTTTCGAGTAACGAACCCCATTGAAGTCAATGGGCGACCCGAGCATTTTTGTATATCACCGATGCTCGCTAAGGTTTCCATTTGTGAAAATCTGGGCAATTCAAGAAAGTGATGGGAACGACACAGCAACGGATAGGGCAGGCGAGGGGCTACATGTTGGGCTGCATCTCAAGTTCCCAGGTCCCACTATTAAGCCACAATAGTGGCAAGAGTGCCCCCCCCAACAACTTTTACTTCTGAAAAGCCCTCATTAGCAATGCATACCTTAGCTAAGCACCACACTACCTCCAACACAGCACAATCACTGCCTGCATGACACTCCGCTGCCACTTAGCTGGCTGCGTATGAATTAGGACAACTACCCCCAGCAGAGACCCAGTACACTTGTGGACAGGAATACAGCGGTGATGTAAGAGGCAACAAAGAGGCAGGAAAGAATTTTGCGCAAGCTTGCTGTAACACTTAGCTGGCTGCGTATGAATTAGGACAACTACCCCCAGCAGAGACCCAGTACACTGAGGACGGTCACAGGCAGCCCAAATAGATTTTTTTTCCCAAATGTTTTTGGAAAGGCCCACTGCCTATATACATTAAATATGTCTTCTGTCCCTGCCTCACCACTACTGGCCCTGGACAATGTAAAATTACTGCAGGACGCAATGCTCTGCACGGCCGATATACAAAAAAAAAAATGTGCAACACTGCAAAAAGCAGCCTCAACAGTACTGCACACGGTCAGATGTGGCCCTAAGAAGGACCGTTGGGGTTCTTGAAGCCTAAAATAACTCCTAACGCTCTCCCTATAGCAGCTCCGGCACCAGCAGCACTTTCCCTGATCTCTGTCAAAATGCATCTGTGGCGAGCCGCGGGAGGGGCCGATTTATATACTCGGGTGACACCTGATCTCCGCAGCCACTCACTGCAGGGGGTTGGTATAGGGCTTGAACGTCGCAGGGGGAAGTTGTAATGCCTTCCCTGTCTTTCTGTTGGCCAGAAAAGCGCGCTAACGTCTCAGAGATGAAAGTGAAAGTAACTCGAACATCGCGTGGTACTCGTCTCGAGTAACGAGCATCTCGAACACGCTAATACTCGAACGAGTATCAAGCACGAACGAGTACGATCGCTCATCTCTAAGTTCTACCCAATATTTTTATTTCGGTTTTGTTTTTAAGGTGTTCACTGTGCTGCACAAATTACTTTATTTTGTAGGTTAGCACGGTTAAGGAGGCCAAAATTTTCTGTCATTTTCAAGTTATACTAGTGTTAAAACAAATAAATATATTTTTCTTATCTGCTTTGTGTCCCCACATTCAGAGTACCATAACTTTCTTAGTTTTTGTTTTTCCTGTTGACGGAGCTCTGTGAGGGTCACCTATGTTTTTAATTCTACCATGTTGGGGTACATATGACACATTGATATTTTTTTCCAATTCTTAGGGAGGTGAGGTGACAAAAAATGCAATTTCGTCATAGTATATTTTTTAACAATATTTACCACGTGAGATAAATAATTAATGGGGCATTACTAATAAATAATATATTATAATATGATATTTTAATTCAGATACAACTGATGTGGCAATACCCATTGTGTTCTCATCTTTCAATTTTTTGTGTTTATATTTTAGCACAAATAATAGAAAAAAGGGAGGTTTTTTGTACTTTTAGGGCTCATACTCACGGCCATATATGTAAAATGTTGTGGGTGTCCCCGCGGCACTTTACATATTTTACAGCCATACACAGTGCCGGCAGAGAACTGGCAGAGACTGCATATGGCACTGCTCATCACACGCATACGGACGTGTGCAGTGGGACTTTTTTTTTAATCGAAACAGAGTATGGACAGTGTATCATACGCAGCCCATATAAGTGTATACGGCTCATGCTGCATATGTATGCAGAGAAATAAAGCATGCAGCAATTTATTTCTCTTATGTATCTATGTGCAGTGTCCACAGGCCAGTGTGCATGGATCAATGAGAGTCCATTGACTTTCGTTGACTCCTTTCATCACGTATCGCACATTCTTGGCCATGGTCATGGACATAAGCCCTTAATCATGTGATCACATGCACATTATGTTGGAATACTTCTAGGACTTGCGCCTATATCCAGAACGGGGGATTCACAAGCCCCAACGAAGCCAGTGAGACAGTTGCTGACAACTGAATTCAAGCAGAGAATGTGCACCGCTCTCTACACAACTCAATCTTTTCTGCTCAGTGTCCTGGCTTTGCTAAAATGGCAAAACAATTCTGGTATTTCACAAGTTTTAGATTTTCCATTCTAAGCTCAACCCTAACAATCCTACAACCAGTGTATCCTTGGATGTAATGTAGCAGCCTATGCTATATTAAAAAGTGCTGCCTATTATCTTTATAGCTTACTGTTTCAGTATTGTGTGAGTATGCTTATCCTTGAGATAAATGCTAATCTTTAAATGCAAAAGCATTGTACAATCAAGTGATGAGAAAAGCTTTATACAATGTGGACACATGGTCATACAAGGATCGGTGATAATGGAATGAAGCATTTTTCCTTTTACACACCATATAATTACCAGCAAATGCATTTCACAAATAACGACAAGTGACAAAATGCTTCACTCTGAAGCTCACCGTACGTCAAGGCTGGGCTATTCTTTAAAATCGCCAGGATGTAAAAGCACTTCAGTTAAGAGTGACCATTTGTGTGTAACAATGGCTGAGAGCTCTCCAGAGAATATCCAATCCCTTTGTAGCAATGTATAGAAGAATAATGAATACATCACTGTACTCAAATATTTCTATGTAGTTATATATTCATAGCTTTGGATTATTTGTAATGTGTGATTCTGACTCTCTTATATGACAAGTACTTTTGTAAAGAATTTTTCTTTTCCTATGAATAATAGTTGCATGATGTGGAAGCTCCCTACATTTGTAATTAAAAAGATACAAATAGTAGCGTTTATATATTTTTTACACTATGTTCACATTTTTATGCCTTTGACCATTACATTCATAGGCTCCCATGAACCCAAAGTATGATATAGGAAATTAATTTTGGCATACATCCTACCAGTATGCAAATTTAAGCTTGCAAAGTGTATTCTATTTTGATTTTTTTAACACTGAAGTCAACAAGGGAGATGTATTTGAATAGCATGTAGTTGATGGGGTTTCACATTTCGGAGATTTTCTAGAGCACACACTTAAATAAAAAGCAAAGGTTTAGCAATTTTAGCTTTCTCTTGTAACTACTTTCACTTATCATGCTTCTGTATTGAAGCTCCCCCTACTCTTGCCCAATCAATCATATCCCTGCCTCTCTGTATTTAATTTAGATATAGGCTATGATTCTACCTGGCTGTTACTTATTTATTATTTATACATCTCTGAACATCATTTCTTGGAAAAAGCTCAATAAAACATTTGCAAAATATTGCGCCAATAATATTGTCTCCAACTATAAAAATATGTCATTAGGCATGCATCTCCACACATCACAGCAGCACTTTGACAGATGTTTTGATGTCCAAGTTTCATCAGGAGGTACAGAACTTCAGTTATTTAAAAAGGGACCCATAAATAATTTGTAGAGATGAGGAGAACTCATCATTCCCACTATGCTATCTACTGATTTCACATAAAGATCAGCAAAGGCAGCAATTTCTATACAGGAGAGTTGTCTAAAGTTGACCTTGGAATAGGAAATCTTAGACAACAGTTACTGTGTAAGATCATGTTGAAGAGTTTCAAAGAAGACAGTTGGTTGAAATCCATGGACTTGATTATTATGTGGTACAATGAAAAGTCAATAGCATCACAACTGGGTCTTTGACAGTATCATTTCAGATTAGTGTTTGGCTCTGCTAGAGGAGCAGATGAAAAGTCCTTGGTCTCACAGCTGAGTAGAGTTGAGCGAACATACTCTGCCGAGCTTGATGCTCGTTCAAGTATTAGCGTACTCGATGGTGCTCGTTACTCGAACGATCATCAAATCGTGTTCGACCCCGCCCCAGTTTTTGGCTCCTCACCGCTGTGACGTGCTTGCTTCGGCCCCTCCCCACCGCAGCACACGTCATTGGCAAATTTTTTGTCTGGCAGGAAGGGGAGAGAGAGAGAGAGAAAACAAAAACCAAGAAAAAAGCACGGGACACAGCGTCCCACATACAAAAATGCTAGAGTCTCCCATTGTAGTCAATGGGGTTCGTTACTTAAGTAGAGCTCTCGAATTATACAAAAAGCTCGACTCGAATAACGCGGACCCGAGCATTTGGGTGCTTGCTCATCTCTACAGCTGAGAGGTGTGACATTATCCATAATCAAAGGGGATAGTTGCCTTTATGCACCTCTAATGCGCTTGCATGTATCTGATTGTATCCATTATTTCAGAGACCATTTACATAAACAGTAGAATGGTTCAAAACGAATAACCCCTTTAAAGTTATGATGCCAAAAATGTAAAAATGGTCCCCTATCATGATAAGAAGATCATGTATGATATAAATGAGACAGTTCTTTTTCTACTTGAGTTTATTACTTTATTCCTTGCCTGTTAGAGATAAAAAGAGGGGTTAGTTAAAGATTGAGCATTAGGGTGAATGCCCATGGATGGATTGCTACCACGTTTCCCGCAGCGGATATCCACGGGTAAATTCCACAGCTGTTAGATTCTACTGAACCTAGTAGCTTTCTGCCTGGCAATGCTCACTTGCAGAATTCTGCCGCGTATTTCTGCAGCAGTAAATAAATCGTGGCATGTTCTATATGCAGCGAATTCACGCTGCGGAAGGGCTCCATTAATATAGCACATTAATGGAGACCGCGGAAGTCCACGATCATTCACAGGCACTATCATGTTATTGATCACAGTACTCCCACGGCGTAAATCCGCAGGCGTATGCCACAACACTTGTGGGCATGAGCTATTAATGGTAGTAGAAAAATCCTCAGTAAGAACAAAAGATTCACTTTGGATAATTATTTCTTATTAAGAACTTTTTCAAAGAAAACAGGATAAGTTTATAGATCTTGCATAATAAACAAACTCAAGCACCAACACGGACTTGGCAACCAAAGCATAGTTACAACTGGATATAGAAAACTGAGTGACAAATGAACTCTAACATTATAAACGAGAAAATCACAAGCCAATATAGAGAATACTAAGCATCCACCACCACATACACAGGTAATAAAAAAGAGAAGACAAAAGAGTAAAGGGTTGAACAAGTCTAGAATATTGTGTAATATCACACCATGTACATTTATTGCTATAAACATCCTCACCAATGTAGCTCATGAAGTCAGCCAAGTTAAGAAGAAAGCGAAAAAATAATAAGGCATGTTTGCTATTCGTTTGCAACGGAAGTGAAAAAACAATTATGAAGCATTCCTAGCCAGATATAGTCTCCATAGCAACCAAAAGGAGTTCATAGACGTTTTAGAGATAAACCTATAAGAGTATAATTCCTCCAAGAGAAGGTAGTAGCAATAATAACTTTAAGGGAGGTAACACCATAGGATTTCCATTTCTTGGCAATTGCTAGGCAGCATGCAAGGAGAATGCGAGAAATAACCACGGAATAGTGTAATGGAAAAGCATGTATATTCAGGAAACAGAGAACATAAACAGGATCACGGGGTTACAAGGTTATGAAAGATTGAGTGAATGAAGTCTAAAATTACATTCCAAAATGAATGAATAACTGGACATGACCATCATAGACCATATTCCATCCAGCAGGTCTCTTATACGGATTTATTTTAGCAACTCTGCAGAGGTTTAGAACCACCGCAGGAATATTAAGACATTTGAGAAGACTTATTTTGCGCAGCTAGAGAAAAAAAATCTTCATAAAATACAGAAATACCTCTGGATGTTCAAGGAGACAGAGAGGAATAAATGAAGACAGACTTTGGAAAGACAGGGTTATACATTAAATGAGCGAAGGGCATGTTGAATTGTGACGAAGGCAAAGAATAGGCTATCAGTGCCTTAAAAGATCTTTTCATGGTGACAAAATCCATTATTAAGCCTCCTTGGTAAATGACAAAGAAATACACCCAGATGTAAAAAGCGGTGGGGACCAAATACAAGTATAAGATTGCAGAATTTATTAAGGCCAGAAAAATCTAATTTGTCCAAAGTAGCCTCTAAATACCACCAATGTATCTGGTTGAACGCCTTCTCCATATCCAAAACTAAAAGCAGAGAAGGCCATGTTTGGCAGCTAGAATAAGATTCAGGAACCTACAAATTTCATCCAGGGCCTGTCTCTGACACACAAATCATACTTGATTTGATGCCACTTAATTTAAGAGGATTGAAAAAAGATGATTGCCAGGAATATTAGCATAGATTTTAATATCGATGTTCGATAAAGAAATAGGGTGAAAGTTTGATGGGGAAGTAAGGTCATTGCCAAGTTTAGGAAGAGTAACAATCAAGACTTCCAGCATTTCTGGCAAGAAGGAGCTCTGAGCCACAGAGACCTAATGGGGAGCTAGAAGAGAAGAATATTTTTGTAATCACCATTGGGAAATCCATCTGAACACAGGTACTTAAAGAATTCTAAGTTCTTAATGGCCTCTGTAACTTCAGATAATGCAAACGAAAAGGACAAGAGAGTTGACTGTTCTGACCAAGTTCTCTGTGGTGTAGCTTTATTTAATAAGTCTACATATTTACTTTGGGAAATTAAGAAAGTAAATGCCTGCTCTTTTTTTCTTCCTGGCCCTGCAGCTAAATTTCAATAGTAGGTCACTTATATAGGCTCTCCAGGCATTCCAAACCGAAAATTTGCTAGAGACAGAAGGGCAATTTTGAAGATAATCTCCAATTTAGTTTTTGAAGTAGCTTTATACTCTGGATGGAAAATAATATATTTGTTAAGTCTCCATGGGAAAGATGGGGAATGTGGGAACTTCTCGTTTAGTGATAAAGAAATTGGAGTATGGTCAGACCAGGTCATAGTACTGATCTCAGTCCTCAAAACCTCTTTTGTAAACAATCTAATATGAAAAAGCCCACATGCTTTTTATTGCACCACACTTTGACCCCTTTGCTTTAACTTTGGGGGCTGATTTTGGTGTCATTAGATGAGGCACGTGCTCACCATCGATGTTAAATCAATAAACTTGAGTTTAATAGGTTCAGTGAGCAGTCAGGCCAGTTCAAAGTTACAATGTTAAGTCTATGGCTGCTCTGCTGTGTCAGCTCCAGAGAGTGTAGGGTTGCGTTGCTAAGCAACGCTGATAAGACGTTGAGAGAGAGAGAGATAGAGACACACAACAGATGGAGAGACACACAGAGAGAGAGAGAGAGAGAGAGAGAGAGACACACACACACACACGGCAAACAAGAGAGGTGATTAGATAGTTGATGCTGAATAAATAAAAGCAAAATACCAAAGTAACATATAAAAAACTAAAACTAAAATTAAAGTTGTAAGACTATAAATCAGAAAAATATTGATCACCCAGTGTACAGGACACCGAAGATGAATTTTGGGTGGGGTGTAAACATAAAAAAAAATATATCAAATAGCTCCATTTAAGAGACAGAAGTGAGCAAAGTAAGTTCTGACTGTATACCTATTGCACTGTAGTAAATTTATTGTACATTGAATTAGATCACGATCGTATGAAATTGTTATCCAGAGGACTTAATTTCTGTCTACCTGAAACTTTTTATGTCTTGGAGTTTGAGATAGACTCATTTAAAACAATTTATAAACTGAATTTGGAGACGTCTTAGATAAAATCATCTGTGAGCAGTACCAATCCTAAAAAGGAGGCAGAAGTTCCATTTTCCCTGGGCTTTTTTTGGTTTTCTATGGATAAAGAATGAAAATCCTGAAAGAGTAATGTGAAAATCCTGAAAGAGTAATGTGAAATGAGACAATGTCAGAGGAACGTTTTGGGTAACTCTTAGAGATGAGCGAGCACCCAAATGCTCGCGTTCTCGTTACTCGAGACGAACTTTTCGCGATGCTCGAGGGTTCGTTTCGAGTAACGAACCCCATTGAAGTCAATGGGCGACTCGAGCATTTTTGTATATCGCCGATGCTCGCTAAGGTTTTCATTTGTGAAAATGTGGGCAATTCAAGAAAGTGTTGGGAACGACACAGCAACGGATAGGGCAGGCGAGGGGCTACATGTTGGGCTGCATCTCAAGTTCACAGGTCCCACTATTAAGCCACAATAGCGGCAAGAGTGGCCCCCCCTCCCAACAATTTTTACTTCTGAAAAACCTTCATTAGCAATGCATACCTTAGCTAAGCACCACACTACCTCCAACAAAGCACAATCACTGCCTGCATGACACTCCGCTGCCACTTCTCCTGGGTTACATGCTTATAGCCGGTTCCACTGAAAGCAATGGGCTGCCGGCGTGCGCGGGATGAATTGTCGGGAAGGGCTTAAATATAGAAGCCCTTCCTGACAATTCATCCCGCGCACGCCGGCAGCCCATTGCTTTCAGTGGAACCTGCTGTATTGCCGGCTCCATTGAATTCAATGGGCAAACATCGTTCTTCTCTGCCACAGTTGTTACAGCTGTGGCAGAGAAGAATGATTTGTCTTCTATATGTTCTCAATGGGGTCGGCGCTGCTGCCACCGGCCCCATTGAGCGCATATAGAGAAGAGAACAGGGATCGCAGATAGGTGCGATCTGCGATTTCTGACTATGGCCTAAGAAGGACCGTTGGGGTTCTTGAAGCCTAAAATAACTCCTAACGCTCTCCCTATAGCAGCTCCGGCACCAGCAGCACTTTCCCTGAACTATGTCAGAATGCATCTGTGGCGAGCCGCGGGCGGGCAGATTTTAATACTCGGGTGACACCTGATCTCGCCAGCCACTCACTGCAGGGGGGTGGTATAGGGCTGGAACATCACAGGAGGAAGTTGTAATGCCTTCCCTGTCTTTCTGTTGGCCAGAAAAGCGCGCTAATGTCTCAGAGATGAAAGTGAAAGTAACTCGAACATCGCGTGGTGCTCGCCTCGAGTAACGAGCATCTTGAACACCCTAAGGGCGAGCACCCACTGGCGTTTGCGTTCTCCGCGGGGAAAAAACGCAGCGTTTTCGCCGCGTTTCCCGCTTTTTTTCCGCGCGTTTTTCGCGGTGTTTTCCGTTAATTTCCATTGACATTCATGGGTGCATTAGGAGAAAAATAGGGACACATATGCAACTGACAGTTCCTATGTTAAAAACGCAAACGCAACGCAAAAAAAACGCCAGTGGACAGGAACACATGTTATCTCTATGCCTGTGCAGGAAAAACGCAAAACGCAAAACGCAGGTAAAAAAACGCCAGTGGGTGCTCGCCCTAATACTCGAACGAGTATCAAGCTCGGACGAGGACGCTCGCTCATCTCTAGTAACTCTAGATATTTTTCAGTTATGATTAAATCAAGATTTTCACCTCCGTTACAATTGGAAGGTTGTTTGGAACTATTTACAGTGCAGGTATTAAGGCATTGATTTACTCTAAGAGCTCTTTCACAAGCACATAAGCACTTATGCCCAAGCCTCAGTGCAATGTACTTGCTATATGAACAAAGTTTTTTTTACGCACATATCGGTGCATTTTTCAGTATTTTTTTCTGCTCACAGGGCATGTTCATGTGAGTCATTTAGGTGGAGTGTGAGGCCTCATGTCCACAAGGAAATTCGGGCCTGCACGAGTTCCCCGTGCAGAATCCCGCAGCGGGTCCCTCCTGGCCCGCAGATATGAGGCCAAGAAAATAGGTAATACTTACCTGTCCAGACACTACGGGTCTCCCCTCTGTCATGGCCGGATCTACTTTCTTTGGCCCAGTGGATATGCTCGGCATGCCAGCAGCGTGCCGCGCACATGCGCTGCGCGCGCTTTTCTTTCTAACTCCTGCTTTCCTGCGGCACAGCACAATAACAGCTGTGGGTGTGCCGTGGGACCAGACGGCTTCCAATGGGAAAAGTGCATGAAATGGAGCATGCTGTGACCCGTCCACCTGAAAAAAATGACATCCGCAGGTATTTAATTACCTGCGGGTATCCAATGATTCCCTATGGGCGCGGATCACACGTGCAGAAGACCCGCATGGTTTTATTAATTCTATTTTGGCCATGGACATTGGGCTTGATAGACTCGCTGGTAAAAAGTAAATTACTGTATAAGGGCTCCTGCAGACAAGCGTAAGCGCAAATATGCTTGCTTCTGGGCAACGTATTTGCATAGTGAGTGGCGTATATTTATCTGTTGTTTTCAGTTCACAATAGCCACACATTTGCATGTACATAAAAACATGCTAGCAGTAAGTTATGCTGTCATCATTGACCCAGTCCACTGTAATCACCCATAAGTAGTTATCATGTGCAGCGTGACGCTATACTGCGGAGCTTCTGGTACTTTGTGGGTCTGTGAGAGAGTAGCTAAGGTTGGAGACATCTTCTGATGATGAGGATGTTCTTTTGCCTTGGGTTGCTGTTCCACAGATTTGTTACATAAGCTGTTGGAGGATATTCGTAGAAGGAGGAGTTGGCGGTTCTGGGTTAATCCACTGGTGACCCATAGTGCCGGCCTCTGCTCAACTAAATTGATGAGCATCTCTATTTCGATCTCCAAAATGGCTGCGGGGGCCTTTCCTGCAATTAGCTAGAAACTTTATAGCATCCTGACAGGTGGCTGCGTAATTACATGCATGTTCGTGCATAGTTCGTACGCATCTGCGCATCCCCATTGACTCCTGTGGGGACCTTTGGTGTGCAAATGCGCACAAAAATAGCGCATGTCGCATATTTTTTCACTCAATGGAAATATGGGCGCAAAAACGAGTATCGTGAGCGAACCAATTTAAATCAATGGGTTATATTCTATGTACTTTGCGTGAACGTATTTCCGCATGCAAAAACAAGCACAAATACGTCCATGTGAAGAATCCCTAAAAAGAAACATTGGTTAAAAATATCTGGTCCAGTAAGAAATTCTAAATGTAATAATTGTTTATATTGTTTAATTTATTTGCTGCAAGCCGGATTTTGTAGTGTTTGCCATCTTCGGTCCGTGAAAATGGTTTTATATTAGTACAACTATTCATCCTTTGTACAAAGGAGACCGTTATTATTTGATGTCTATGAACACGGGTATAGGTGCTGCAAGGTTAGCTGAGCATGGAACAGAAGTGCGGAATGGAAATTCAAATGTGTTTTGAACTTCACTGACCTTGAAAGGGTTAATTGCCTAGAAGCAGGGGAAGATAGACGTAAGGTGCTACTAAGAAGAGAGGCAAAATGGATAATGAAAATGGATGCTTCAGGTTCTCTGGGATGTAATGATCGCAATGATCTAAGTGTGTTTTATGAATAATGTACATTTTGTGTATGTGTTGTTGAAACGTCGATTAGGCTTGTGTAAAGCAAATATCTGACAATGCAGATCCCATGTGAGGGCTCACTCACACCGGAACATTTAGCCTGCTTATTAAAAGTCTTTTTTTTTTCTGCATGCGAGCGTGTTTTTGCTTATTTTTGCACGCAGGGAAATTCTGTGAGAATAATGCAGAGAATGGAACCCATTTATTTCAATGGGTTCATTCCTTATTCTTTCTTTTATGCCCCCTGTTACCTCAGGCACAAAAAAATAGGACCTGCTCTATCTTGTATGTGTTTGCGCAAAAATGAGCCCCGTAGAGGTCTATGGGAGGTACGAAAAAACGCACATCTGCATATGCGGATATATGGTAAACACTGCACATACTTGCAATCTCCGCATCGCGATAGGCTAATTACACATTTAAATCAGGGTACGGTGATTCCCCCTTCCATGTGAATGAGTGGTGTCTGCACAGGAGCATGCATATTGTGATATACACTCATCTTTCTAAAGGATTTTTCCAGTCAAATACTAGTGATGACTAGAGATGAGCGAACGTACTCGTCCGAGCTTGATACTCGTTCGAGTATTAGCGTGTTCGAGATGCTCGTTACTCGAGGCGAGCACCACGCGATGTTCAAGTTACTTTCACTTTCATCTCTGAGACGTTAGCGCGCTTTTCTGGCCAATAGAAAGACAGGGAAGGCATTACAACTTCCCCCTGCAACGTTCAAGCCCTATACCACCCCCCTGCAGTGAGTGGCTGGTGAGATCAGGTGTCACCCGAGTATTTAAATCGGCCCCTCCCGCGGCTCGCCACAGATGCATTCTGACAGAGATCAGGGAAAGTGCTGCTGATGCTGGAGCTGCTATAGGGAGAGTGTTAGGAGTTATTTTAGGCTTCAAGAACCCCAACGGTCCTTCTTAGGGACACATCTGACCGTGTGCAGTACTGTTGAGGCTGCTTTTAGCAGTGCTGCACTTTTTTTTTTTTTGTATATCGGCCGTGCAGAGCATTGCGTCCTCAGTCTGCAGTAATTTTACATAGTATAGGGCCAGTAGTGGTGAGGCAGGGACAGTGGGAAAGGTGAAAGAGATATACTGTCTATATAGGCAGTGGGCTTTTTCAAACAAATTTGGGAAAAATACTATCTTTGGGCTGCCTGTGACCGTCCTCAGTGTACTGCGTCTCTGCTGGGGGTAGTAGTCCTAATTAATACGCAGCTAAATGTTACAGCAGGCTTGTGCAAAAGTGTTTCCTGGCTCTGTGTTGCCCGTTACATCACCGCCGTCATCCCGTCCAGAGGGAAACAGTCTGTAGTAATTTTACATAGTATAGGGCCAGTAGTGGTGAGGCAGGGACAGTGGGAAAGGTGAAAGAGATATACTGTCTATATAGGCAGTGGGCTTTTTCAAAAACATTTGGGTAAAAAATATATATTTGGGCTGCCTGTGACCGTCCTCAGTGTACTGCGTCTCTGCTGGGGGTAGTAGTCCTAATTAATACGCAGCTAAATGTTACAGCAGGCTTGTGCAAAAGTGTTTCCTGGCTCTGTGTTGCCCGTTACATCACCGCCGTCATCCCGTCCAGAGGGAAACAGTCTGTAGTAATTTTACATAGTATAGGGCCAGTAGTGGTGAGACAGGGACAGTGGGAAAGGTGAAAGAGATATACTGTCTATATAGGCAGTGGGCTTTTTCAAAAACATTTGGGAAAAAAATATATATTTGGGCTGCCTGTGACCGCCCTGACTGTACTGCGTCTCTGCTGGGGGTAGTAGTAATAATTAATACGCAGCTAAGTGTTACAGCAGGCTTGCGCAAAAATGTTTCCTGGCTCTGCGTTGCCCGTTACATCACCGCCATCATCCCGTCCAGAGGGAAACAGTCTGCAGTAATTTTACATAGTATAGGGCCAGTAGTGGTGAGGCAGGGACAGTGGGAAAGGTGAAAGAGATATACTGTCTATATAGGCAGTGGGCTTTTTCAAAAAAATTTGGGAAAAAAAAAATATTTGGGCTGCCTGTGACCGTCCTCAGTGTACTGCGTCTCTGCTGGGGGTAGTAGTCCTAATTATTACACAGCTAGGTGTTACAGCAGGCTTGCGCAAAAGTGTTTCCTGGCTCTGCGTTGCCCGTTACATCAACGCCGTCATCCCGTCCAGAAGGAAACAGTATACATATATACGCTGCCTACAGTATCTGTCTGCTGTCTCAGCTCAACCTTTAAAAAAATAGAAGCATAACACTTAAAGGGGTTGTCCCGCGAAAGCAAGTGGGGTTCAGCACTTCTGTATGGCCATATTAATGCACTTTGTAATGTACATCGTGCATTAATTATGAGCCATACAGAAGTTATTCACTTACCTGTTCCGTTGCTAGCGTCCTCGTCTCCATGGAGCCGTCTAGTTTCAGCGTCTAATCGCCCGATTAGACGCGCTTGCGCAGTCCGATCTTCTCCCTTCTGAATGGGGCCGCTCGTGCCGGAGAGCTGCTCCTTGTAGCTCCGCCCCCTCACGTGTGCCGATTTCAGCCAATCAGGAGGCTGGAATCGGCAATGGAACGCACAGAGCCCACGGTGCACCATGGGAGAAGACCTGCGGTCCACCGTGGGTGAAGATCCCGGCGGCCATCTTCGCAAGGTAAGTAAGAAGTCACCGGAGCGCGGGGATTTGGGTAAGTACTATCCTTTTCTTTTTTTAAACCAGTGCATCGGGTTTGTCTCGCGCCGAACGGGGGGCCTATTGAAAAAAAAAAAACCCGTTTCGGCGCGGGACAACCCCTTTAAGGCCTACTAGTGGCCTTTGGACACTTGACTGCTTCTGCGCTGTGAATTCCACTAGCTCAGTCATACGCACCTACGTCTCACTACAGGCATGCGCAAACTTCTTGCCTGGCTCTGCTGTGCAAAGTCAGCCTCCAACCACAGGCCAATAAGCGGCACATTTAATTACAGCGTTCTGTTTCTGCACTACTGGTAATACACCATGCTGAGGGGTAGGGGTAGGCCTGGAGGACATGGACGCGGGCGAGGACGTGGACGCGGGCGAGGACGCGGAGGCCCAAGTCAGGGTGTGGACACAGGCCGAGCTCCTGATCCAGGTGTATCGCAGCCGACTGCTGCGGGATTAGGAGAGAGGCACGTTTCTGGCGTCCCAAGATTAATCTCACAATTAATGGGACCACGCGGTAGACCTTTATTAGAAAATGAGCAGAGTGAGCAGGTCCTGTCGTGGATGGCAGAAAATGCCAGCAATCTATCGACCACGCAGAGTTCTGCGCCATCCACTGCTGCAACTCTGAATCCTCTGGCTGCTGCTCCTCCTTCCTCCCAGCCTCCTCACTCCATTACAATGACACATTCTGAGGAGCAGGCAGACTCCCAGGAACTGTTCTCGGGCCCCTGCCCAGAATGGGCAGCAATGGTTCCTATCCCACCGGAGGAGTTTGTCGTGACCAATGCCCAACCTTTGGAAAGTTCCCGGGGTCCGGGGGATGAGGCTGGGGACTTCCGGCAACTGTCTCAAGAGCTTTCAGTGGGTGAGGAGGACGATGACGATGAGACACAGTTGTCTATCACTCAGGTAGTAGTAATTGGAGTAAGTCCGAGGGAGTAGCGCACAGAGGACTTGGAAGAAGAGCAGCAGGACGATGAGGTGACTGGTTTGCTAAGCCTACTGAGGACAGGTCTTCAGAGGGGGAGGCAAGTGCAGCAGCAGGGCAGGTTGGAAGAGGCAGTGCGGTGGCCAGGGGTAGAGGCAGGGCCAGACCGAATAATCCACCAACTGTTTCCCAAAGCGCCCCCTTGCGCCATGTCACCCTGCAGAGGCCGAGGTGCTCAAAGGTCTGGCAGTTTTTCACTGAGAGTGCAGACGACCGACGAACAGTGGTGTACAACCTTTGTCGCGCCAAGATCAGCTGGGGAGCCACCAACACCAGCCTCACCACCACCAGCATGCGCAGGCATATGATGGCCAAGCACCCCACAAGGTGGGACGAAGGCCGCTTAGCGCCTCCGGTTTGCACCACTGCCTCTCCCCCTGTGCCCCAACCTGCCACTGAGATCCAACCCCCCTCTCAGGACACAGGCACTACCGCCTCCTGGCCTGCACCCACACCCTCACCTCCGCTGTCCTCGGCCCCATCCACCAATGTCTCCCAGCGCAGCGTCCAGCCGTTGCTAGCGCAAGTGTTTGAGCGCAAGCGCAAGTACGCCGCCACGCACCCGCACGCTCAAGCGTTAAACGTGCCCATAGCCAAATTGATCAGCCTGGAGATGCTGCCGTATAGGCTTGTGGAAACGGAAGCTTTCAAAAGCATGATGGCAGTGGCGGCCCCGCGCTACTCGGTTCCCAGTCGCCACTACTTTTCCCGATGTGCCGTCCCAGCCCTGCATGACCACGTCTCCCGCAACATTGTACGCGCCCTCACCAAAGCGGTTATTGCCAAGGTCCACTTCACAACGGACACGTGGACAAGCACAGGCGGGCAGGGCCACTATATCTCCCTGACGGCACATTGGGTGAATTTAGTGGAGGCTGGGACCGAGTCAGAGCCTGGGACCGCTCACGTCCTACCCACCCCCAGAATTGCGGGCCCCAGCTCGGTGGTGGTATCTGCGGCGGTGTATGCTTCCTCCACTAAACCACCCTCCTCCTCCTCCTCCTACGCAACCTCTGTCTCGCAATCAAGATGTGTCAGCAGCAGCACGTCGCCAGCAGTCGGTGTCGCGCGGCGTGGCAGCACAGCGGTGGGCAAGCGTCAGCAGGCCGTGCTGAAACTACTCAGCTTAGGAGAGAAGAGGCACACGGCCCACGAACTGCTGCAGGGTCTGACAGAGCAGAACGACCGCTGGCTTGCGCCGCGGAGCCTCCAAACGGGCATGGTCGTGTGTGACAACAGCCATAACCTGGTGGCGGCTCTGCAGCTCGGCAGCCTCACGCACGTGCCATGCCTGGCCCACGTCTTTAATTTGGTGGTTCAGCGCTTTCTGAAAAGCTACCCACGCTTGTCAGACCTGCTCGGAAAGGTGCACCGGCTCAGCGCACATTTCCGCAAGTCCCACACGGACGCTGCCACCCTGCGCACCCTGCAACATCGGTTTAATCTGCCAGTGCACCGACTGCTGTGTGACGTGCCCACACGGTGGAACTTTACGCTCCTCATGTTGGCCAGGCTCTATGAGCAGCATAGAGCTATAGTGGAATACCAACTCCAACATGGGCGGCGTAGTGGGAGTCAGCCTCCTCAATTCTTTACAGAAGAGTGGGCCTGGTTGGCAGACATCTGCCAGGTCCTTGGAAACTTTGAGGAGTCTACCCAGATGGTGAGCGGCGATGCTGCAATCATTAGCATCACCATTCCTCTGCTATGCCTCTTGAGAAGTTCCCTGCAAAGCATAAAGGCAGACGCTTTGCGCTCGGAAACGGAGGCGGGGGAAGACAGTATGTCGCTGGATAGTCAGAGCACCCTCCTGTCTATATCTCAGCGCGTTGAGGAGGAGGAGGTGGAGGAGCATGAGGAGGAGGGGGAAGAGACAGCTTGGCCCACTGCTGAGGGCACCCATGCTGCTTGCCTGTCATCCTTTCAGCGTGTATGGCCTGAGGAGGAGAAGGAGGAGGAGGATCCTGAAAGTGATCTTCCTAGTGAGGACAGCCATGTGTTGCGTACAGGTACCCTGGCACACATGGCTGACTTCATGTTAGGATGCCTTTCGCGTGACCCTCGTGTTACACGCATTCTGGCCACTACGGATTACTGGGTGTACACACTGCTCGACCCACGGTATAAGGAGAACCTTTCCACTCTCATACCCGAAGAGGAAAGGGGTTCGAGAGTGATGCTATACCACAGGACCCTGGCGGACAAACTGATGGTAAAATTCCCATCCGACAGCGCTAGTGGCAGAAGGCGCAGTTCCGAGGGCCAGGTAGCAGGGGAGGCGCGGAGATCAGGCAGCAAGTACAGCGCAGGCAGGGGAACACTCTCCAAGGCCTTTGACAGCTTTCTGGCTCCCCAGCAAGACTGTGTCACCGCTCCCCAGTCAAGGCTGAGTCGGCGGGAGCACTGTAAAAGGATGGTGAGGGAGTACGTAGCCGATCGCACGACCGTCCTCCGTGACGCCTCTGCCCCCTACAACTACTGGGTGTCGAAGCTGGACACGTGGCCTGAACTCGCGCTATATGCCCTGGAGGTGCTTGCTTGTCCTGCGGCTAGCGTCTTGTCAGAGAGGGTGTTTAGTGCGGCTGGGGGAATCATCACAGATAAGCGTATCCGCCTGTCAACCAACAGTGCCGACAGGCTTACACTCATAAAGATGAACAAAGCCTGGATTTCCACAGACTTCTCTTCTCCACCAGCGGACAGCAGCGGTACCTAAACAATACGTAGGCTGCACCCGCGGATGGAAGAATCGTTCTCTATCACCATAAAAAACGGGGACCTTTTAGCTTCATCAATCTGTGTATTATATTCATCCTCCTCCTCCTGCTCCTCCTCCTGAAACTTCACGTAATCATGCCGAACGGGCAATTTTTCTTAGGCCCACAAGGTTCAGTCATATAATTTTTGTAAACAATGTTTATAAGTTTCAATTCTCATTAAAGCGTTGAAACTTGCACCTGAACCAATTTTTATTTTAACTGGGCTGCCTCCAGGCCTAGGTACAAATTAAGCCACATTAACCAAAGCGATTAATGGATTTCATCTGCCCTCTTGGTTGGGCATGGGCAATTTTTCTGAGGTACATTAGTACTGTTGGTACCCCACTTTTTTGGGGCCCTCGCCTTCAGTGTAATCCAATTAATTTTTAGCCCACCTGCATTAAACCTGACATTACCTCAGCTGTGCTGGGCACTGCAATGGGATATATTTATGTACCGCCGGTGGCTTCCTGGCACCAACCCATGCTGTCGGTCCACACGGAGTTGTAACTGCATGTGTCCACTTCTAAAGAACCCCAGTCTGACTGGGGCATGCAGTGTGGGCCGAAGCCCACCTGCATTAAAACTTACGTTAGCTTTGCTATCCAGGGCACTGCCATGGGATATATTTATGTACCGCCAGTGGCTTCCTGGCACCCACCCATGCTGTCGGTCCACACGGAGTTGTAACTGCATGTGTCCACTTTTAAGAACCCCAGTCTGACTGGGGCATGCAGTGTGGGCCGAAGCCCACCTGCATTAAACGTGACATTACCTCAGCTGTGCTGGGCACTGCAATGGGATATATTTATGTACTGCCGGTGGCTTCCTGGCACCCACCCATGCTGTCGGTCCACACGGAGTTGTAACTGCATGTGTCCACTTCTAAAGAACCCCAGTCTGACTGGGGCATGCAGTGTGGGCCGAAGCCCACCTGCATTAAACATAACATTACCTCAGCTGTGCTATGCACTGCAATGGGATATATTTATGTACCGCCAGTGGCTTCCTGGCACCCACCCATGCTGTCGGTCCACACGGAGTTGTAACTGCATGTGTCCACTTCTAAGGAACCCCAGTCTGACTGGTGCATGCAGTGTGGGCCGAAGCCCACCTGCATTAAAGCTGACGTTAGCTTTGCTTTCCAGGGCACTGCAATGGGATATATTTATGTACCGCCAGTGGCTTCCTGGCACCCACCCATGCTGTCGGTCCACACGGAGTTGTAACTGCATGTGTCCACTTTTAAGAACCCCAGTCTGACTGGGGCATGCAGTGTGGGCCGAAGCCCACCTGCATTAAACGTGACATTACCTCAGCTGTGCTGGGCACTGCAATGGGATATATTTATGTACTGCCGGTGGCTTCCTGGCACCCACCCATGCTGTCGGTCCACACGGAGTTGTAACTGCATGTGTCCACTTCTAAAGAACCCCAGTCTGACTGGGGCATGCAGTGTGGGCCGAAGCCCACCTGCATTAAACCTGACGTTACCTCAGCTGTGATGGGCACTGCAATGGGATTTATTTATGTACCGCCGGTGGGTTCCTTGGAGCCACCCATGCTGTCGGTCCACACGGAGTTGTAACTGCATGTGTCCACTTCTAAAGAACCCCAGTCTGACTGGGGCATGCAGTGTGGCCCGAAGCCCACCTGCATTTAATCTGACGTTAGCTCTGCTGTCCAGGGCACTGCAATGGGATATATTTATGTACAGCCGGTGGGTTCCAGGGAGCCACCCATGCTGTGGGTGCACACGGAATTCCCATTGCAGAGTTGTACCTGCCTGTGACTATTTATAAAAAACCCCGGTCTGACTGGGGCATGCAGACACCTTGACAGAATGAATAGTGTGTGTCACATGGGTTCCCCATTGCTATGCCCACATGTGCAGCTCCTGATGGAGGTGGCACAGGATTGGATTTCTCATTGCTTCTGTACAGCATTATGGGCTATCGCCCCGCCCCTTTTAAAGAGGCTCGCTGCCTGGCCATGCCAACCCTCTGCAGTGTGTGCCTGCGGTTCCTCCTCATGGCAGACGCGCTTATAAATAGACATGAGGGTGGTGTAGCATGAGGGCAGCTGAAGGCTGCGCAGGGACACTTTGGTGTGCGCTGTGGACACTGGGTCGTGCGGGGGGGGGGGGGGGGTTGGGCAGCATGTTACCCAGGAGAAGTGACAGTGGAGTGTCATGCAGGCAGTGATTGTGCTTTGTGGGAGGTAGTGTGGTGCTTAGCTAAGGTGTGCCTTGCTAATGGGGGTTTTTCAGAAGTAAAAATTGTTGGGAGGGGGGGCACTCTTGCCGCTATTGTGGCTTAATAGTGGGACCTGGGAACTTGAGATGCAGCCCAACATGTAGCCCCTCGCCTGCCCTATCCGTTGCTGTGTCGTTCCCATCACTTTCTTGAATTGCCCAGATTTTCACAAATGGAAACCTTAGCGAGCATCAGCGAAATACAAAAATGCTCGAGTCGCCCATTGACTTCAAT
Source organism: Eleutherodactylus coqui (assembly GCF_035609145.1). Taxonomy (NCBI): domain Eukaryota; kingdom Metazoa; phylum Chordata; class Amphibia; order Anura; family Eleutherodactylidae; genus Eleutherodactylus; species Eleutherodactylus coqui. Next base: position 172,234,757 of record NC_089843.1, on the reverse strand, counting down.
GGGGTTCGTTACTCGATACGAACCCTCGAGCATCGCGAAAATTTCGTCCCGAGTAACGAGCACCCGAGCATTTTGGTGCTCGCTCATCTCTAGTGATGACCTATCCTCAGGATAGGCCATCAATAGTTGATCGGCTGGGGTCCAGTGCTCGGGACCAACCAATCAGCTGAACGGGTGCATTCTGTCAGTTCCACAATAGTACAGAGGTTGGAGTGGAAGACTCCACCCCGACATCCATTTACAAGTTACAAGCACAGCCACTACATGGAAGGTCGGCGCTGAGACTTCTTCTCCAAATACACAAAGGTCAACCTCCCGTGTAGTAGTCGGTGCTTGTAACTGCAGGCATCCATTGATTTCAATGAGAGCTGTCCCTGCAGTTACAAGTGCTGGCCACTACACAGAGGCCAGTGCGGAGGCTTCCACTCCAACCTCTGTATTATTGCGGCACCAATCAACTATTGATGACCTATCCTGATGATCAGTTATCAACAGTATTTGACTGGAAAAGCCCTTTAAACCCTAATGCACAGTACTAAAATCCTGTAACTTACATTGGGCCATTCAGAAGCGAGCATGACGCACAAGAAAAAAAAACGCAGTATGTGCTACTTTGGTACACTAAATGCATAATTATCATAGCTAGGAGCAGAAAATGTGCTGTTAATATGTATGTCACAGAGTAGAATCCTAAAAGAATTTCTTTAAGAATTCGTTCAGATGAGTGTGGTTTACACACTGCTACAGTAGCGTGTAAACCATGCTGCTGACATGCAGAAATTCTGCGGTGAACAAGCTGCTCCGTGCTCCACGGAGCAGCTCGTTCACATGTCTGTGCTGCAAGCAGAGTGCTGCTGTAGCTCCCGTAGAAGCCTGTGGTCAGCACCTTAGACACCGCTGCAGCAAGAAGCTGACAGGCGAGTTGGCAGCGCAGGTTCTGTGCTGGTAAAAAAGCTCTGTATGTGCGCTTCCATAGCAACTTATTGGTTGCTATAGAAGCATGGTTACATGTAGCAGCATGTAAACCATGCTCATCTGAACGAGGCCTAAAAAACAGAGCCAAAAACAAACTGTGGACTGCAAAAGAGAAAATCTCAACTAAAGTCCAACATTACCGAGCAGTAAATATGGCTATAGATGTGAATATAAAAGAGGGCAATAAAAAACCCAAATCAAATACCACAATGAACCAGATCTGTCTCACTAGACAAAAATTGGAGGTAAACAGCTTAAAGTTTAATAGCTGTTGTATACCACAATCCTCCCCAGTAATAGAGGATCTAGCAAGTCTAGATATTATAACCAGAGTAGACTATTACATTGCTAGTATCTTATTGTTAATGAAGCCCATTGCCCCACTGACCAGACTTAAACTGGCTTGGCATAATCTAAAACTCATCGGACCCTATATGTGTAAAGGGTTCAATGAATAAGGCTCAGATATTGATGTTAGATTAAAAAAAGTACCAGACCACCAAGATACACAGCAGCCAGTCAGCATGATAATTCTGGGACACTTGGAAACCCCAGGCTTATAAGCTGGTGCATGCATGGCAAAATGAAACCTATGCAGCAATGATTGAAAAGGTCACGTTCTGTGTCAAAACAGAGAATATCCGAGACAGGGGTATTCATAGGATTGATAGGTTTGATTGGAAGCGAACACATCACCGCCCCCCTTGCATGTCCCCCTCACAACCTTCCTCCCTTCCTCTCCTCTCCCCTCCGTCTGTCTACCTTTCCCCCCATCCCCCTGTTTGGTTTTAAATTGGTTCTATATGCACAGTAGGCTCACCTTCTGCAAGTTACCTGAAAGATTAATGAAACACGGCCTACCCCATGTGTAGGCTCGAGATGTCGTTTAATGTTATGCTTCTATAGGAGTAGATTTTTTAGATGAAAGATTCACTACTGATGCTTCTCCAATTCCCCATAGTATGGCAATCTGTATTGTATGTTATGTCTGGAAAATAATTGAATAAAAATCTTTGATTTGGAAAAAAAAGAGGTGACAGGAGGAGAGGTGAGTAACTTATTTATTATTTTTTTAACCACTTTTTTATGATTATCGGGGGAAGGGCTTATATTTCAAGCCATTCTCCGATAATCATTCTGCAGGGCTTGTCAGAAACCACTGCTTTCAATGGGATCGGCAGCAGTGCCGATCACTGCTATCCTTACTGCCATCACTATGCAGCAGCCAGAAGTCTTATTATGTCAGGACAACTTTTATGCTGCTTTTTTGAACTACTGGGCAACAAAATTATCAGACAGCACCAGAGCTTCAAAGTCTATGCGCCTGATACCAGGACACAGTGTATAATTTTAATATAGGCTATTGAGTGCTACCACTAACATATCACAGACACAACATATTCCACAGCAGAAGATCCACATGTAAAAACGCTAGCACGCTGAGGCCGCAATGCCATTGCCTCCCTCTCGCCGGCTCACATCCTCTCTCCTTCCCTTCGACTCTTTGCAATGGGAGTGGGCGGGATGGGGGCAAAGCTAAGCACCCACCATTTGTCCGCAGGCAACAATGGGAGGGGGCTGAATGGGTCTGAGCTTAGCTCCACCCTGCCCCAGCCCCTTTCATTGCAAACAGCCAGAGGGAAGGGGAGAAGAGGAGAGAAGAGGGAGTGAGTTTAGCAGTCATGCTGATAAACTCTCTCCAACCTCCCTTCTCCGGACACTGCCATTGGCTCCCATAGGAGCCCATGCAGCAGCTGATGTATTCCAGGCACAAAGATAATATCAGGACTATCTTTTCGGCCCGGTGTGAAAGCGCCCAGCGCTATATTGGCCCGGTCCGGTGCTTTAACGCAGCGGGAATATGGCCATATGATCTGAGGCATTGGAATCCAATGCATGAGATCGTAGCGTATACCGGCCAGACGTGAAACGGCGGATGATATACGTTCATGTGAAAGAGCCCTGAGAAAGATAGGGCAAGTTCTACCTTTTCTCGCATAGTATTAATGTGCAAGAATCCTGATAGTGAAAATGCAATTGAAATCAATAGTTTCATTTTGTCCCGCTACAGGGCTAAAATGCGCCCATGTGTTTTAAGCCCTTAGGGCGGGCTCACAGAAGCAAGTTTGTGCATGTATTTGCATTTACAAAATCTGCACACACAATATGCAGAGAACAGAACCCATTGATTTCACTGGGTTCATTCTCAATGCTTGCTTTTGCGTGTGCATTCCACATGCGCCAAAAAGAATGTAGCATGCTCTATTTTTGTGTGCATTTGCGCACCAAAGCTTTAGTGGGAAAAAAAACACATCTAGAACTAATTAGCCTTTTAAATCATGATGCAGTTGTATCCCGCACCCATGTGAGGCCAAAAAGTACAGTAACTTGAACATTGTTCATGGAGCAAATGCGTTTTTTGCGAATCTTGCATAGTTGTGCTTTCTTCACATGCCTTGCACTAACCATAACATCAGTTTTGCTTGAAGTTTTCCTTTAACTTGCCTAGTTGGAGAAAGAACAATCATAATCTTGACAGTCATCCATCTATCGATGCTGATTAAATCCTTCATGGCAGCAATGCACAGTAATTTAAACTGCTGGTGGTCATTAGTTGAGCAGGAGTTTGCATTTGTGAATCAAGTTCCTTTTTTCCTGCCAATAAAGGTTTCTTTCATGAATTGGAAATAGTACATGCAAAATGAAATGCCTGTTGTCAGAATAAGAACTCTGGTAGTAATAACTGACTCCAAGCTCTAGAATCCAATTTTCAGCATTTATTACATTTCATATGTTTAGAAGTCGGAACATTTTGTACAGTATACATTTATGTGATACATCACTGCAGTACTTAAACGCTTTTAATTATTTATGCTTTATTTTTTAACCATCAAGATTGTTTCCGATAGCTATTATGTAGTGACTGTAAGCTATTTGAGTGACAGTTTTTTTAATTTATAGCTGATTACAGTTTTGGTTGAAAAATCCCTACATCTACTGAGAATTAATTCACATAATGAAACTTTGCTATTGTAATAACTCCCTTTAAACATAAAGGTCAAATTTAATTAACTGATATTTTAACACATTTTCTATGTATGATTTTAAATCCAATCTTTTACTTCCCAGTTATAATTATACTCTTATGCGATTTGAAATTGTGTCATAAGTGTTTCATGCTTCTATTTGTGCTGTTATATAGAGATATAATATAAAGAATACTGTATACCAAGTCTGTATTTAACTCTATAGAAAATTGCCCTTAAAGCGATTGCTATTTTGTGATATTTAGTGTTTCCATCCAGAACAGTGTTGAGAGACCTGAACCAGTAGAACCATGTCTCAGGTTGAACGTTGCTAAGAGTTTGGTGAACCCAAACCAACTCATTGAGAATCAGGCAATCTAATCACGATGCCCAAGCCCGAACAAGCTTGTGACAACATCACCAGCTTGTTTGCTCAGGTAAACGAAAATCATTTGATTCTTGTCCCATGTAAAAGGGGCATTACATGCAAATAGGAAAAGGACTAAATTGATTTTTGGGCATCTTGCTTAAATAAAGTTAAAGACTTAGCAAATGTTAACTTGACATAAAAGGGCTCCTTGACACTGGCAAGGGCGAAATCAGGCCATGAATAATGGCCCCTATATCGCCCTTGCCATCCATGTGAAAGCCCCAGGATGCAAAGCATTTTCACGTGACAACAGCCTCAAATCACTGCGAGGCTGAAAGGATCCCCGCCGCGGCTGTCACAGCCATGACATAGGATTGAAAAGTTCTCCCATTGCTTTTTTGAAAGCAATGGGCGATATGAAGAAAGATAGGACATGCTGGGATTTTGTGTCCCGCACAGCATCGCAACGCGATAGCATGCAGGAAAAATCGCAAATGTGAATGAACCCATTCAAAAGAATGGGTTTCATATTTGTGCGAGACTTATGCATTTCGCAATGCACAAATCTCACATGATTTTCTCACCATTGTGAATGCACCCTACCACAATATTGTAAATCGCATTAGTATGATGCACCAGTCAATTTAATGACTGCTGTCTTGAAAGAGAAGATCTGTGAGTTGTCTCTTTCATACTACATTTCTGCATCCAGCACAAACTATCAATGCAATTCCAACTGGGCAATTTTCAGGAATCAAAAAGGTTTGCTCCACTGATCAAGATTTCATGAGGCAGTTAAAAGATTTAGAACAATAAAGAGATTGTTTCATATAGAAAAAAGACACATAGATCTCAATTATTGCTACCTCTCCGTAGGACCTCAAAAGACACCAAGGTATTCAATATGGGGGATGATGAGGCAAACCCTCTTAAAATAATGGCCAATTTTGCAGGCAGACCCACTTTTGGTGAAAGTACTGCTTTCTTACCTGTAAATAGCACCCAGACAATCAAGGAACCTTAAAGACATATTGGTACTGAGCTTTTTTAACCCCTTCAGTGGCAGGTTTATCATTACCATGTCATGCCTCACAGGGCAGGTTTTTAAATTAGTCAATAATGTTGACATTGCAACATTTTTTGTAATGAAAGAATACATTATAACAATTTTAACTGCATGCTTCAGTGCAGCAAGACCCAGAGATTTTCCAGGTGTGCCACTAAAGGAATTAAACCTGGTGTGAACAGAGAAGAACTCCTGGACAACATAGTAGAAACACTTCAATTGGTAGAAGCTGGGACTCCCACTTGTTAAACCGTAAGTGCCTCAGTAAATGTCAGTGCTCGAACCTGCAACCTCCTGCAATCCAGTCTGCAGCTCTCTCCACTAGGCCATCCAGGACTTGGACAGCTCCTTTGCTGTAACCTAACCTTGTTTTGTATTCCTCATGATCTGGTTTCTTCCTGCCTCTCTGTCCTGGCCCCACCCTGCCGCTGATTTGGATACTCTATAAAAACCTGGCCTTGCCACTCCCTTCTTGCATGAATATTCTGCTTCACAGCACCATTAAGTCAAGCTCCATGTTATTTGCTCCTCTGCTATTGCTGCAAAGACTACTCGATAATGACTGCTGGCTTCCACCTGACTATGCTTTCTGCCTCATCCTTTTGTACAGCAAATGTGACTACAAGATAATGACTCCTCGCTTCCACCTGACTATGCCTCCCGCCTCATCCTTTGTCATGCAAACATGATACCTGATAGCAACTCCTGACTTCAACCTGACTATACTTTTTGCCTCAACCACTGTACCGAAAACATGACTACCTGCTGATGATCTGCAGCTTCCACCTGACTACTCACTGGTCCTGCTTGGCTACAACACCTGTGGCTCATATCCAGTGTCAGTATGACGCTACAGTAAAACAGCTAGGTATGCACACTGATAGGAGCAGGACTGAGAACTTGTCTAGCTTGCTGCCATATATGTGAAGGGCAACAAAGAGAAGAGACTAAAAGAGACATTCAGCATTGCACACATTCTTTATTTGTGGTCTGAGTTAGTTTGCAAGAGAACTAGAAAATAATTTAACACTGTGTGCTATATTTAATAATCTGTATCAATGGGGAATGGTGCCTATATTAGTTGAGTGTTCTTTAAATTGTTAACAAGGTATTTTTATTCCTATGTTTTAGCTAACGGTAGATTGTGCCTAGGTCCTCTAAGGTAAAAGTTCAATTGCCTAACCGTTAATACTCCACTGGTTATTTTTAATTGTGTTCTCAAATAAATATTGTACATTTTGGTTACTCCATCTGTAACAATGACTTCTAGGAATTTAAATCCTGTGTGAGGGAGCATGTAAGAGAGCTCAAAGGACTCAAAGAGAAATACAAATTTGCAGAATTTATAACAATATCCAAAAATTTTAAAATGTACTATAAGGTCAGATTAATGTAGCCATATTGCAAGTTGGCTCGAGAATCTTGGGCATAACTTGCATCAAACAGTGCATGGACACCTGTCTTTTGCTGTCAAATCTGCATGGACATTGTACTTTGCATGTCCTATTCTCATCCGTGAAAATGGATACAGTCAATCAGTCCATGTGAAAAATTGCTCATGGGCTTTAATGGGAGCATGTACTGTCTATAGAATACACGGACAGTACATGGTCCGAAAACACATCTCTATGAACAATCCCTTACTATAGAATTCTATGAATGGCCAAGAGCTGCCTGTGATTGGCTGAGTGCTGTGACTAATCACAGGCAGCATTTAGTTGTGATTCAATGAATTGCTGAGTGCTGCCTGTGATTGGCTAAGCGCTCAGCCAATCAGACACAGCCCTTTCAGCAGACGGGAATTTTAAACCCCCGTCTGCTGAAACAGAGTCAGAGCAGTGCAGGGAGAAGACAGGCTGGACGTGCCTGAGCCCCGGCACATGCCCTATGTTTTGTAGGTATGTGCATTTGCACGCCTGTAAAACACGGACATGTGAACACACCATAGGGAACCAATGGTTCTAATAGGCGTTAGTTCTTGTGTGCACAATTGTACGCACATAAACACGCTCGTGTGAATCCACCCTAAGGAGTAGACATTTGATGAAACAGCTATTACAATGTGAATGCACGTGGATCTGGATGTTGAACACCATGCAGCCAAGAAGTCTCAATGAGACGCTTGGTTTTGAAATATTTCTCTGACTGTCAGCATCCTGTAATGTGGTGTTTTTATTTTTTTTTCTATTTAGATATATATTCTATCATAAGATCTATCATATTCGTAAATAATAATCAATTCAAGAAGCTCTATACAAGCCACAGAATTTTGGAAAGCTGGCAGCCTTGTTTATTTTTTGCATTTTGCACCCTAATTTACTTAATGACTGATTTTTGTTATTTATACTTTATATTTTATATTTTGCACACATTTTTGTGTTGTTTTGTGCATCATATGTACTGCAGTTTTGCTCATTGTATGATGAATTGACTATTTCATTATTATTTTTCACTGTTTGCTTATATCTCCAGTTGGCACGTATATACTCAATATACATTATCATTTTTCTATTTTAAATATTTTTCTGGATGTCATTAATTCACCACTTTTCACACTCACTTTACACAGTTGTAAACACATTTGCATTCTTTACAAACAGAAAATCCCATTACAAACATAATATTTGTATTCATACTTCTTTTAGTGTTAACTCTATATTATATAAAGCTACCATGTTCTTCAAATCAATTATTGTAAGAACTAGAAGTTATACTCCCTTGTTTTACCATTAGCGTACTCAATGGTGCTCGTTACTCGAACGAGCATCAAGCCATGTTCGACCCCGGCCCAGTTTTTGGCTCTTCCCCGCTGTGACGTGCCTGTTATTGCCCCTCCCCACCACGACTCAGCGTGCGTCATTGGAAATTTTTTTTCTGGCAGGCAGGGGGAGAGAGAGACAGAGAGAGAGAGAGAGAGAGAGAGAGAGAGAAATGAACTTAGGGGAAAAAAAACTCGGGACCCGGCGTCCTACATACAAAAATGCTCGGGTCTTCCATTGTAGTCAATGGGGTTCGTTACTCGAGTAGAGCTCTCAAATTTTACAAAAAGCTCGACTCGAATAACACGGACTCGAGCATTTGGGTGTTCGCTCATCTCTAGTCTCTGGCTGTCACATACTGATTGTGTATCTTTGGCTGGTGCTGACTGCCAGAACACACACTAACCTCCGGTCCTGTGTGATACCACTGCACTGTAAGGGCTGTTTCACACAAGCTAAAAGAAGAAGTAAGGAAAGCGCTGCAGAATGCAATATTCTATGGTCACCTGGTGTAGATCCCAGGGCCCTAGGTGTCTCTCCTATGATTCTTATAGTGTTGTCCAATCAGCCATGTCCCATGCTAGTCGCATCCACTTGGTAAGGAGGGAGAGCTGCAAGAATACTGAGGGACGTTAAGAAAGAGGTAAAATATGAACAGAAGAAAAATGGATACAAAATCCTGCACTCCTAGGATGGCTGAAAACAAGCAATACCATATGCCAAGAAAGATCCCCAGTAGATCTTATAGACACTTACTCTGAAAGAGGTGGGTGTGATTAGCAGAAGCCCCCTCCTAGTAGTGATGTCTCAGATCAGTGAAGCAATAAGGCTGAGCTGGAAATGCTCCTTTATTAACAATATATGGCAACGCATTTTGGTGCATGCAGGCACCTTTCTCAAGCCACCGAAAAACGATGCTCATGTGAAAGAGCCCTAAGTAGGCTGGACATTAGATAGGTGTTTACATGCTGTGCATGGGCCACTTTACATTTGATTGGATGGGTAATTGTTTAAATAGGGCTACTATATGGTTAGGTGTAGTAGGTGTGACCACCTTGGAACACTTACTGAGGTGGATTAGACACAGAAACAATAGAAACAGTATCATAACCTTATTCCTAAAATATCTGGGGATACAATATTTTTTTTTTGAATAAGAGTAAATACAAAAAATCTTTATAATATGTTTTACACTTGGATTGGAATTAACTATAAGCCAAAAAATAATTTTTGTGGGACAATCTCCTTTCTTTCTTGAATGTGAAAAAAACAAGACAAATCTCTGCATTCTTAGGCCTCATTCACAGAAGTGTATATACACAGCTATCGAAGCTGCATGCAAAAATCGCGACCATGTGAAGCATTGGATTACAATGCATTCATTCACATGAGCGATTTTCTGGCGCATAAAAAAAATTATGCTAGCAAAAATGGAACATCGTCAATGTATGAAAAAATAGGTCTTGGCCCATCTTTTGCTGAAAAACGCTGGAAGCAACTATGGGAGCTGTACAAAAAAGGAGGGGGAGGGCGTTTACCTGCCTCCAGTGCTCAGAAAAGAATTAAACATCATTACCAGTCATTTCGCGGATTTCTGCCGACGGAAGGATATCCGCGCTGCAGCGTATTTTTCCGCTGATATATCTGTGTGAATGGATGAGAAGACGCAAATTAAACTCAGGCTATTCTTCTTTCTTGCGGTTTTACAGTGCGTGCGGGCGACCGTAAAATGCATACGCTTGTATGAATGAGGCTTAGAGGCCAAAAATAAGACAGTCCTTAAGGGGTTATGATAGATTATCTTTAAATAATGGATAATCTTAAATAATTCATTTAATATTCAAGATAATTAAACCTAAATTAGTTGCTAAATATTTGTCAGAAGTGTCATATACTAAGCTTGCACTCATGTGGCAATAGCTAGTACTGGAGTTCAGTAGTAATAGTAAGTTAGACACATAAGAAGATCAAACCCTTCTAATCATGTCATATTAGCTAACCAAATAAAATATACATAAGTGGAGTAAAAAAAGTGACAACTGTTTTTCAAGATCCGATCACTGTTTGTTTCATGTGGCATTTGTCTTTGTGTGATCACTACATAATAAATACTGTTCAAACCTGATATTTCACAGATTAAAAGATGAAAAGTTGCAGGCGTTTTTAATATTTAATATAAAAACAGGATTCTCCTGGGTATATCATCTCTCAGGGATTCCTGTCACAATTTTATGTCAGATTTTTAGAGATAGCTGTATTATCAGATCTTTCTCCTATCATTTCTATGATTAGTGTGATAAGAGAAGGTATGTTAAAATATCATTATGGAAAATGGGATATATCATCATAGAAAGTTAAATGGTTGCTAATGCTAACTTCTTTAGTTTAAAAAGCAATTTAGTTGTATGTATTATATAATCAGGTTGATATATATGGTCATATTTTGTGACTTCTATGCCCTGTGAAAATATATTTGTACTGGAGTATGCATCAGTGCTGTATTTTTCTGTCTCTAGGTGTTTTTATTGTGGCTTAGGGCTCAGTCACACGGGCGTACGTAAAGACGGCCATCTCTCTGCAGTGCCGGGAGGAAGAACATGTGACCGGCTCCATTGCTAGTCATGTGTTCTATGATCAGCGCTGGAGAGAGACAGCCGTCTTCTAACTGTCAGTCCCACAGGCGCATGGGTGCCGGTGTACGGGTGTCGATGCACCCGTGTGACTGAGCCCTTAATAAAAGTTATTAGATGGGGTCACAACAACTTGTCAACTATCATCAGATCAATCCTGGAAAAATATTTGACAGGTGGGGTTGGTATAAATTATATATTCATGTTCTGAAATATTCAATACTTTCCCGGTGTCATGATGGTCTTCCTTAGGCCTCGTTCATAAGAGTGTGTATTTGTGCACGCAAAACCACTCATCTATTAGAACCATGGTTTTCTATGTTGTGTTCACATGTCTGTGGTTTACAAGCATGCAAATTTGCGCACGTGCAAAAGATAGGACATGCGTGCACCATAGATCCATGCTGCCCATAAATATTTCCGGCAGGGAGTCCCCTTATCACTGAACACTGTGACAGCACTGTCACAGTGTTCAATGACAAGGGGACTCCCTGCGGGGAGTAAAGAATCCCTTACCACAGCTGTCACAGATGTGGCAGAGGATCGCAATGTTCTGCCATTGCTTTCAATGCGACGGCCCCATTAAAAAAGCAATGGGACGCAGGCAACCCCTGCAATGATTTTTGGGAAAGGGCTTTAAATATAAGCCTTTACCTGGAAATCATCCCTAGCTTGTGTAAAAAAATATATATACTCACCTCTCTGCCACTGTCGGGGCTCGGTGCGAGTAGCCGCTTGGCTCGCGAGCCCCGACAACAGTGGAGAGGTGAGTATATATATTTTTAATTTTTTACACATGCTAGGGATGATTTTCAGGGAAGGGCTTATTTTTAAAGCCCTTCCACGAAAATCACTGCAGGGCTTGCCTGCAGCCCATTGCTTTCAATGGGGCAGCCAGCAGCAGCGGCCCCATTGGAAAGCAATCTGCACAGACCCTCATTCACATGTTTTTTTTGCACATCCGTGCAGCTATGTTTTGCACATACATACGCGCTTGCAAAACAACGCTCATGTGAACGAGGCCTTAAGGAGAACATTTGAGTAAGATATACATGTGCAATGGCAGAGAATAGAACCCAGATATCCTAGAACCTAGATATCAATGGGTTCATTTTTATTAACATTTTTTTTGTGTGAAATTCATGTGCAAAAAAAAAGCCCTGCTCTATCTTTCTGCATATTTCACAGCGAAGGTCCCATTGAAGTGTATGTGAGATGCGCAAAATACAGCAGCATACACAATTCCATGAAAAACAGAACACATCTGGACCTCAATAGGCTAAATAGCCTTTTAAATCATGGCAGGGTTGTTTTGCGCACAAGTGAACAGGCCCTGCGTACGCAAAAAGTACAACACTGTCCGTCGATACGCATGCAAATCTACCTCATCAACCTCGTTCACTGTGCAAATATGTTACAATGAAGTGTGTGCAATTGTGCATACGGTCGCCTGAAGAAGCCCTCATGAAGGAAATTAGTGTAAGAACTTTTACAAACATATAGTGGTGTACATTAGGAGTATATAGAGATACTAAAGGGCACATGGTATTATTAATTATACATACTAAGATTATGGATCTGCGTTCTTAAATGATTTAAGAGTTAAGCAATTCGAAGAATAATACTTTATTAATTGCTATAGAGTCGCCTCTTTTTCTGGTAATGACCGATGCAGTAAAAATCTTTGGAATTTTTTAATTTTTTTAGCCTAAATAGATCTTCTTGGTTCAAATGTGTCTCTTACATGCAAATAATCTCATGTTTTAGTTCTTGCTATACAGGTCATCTATTTAAATGGCTATCTAGGCCCTTAGCATTAATTCTACAGATAATAAGAAACATATTCAGTACATAAGTGGGTTCCCTTTAACAAGGTCTACCAAAGAGGATGAAATAAGGGTGTTATTTAAAGATACCTGTTGTATAAAGATCCCAGCCCAAAAAAATCACTGGAAACAGCGAATTCAGGAATTGGTCACCCCGTGTACACATAGACACTGAAATTCCTCACTTGTCAGAGTCACTTGGTTTTTTTAGTTCACTTAAAAAGCCATCAGTCCGCCTCCATTCTCTGAACAACTATCGATCCTACATAAAGAAACCTTAAGTCACCCACACACTGAAAATTAACAAAACTAAGGCCTCATGCACACGGGGCAAATTGAACAGCAGATTCTGCGCTTGTCAGCTGGTACAGACGATCCACTGCTCATTATGCCAATTGATGTGTGTGGAGATTACTCTCTCTACGACGCCAGTGGATTTTATTTGCAGCCACTACTTGACAAAATAACATCGCAGCATGCTTTATTTTCAGAGTGGATACACAGGGACGGCTTTCATCCAGATAATTTTAGGGGTGCATAAGCCCGGGTTGTGATAATTTCCATATATGACCTGCCCTAGAGAATAGGCATGCATATTTTCCTTTGCAGTATTCCTTTCACTGGGTTTTCGAAGAACCCACCAGCAAATATATATATATATATATATATATATATATATATATATATATATATATTTTTTTTTTTTTAAAGCACTTTAATATCTTCATCCAGAGGGGTTATTGATGACCATTCTTTGAAGACTGTGGGCCTCTTTTGTGGAAATGAGCCAATGAAAAACATTATTTCTAGTAAGAATTAGTTTTCCTGATATCCCCATTTCGCAGACAAAATAAAAGGAAAAACTTTTTTTTGGAGAGGTGACAAATGCGCAAACTTCAGACAACGATGACTGTCATATATATTATTGCCAAAAGAAATATTAGCTCATTATTAAGAACTAGCTTTTTCCAGGTATGTGAACCACTTCCTCAGTACTTGCAGGGGATACACTACGTGATTACATTTAAAAACATAATAGGATAGGGATTATTGGATGGAAAGTGGGACATGATTCAGGTATGAAGCAGAAAATAGTAAAATTTAAGGAAAAAAGAAAAAGTGGAATAGAATAATGCATAAATGATACAGAAAAAGTATACATATAATTCAATAATATTCAGAATCAATTAAATAGCTGGTAAAAAGGTGTTAAAACATGTAGATATAATTATGATTAAATTACTGGCACATTAAAAGGTTCTAAGCAACAGATATAATACAATCCTTGTTATGTCATAAAATATCTATCTTCATCCAGGAAAAAGCTGGAAAATGTATTCACCTGGGACAATATATCCCAATGCATGGCATAGAAAATTCAGTATGACATTTGTCCATATTTGTTACATATTTATAAACAACTGTTTATTGTTACAAATTGTTCATATTAAAGGCATTCATGAGATCATCGCTGAAAAAGATTAAAACAGTGCATAGAATGAATGAAAACATTGTGACAAAATGTCTGTTTATGAAATGTAACAAATCAATTTATGTATTCACAATATAACAGTCAAAAGAGACATTAACTGGAATTCTGTGTGTTTAAAATATAAATGTAAGAGTCTTAGTCATTGTGATAGGTAGAGTGAAGTGAAAATTATAATCTTACCATCCATGACAGTATATATTAGAACAGATTCCTTCAGCGCTGATGGCTTGGGAAGCGGTAACTGTGATTTAAATGGCTGTTTTGGTGGGAGTGGAGGGGCGGGAAGGGTATCAAAGAAACACTGTTTTGAACTGATTGGTTGACAGAGAAAAATGGGGAGTGGTTTATTCAATGAAGGAGTGCTACACAAAAATATTAAATTGATATATTGATGACCTGACCTTTGTCTGGGATTGCTCATTAATGGATTTTAAAGATTTAAAGATTTTAGCACTTTTATAAATAACAATGTTCTTGTATTGGATCATTGAGTGGAGAAAAAGGCAAAAAGAATATATCATTGAAAGCAATATCATTAAAAGAAGGTTAAAAAAGATTTAAAAAAATACTCTGCATGTCTGGTTCAAGCAGCTTTCAATAGGGCTAAAAGAGAATCCCAAGTAGAAGTCCTTGAAAAGAGAAAGAAAGTGGGCAGCGATCTGGACAAGTTCATTTTCTGTTTCGTCACCACCTATAATTAATCACATCCCATTATCAGAAAGGCTTTGAGAAAACATTGGCCCCATCCTTCTACAGGACCTGTTCTTCATGAGAATTATCCCACAGGAACCACAGATTATTTTCAGGAGGGCTAGAATGCTGAAGACGTGCCTGGCCCCAAGTAAATTAAAGACATCTGATGAATGCAGAGAAGCTGTTTAACACATTCTTCCAAATTTAGTGGGTAGCTATAGATGCAACAAAAAAGGCTGCAAATGTTGCTCCAACATCATTCATAAAACTATGACAGGGTTGTAAGCTACACTACAAAAGAGAGTCAGCAAATCAACACCTTTATGAACTGCTCATAATATTACAGTCTACATTTTACAATCCTATGGCCATCTACAATACGTGGGACGGACCACACAAGCAGTCCGATGCAGGATTAATAAACATACGTTCAATGTGACACACAGTTTTTAAAACACAACTGTAACTTTGATGATTTTAAAGTGACAGCGTTAGAACAAATATTTGCCAATAAGGAGGCTGGAACCGGCACACGTCATGGGGCGGAGCTACGCGTTGATGCGTACAAGGGGGCGGAGCCAAAACGCCGATGCTTCCAAGACCAGCCGAAGGGAGAAGATGCATCTGTGCAAGCGCGTCTAAAAAAGCAAGAAGACACCGAAGTTAGACGGAACCATGGCAACAGGGACGCTAGCAACGGAGCAGGTAAGTGTATAACTTCTGTATGGCTCATATTTAATGCACGATGTATATTACAAAGTGCATTAATATGGCCATACAGAAGTGTATAACCCCACTTGCTGCCGCGAGACAACCCCTTTAAAGCCATGAAGTATTAAAGGTGAACAGTCACTTTAAAGGGAATGTATCAACAAAGCATTTTTTTTTCATTAATTAAAGCCAGATAGTGAAACATTATTACATTTCATATTCTGTCTTTATTTTCTGATTGCAGTTTCTTTGCATGACTATAGGAGGCTTCTATCTTGCCTAAGCTGCAGTTAAGACCATTGACAGATATGAAATGCAGCAGCATCATAGTCCATAAAAAAATTGACAGGAGTAAAGTTCCATTGAAAAGGATTATGGACATGGTTGGTGACCTGTACAGAAGTCATTGCGCAGGATGGTGAGCTATGATCATCATCACCTAGTGTGTATGGTAGGGCCTATGTTATCTTTATAGTTATATCACCTTTAATTGTAATCCTGCTTGTGAAGATTATAAGATGACTACTGAAATATTTTTTCTACAGAGCAGGAAGTATCAGACTATTGCTAGGCTGTTACATTCATGCAGATCTTATCCATCGTGCCTGCATGAACAAACTAAGAAAGGGGTTCACACCAAGAGATAATGTTCCAAGACGGACACACCAACAAGCATAAAAAAGAAAGTTATCCCAAGTAACTTTTGAGGGATCAAACCCCACCTATAAGCAGGACAATCATCCTGAAAAGAATGGCCCTGCATCTCATACTTAAAGGTGTAATCTGTCCCTAGATGGAAAATACGAAAGAGGAAAGAACTAGACAGATGTAAGATACATCCCATAAGTACTCAATACACAGATGTCACATGCTCACACCAAGCAAGACATGGATTTAGGCATCTGCACATCTACAAATAGAAGGGATTCATTCAAATCAGACATCTGCACCCCCATGGATGGAGGGGAATCTTTCATACCAGATGTCTGCAGATCTACAGATGGAGGGGGAATAAAGCGTCCACACACCTATGGACCGACTGGATTTAAGTATCTACACACCTATGAACTGAGGAGCGCAAACAAGACTCAAACAACAACTAACACCCATCTGACACAACATATAGTTAGACTCACCAATAAAACTGGATCCAGTCAGAGAGCTGCACAGCACACATCCCCACACAGAACAGGTAGACAACAGAGTGAACCACACCCAGGTATGGGTGTGACAGGGTTAAAAATAATCACACAATGGCTGACTGGCCAACCAGGGGATACACTTCCCTGTTGACCAATTAGTCTATACACCATTGAGATGTTATAGTAGAGTGGAGAGGAAGGCCCCAGTTTTTTTTAACGTTGTCACAGGGACCTTTTACAGTGATAGGCAATGGGCAAATTGCAGAGTTGCCACATGGACCAGGTTGATGTAATAATGCCACCCTGGTTCCAGTACCTGTTATAGAAGGCACACCTTAATAAAGGCTAAGTAATTAGTGTGAAAACTGTAGGACTTTAGAGTTTTTAGATACAGGGTGTCCCACAAATCATATACACAGTTTGAACGAAATCAGTGTTTATTAACATACAGTTCATTCATTCATACAGAAATTAACAATTCTTTTTGTCTAATTGTTTTTGTCGATTTGTCAATGCCTGTTTTTTTAACTGATGACCGTTCTGGCCCAGGCACTGCAGATAATGGAATCATTTCATTTGGTATCTTGTTCAATGGCTGTCCTCAACTTGTTGACTGTTGCTATTTTTTTGTCATGAACTTTATTTCTTAAAGGGGTTGTCCTGCGCCGAAACGGTTTTTTTTTTTTCAACCCCCTCCCCGTTCGGCGCGAGACAACCCCGATGCAGGGACTTAAAAAAAAAACAGCACAGCGCTTACCTGAATCCCCGCGCTCCGGTGACTTCTATACTTACCGGTTGAAGATGGCCGCCGGGGTCTGCTCCCTCCGTGGACCGCAGCTCTTCTGTGCGGTCCATTGCCGATTCCAGCCTCCTGATTGGCTGGAATCGGCACGTGACGGGGCGGAGCTACACGGAGCTACACGGAGCCCCATAGAGAACAGCAGAAGACCCGGACTGCGCAAGCGCGTCTAATTTGGCCATTAGACGGCGAAAATTAGACGGCAACCATGGAGACGGGGACGCCAGCAACGGAACAGGTAAGTGAAAAACTTTTTATAACTTCTGTATGGCTCATAATTAATGCACAATGTACATTACAAAGTGCATTATTATGGCCATACAGAAGTGTATAGACCCACTTGCTGCCGCGGGACAACCCCTTTAAGTATTCTGATAAAAAAACAGACCAGTGGCATGATGTCTAGTGAATCTGGAGGTATTTTACTGACCTTCTTCGTCCAATCTATCTGATGGTAATATGGGGTTGTTCAATTTTGTTGGAAATAAAACTCCTCACCCTCAAAGTCCTCTTGAATGCTTGACATAACAGATTGCTGCAGTAAGTGCAAGTAAACGGCACCAGCTATAGTATGTCAAAAAACAATGCTCCAATTAATCCCTTTGTTGATGCTGCACCACACTATAACTTCTGGTAAATTAACATGGTGTTCCTCCATAATATGCAGATTCTCAGGTCCCCAATAAGTGCGATTGTGGCGGTTAAATGAGCCATTTAATTTAAATGTTGTCTAATTGCTCTAAATAATCCTTTTTGAAAACTGCATCCTCTGCACATTTTGCCAAGTGCCACTCACAAAATTGCACTCTCCAGTTTGGGTCTCTGCATAATCTTCTTTAAGAGCATGTACTATTCTTGGAATTTAACCCTTCCAATTACAGTGCTTCAAACTGTGATGGACCCTTGATTTTGAAATTCCTGTCTCATGACCCACTTGTTGCACAGAATTTCTTGGACTTTGGAGACATTTTTCTATGAACCTTTCTTGCTTTGTGAGGCTTGTAGATTTCCGCAGTCTTCTTGAACATTTCTTGTGGACACTCCAAACTGTTCCATCTGCTTGAAACTAATCTTTTAACTCGAATGATAGTAAGTACGATAGGTGGATTTCTTTGAAACTCTGCCTGAAACTGTCTCTGCACTTTAAAGTAGCACTTTAGGATAAATTTACGTTGTTCAATGCTTAGTCTTGCTTCACCCATTATTTCTAATCAGTTAAAGGGGTTGTCCCGCGCCGAAACGTTTTCTTTTTTTTTTTCAATAGCCCCCTGTTCGGCGCGAGACAAACCCGATGCAGGCATAAAAAAAAAAAAACGTCCAGTACTTACCCGAATCCCCGCGCTCTGGCGACTTCTGACTTACATTGTGAAGATGGCCGCCGGGATCTTCACTCTCGGTGGACCGCAGGTCTTCTGTGCGGTCCATTGCCGATTCCAGCCTCCTGATTGGCTGGAATCGGCACACGTGACGGGGCGGAGCTACGAGGAGCCGCTCTCCGGCACGAGCGGCCCCATTCAGAAGGGAGAAGACCGGACTGCGCAAGCGCGTCTAATCGGGCGATTAGACGCTGAAGATTAGACGGCACCATGGAGACGGGGACACTAGCAACGGAACAGGTAAGTGAATAACTTCTGTATGGCTCATAATTAATGCACAATGTACATTACAAAGTGCATTAATATGGCCATACAGAAGTGTATACCCCCACTTTGTTTCGCGGGACAACCCCTTTAAGCCTGAAAAACAGTGAAAATTAAGTAGGGTAGATATTTTAAAACTCTTGCAAAAGAAAACTAACTCATTCACCCATAAGAACCAATCAGGTCCATACTTCCATTTTCAAAAGGTGAAATCTGACTGGTTGCTACCAGTTTTCCTTTCCATCAATTTAGATTTATCTTCTCCAGTGAGTTATAAGCCGTTGAACTATATATATATATATGTATAATATTTTTTTAGGACTCCCCATATATAGATTATGACATTGAAAATGAAAGGAATCATAAAAAAATTCTTGAAAATATTTAAACCTAACATAATTTTAAAAATAGGTCATTTTCTTATGGCATATCCTGCCCGAACCACTGACAGCATGAACCTGTGCCAGGTATGTACACTGTGCCCATGTATTTTTTATCGTGAGCCACTTTAGCACTACACTAGCCTCTCACTGCCCACAGCATCTAAAGTGACAGTTCTCTCCCTGCTTGTGTACAGGGAAAGAGAAGTCACTCTAAAAGCTGGTTATGAGATGCCAGTATGGAAAAAAATTCACAGGCGGAATGTGCATACCTGTCCAGGGTTCAAGCTTCCAATGGTTCGGGAATAGACATGAGCGAGCATACTCATCCGAGCTTGATGCTCGTTCGAGTATTAGGGTGGTCGAGATGCTTGTTACTCGAGACGAGCACCACGCGGTACTCGTCTCGATTAAATGAGCACTGACCATTGAATTCAATGGAGCCGGCAATACAGCCGGCTCCATTGAAAGCAATGGGCTGCCGGCGAGCGCGGGATGAATTTTTGGGAAGGGCTTAAAAATATAAGCCCTTACCTGAAAATCATCCTTAAGGGTGCGTTCAGAGGAGCGTGTTTTGGTGCGTGCATATGCACGCACCAAAACACGCTTGTATTTACAACACTGCATTCCCTATGGTGTGGTGACATGTCCATACTTTGCAGGTGCGTGCCTGCAAAGATAGGACATGCGTGCACCATAGGGAATGCACGCATTGCTTTCAATGGAGCCGCGGCTGCTGCCGGCAGCTCCATTGAAAACAATGGCCTGCTGGCTCCCTGCATTCCTTTTCAGGGAAGGACTTTACATATAAGCCCTTCCCTGAAAAAGAAAGATTTTAGTGTAAAAAAGAATACAAATGCAGGCATTCTCTTCAATGGAGCCGCTGCTGCTGCCGGCGACTCCATTGAAGACAATGGTCTGCTGGCACACCTGAATTCTTTTTCAGGGAAGGGCTTTACATATAAGCCATTCCCTGGAAATGAATTAAAAGTGATTTAAAAAACAAAAAAAAATAGATACTCACCTCCCTTCAGCTGCCGGGGCACATCCGCGTCTTCTCCTGCTGTCCCCTGCACTGTGGTGCTGAACTGCTGATCTATCACCAGCCGGGGATTTAAAATCCGCGCCCGCTGAATGAGCTGCCTCTGATTGGTCACAGCCTCACCAATCAGAGGCAGCTGTCCTTCACACCCATTCATGAATTCCTGAATGGGTGAGAGCTGCCTCTGATTGGTCCCTGCGCTGAGTCAATCAGAGGCAGCACTCACTCACCCATTCATGAATTCATGAATGGCTGTGAGTGAGAGCTGCCTCTGATTGGTGAGGCTGTGACCAATCAGAGGCAGCTTATTCAGCAGGCGGGGATTTTAAATCCCGGCCTGCTGAATACTACTCAGTGCAGTTCAGAAGAATTGCCGGCCAGACGCGGCTGAACTCCAGCTGCAGCGGAAAGGTGAGTATACATTTTTTTATTTTTACACATTTTAGGATGATTTTCAGGTAAGGGCTTATATTTTTAAGCCCTTCCCGAAAATTCATCCCGCGCTCGCCGGCAGCCCATTGCTTTCAATGGAGCCGGCTGTATTGCCGGCTCCATTGAATTCAATGGGCTAACATCGTTCTTCTCTGCCACAGCTGTTACAGCTGTGGCAGAGGAGAACGATCTTTATGCTGACAGTGCGGGAGGGGGCGGGGTCTCACTCTTGCCACTATTGTGGCTTAATAGTGAGACCTCAGAGCTCGAAATGCAGCCCTGCATGTTGCTCCTCGCCTGCCCTATCCATTTCTGTGTTTTTTACATGACTTTGGTGATTTGCTAAGATTTTCACAAATGAAAACCTTAGCGGAGCACCAGTCATATACAAAAATGCTCGAGTCGCCCATTGACTTCAATGGGGTTCGTTACTCGAAACGAACTCTCGAGCATCACTGAAAGTTCGACTCGAGTAACGAGCACTCGAGCATTTTGGTGCTCGCTCATCTCTATTCGGGAAGCATAAACCTTGCAACAGGTTCACTTTAAGACTCTTCTACTGGTTCCTAATTGAATCCAAAACAAATCAATGAGCATATCAGTAGTTCTATTCTGTATCTATCAACAATATAAAGCCAGTGTTAATGTTAGAGAAGCTGCAAAAAAGTGCTAGAATGATTTATGAAGCTTAGCTATGCATGGCCAGATAAGAAAGCTTTAACTGATGTTTGCAAAATTCGATTTAATGAAGTACAAGTTGCCAAGATAAGTTTAGGTAAATGAAGACTCTGTCACAATATGTTATAGATCCGGAAATGACAGACAGCGCACAGCAGATGGAGGTTATTACAGAACTGTGTGTCAAGCAATGTAGTCTCGGTAACTGCACAAAGAATGAGCAGATGCATTAGTGTTATTATTCTAAACAATTTCATAATGCCAACACACACTTATGAAATCAACTCAAATTAAGCAGAACGGCTTCTTTGTTTTTCTTGTCACTTAGCCCTCAATGAAATATTTCTGTGCCACCAGTCTCTATTGAACAAATGTCTCTTTTAGTTAAAAGCGTAAAGTGTATAGTGGTGGCAACATCTGAAACTTGCAAAATTAGTTTGCTATTTAGCATAACATTGTATTTTGTTTGTATACAAAATGTATTTTGGTAAAACATTTGCACCACAAAGTATTTAAAAAAATACTCCAGAAGAGAACTACTGTTTAGTATTTTGTTTAGTGCAAGACCTTGCACAACTCAGAAATTGAAAGAACATCAAAGTGAGAATCCTTGTACCATGCAAAAGTATTGCTTCTCCCTAAGGGTACGTTCACACAAGCTTGTTTTTGCACGTACTTAGGTGCGTACATAGGTGCGGACCTACGTACGAGCAAAAACACGCGTGTATGCAGGTGAGTGCTTGTCTTCAATGGAGCTGCGGCTGCTGACGGCGGCTCCATTGAAAACAGTGCTCTGCCAGCACACCTGCATTCTTTTTAAGGGAAGGGATTTACATATAAGCCCTTCTCTGAAAAAGAAATATTTTAGTGTAAAAAAACCCAGAAACTTACCTCTCAGCCGCTGCGGTGTCCCGCGTGGGCATGAAGAACACATCTGCCGCATGCGGCAGATGTTTTCTTCACCCCCACTAGTTAAAAGAATTCCCTGCTTCAACATCTGCCACATCTGTAGCAGATGCAGCAGAGGAATTCTTCAATTCTCAACCGCAGCTGTCACACATGACAGCTGCGGTAGAGAATCCTTCTGCTGGCATCCCCGTCAATGGCTTTTCAGGGAAGGGCTTTAAACATAAGCCCTTCCCTGAAAATCCAAGAAAAGTAGTGTAAAAAAAAGCATACTCACCTCCCTTTAGCTGCCGGGGCTCAGACGCGACTACTGCCGCTGTCCTCAGCTCTGTAGTTCTGGCAGCAGCCGCGGCTCCATTGAAAACAATGCGTGCATTCCCAATGGTGGACGCATGTCCTATCTTTGCAGGCACGCACCTGAAAAGTACAGACAAGTACACCCATCATAGGAAATGCAATGTTGCAAATACAAGCGTGTTTTTCACATGCACAAAAAACATGCTCGTGTGACCCCACCCTCAGTGTGTTATTCTACATTTGGAAACATCAAATTGCAATTTCCATTGGTCTGAACATTTATCCAGAAAAGCTCACTTGTTTTCCATGTTACAGACAACACCAGGAATATCAACCTTCTGTGTAATTAGATCAATATTCTAAATGGTGTTTCTAACAAGGAAAATGACTGAGCGTTACAAGATACACGTTCAGAACAATGGAAATTGCAGTTTGATGCGTTCAAATATAATGTAATGTACTTGAGGGGGTGGGAGGAGAATACTTGATTTGAGCATTATATCAGCAAATCTGTATTATCTAGGATTTTGGAGAAGAAAGATATAGGGTACTACATTTAGGAACATGTTGAAGGCTGTATAGCTAGAGGCATAACCAGTAGAAATAGGGAGATTGTGATGCCTCTGTATAGAGCTCTAATGAGACCACATCTAGAATATTGTGCTCAGTTTGAGAGACATCATCTACAAAAAGACATTCATAAAATAGAATGACTCTAAAGATGGGCTGCAAAAATGGTGGAAGGTCTTAAGCAAGAAACCTTTCATTAAAGACCTGAAAAACATAATTTATAAAGCCTGGAGGAAAGAAGAGAAAGGGGAACATGGTCAAAACCTTTAAATGTGTTAAATGCTTAAACAGGGTTCAAGAGGGAAGTGGTTTTAATAAGAAACTAATCATAGGAACAATGGTGAACAATCTGAAATTAGTTGGAGGTAAATCAGAAACAATGTCATAAAATATTATTTTACTGAAAAAGTATCTCAGAACAGCAGATGTAGACCCCCTGTACCACAAACTGATTAGGCTTGGGGCTGCTCCTTGGGGCAGCACCTGGGTTCCACTTGTTTCACCCTTTAAGCCTCACAGTGTCACCAGTACTAGTTTGCAGGAGAATGTGATGTCTGCCACACCTCACAGTAGAGGAGAACATGGAAGTACCCATCTGCGTACAAGAAAATTAAGTGGGTGCAATCTTCAATCTGTATTTCCTTTATTAAAGTATTATCTCTAAGGGCTTGAGCCAATAGTTCTAGTGATAATATAAAACTCAAAGGAGATAATGGACAGCTCTGTCGAGTATCATTAGTCATGTTAAAGTTGCCTGATAGAGCATCATTTGACCGAGCCGAGGGGTCTGAATACGAAGCACAAAGAACCTTTAAAACCCATCTTGTCTAATGGCTGAAAAGACATACGACCAATTTAAGCAGTCAAACACCTTCTCAGTCCATTTGCGTCTGGTGATTTCCCAGTTGGTAAAGAATTAATAGTGTCAAGTAATTCTGCCACCGTGAGTGAGAAGTTGAGAGCTTCCCTTTGAGTTTTCAAAAGAGTAGGCAAATTAATGTTTTGTAAAAATGTTTAGATATGGTGCGTTGCACTCTGGACCACAGGGGGGTCATTTTTTAAAATTATACAAGGCCGAATAGTAATCTCTAAAACTATTTGCTATGTCTACAGGATTTATTAGTTTTGCTTTATTATTTTGGCTTAACAAATACGAAATTCTAGATTGAAGATATTGAGCTTAAAGACAGGAAGCTAACAGTTTTCCAGATTTATTATTTTGTGAATTACACTGAGCCTTAACTCTTTTTAGTTTCCCTTCATAGTTTTGTAGAAGGTGACTATGGAGTTGTAGCCAACATTGAAAAAGCTCTTCTGCTTGTTGTGTCATTTGCATTAGTTTATTTTGCAATTCAAGAGCTTTAGTTTTTTTTTATCAATACATCTAGAAGCTTGTTCTTTTCTTTCTTTGCACAATCCCTTAAATAAATAAGCCTCTAATATATGATTTATAAGCATTCAATTACACATGGGAATTTACATTGGGAGAAGCATTCAATGTTAAATATTCCTTAAGTCTCTTTCCAAGCTACTCCTGTATCCCAAATTATATAGTGAAAAATCATTGATTCTCCATAAATATGTTGGTGGCTGTTTATACTTTCCTGCTATAGTCAAGGAGACCAAAGTGTGGTAAGACCAGGTAATCGCTTCAATCGTCGACTCATTAGATAAAACTAATACATCTCTGTGAATTATAATTGAGATACAAGTGTCCATAACAACTACTTGCAGATTTATATGCTTAGAATTATAAACATATCAACCTGCAAGTAGCTACTGTAGACACTTGAATAAAAAGAGTAATCACTCTCAGAGCTATGCATTGCCTGCCACACATCAAAGAGATTTTCCTTCCACCAAATGTTAACTAAAGATTGAACATACCTATGTAAGCTTGAAGCGGTATCCATATGAAAGTCTGAGACTGCATTAAAATCTCCACAAATTTCCATAAATGAGGAGTTTGCCTTGCTAACATTTTGAGAGAATGCATAAAATCTTATGAACAAAACACCTTTGTTTTTTATTTGGGGCATAAAATAAAGCTAGTGTATAAACTATATTATTTATAGAACATATTAATATATCTATGCTGTACATGTATTTTCTCCTGAATAAGTTGAAATGCAATGGGATGTTTTATTGCAGTCAGGACTCCTCTAGAATCGGAGAAGAAATTGAATTGAAATATTGTAGGGTTGTCTGGACGTTTAATTCAGAAGGCATCCTTTGAAATTATATGCATCTCTTGTGCAAAAAAATATTTTGGGATAACGTCTTTACATTCTTTCACATAAAATGTTGTGGGCTACTTAACCCTTTAACATGTAATGATATTCTTTTAATTACCATATTCAAAAATAAGTTACCTAAACATATTTATGTAGCTTTGCGTGCATTCAAAGAGATACAGCACACGCAGGTCAAAAAAAGCAGTGTAAAATCAAAATATTTTATTCAATAACAAAAAGAGTTAAAACTACATTCTGATGGCCATTATGGAGTCGGGAAAGAATTTTCTCCTCCAGATTAGCTAAATTGGCATCTGCCTTGGTAGGTTTTCTTTTGCCTTCCTCTGGATCAACAAGAGGGGGGGAGTAGAAACAGGCTGAACTAGATGGACATTGTCTTCATTCAGCCTAACATACTATGCAAAAATTTAGAACAAAAAATGCAATGTCCATAATGGTGGTATGTCTGAGGGCTGGTTACTAGAGATGAGCAAGCGTGCTCGCTAAGGGCAAATACTCGAGTGAGTATTGCCTTTTGCGAGTACCTGCCCGCTCGTCTCAAAAGATTCGGGTGCGGGCGGGGGTGAGCGGTGAGTTGCGGGAGTGAGCAGGAGGGAGCGGGGGGGGGGGGAAGAGAGAGAGAGATCTCCCCCCATTCCTCCCTGCTCTCCCCCACCCTTCCCCGCCCTCCACCGGCACCCAAATCTTTTCAGAGGAGTGGGCAGGTACTCGCAAAAGGCAATACTCACTCGAGTATTTGCCCTTAGCGACTACGCTCGCTCTTCTCTACTGGTTACCAAAACATGTATATATATATCAGTTATATATCACAATCATTGAATAGATAGGTAATCACTAGAGTTGAGCGAACATACTCTGCCGAGCTTGATGCTCGTTTGAGTATTAGCGTACTCGATGGTGCTCATTACTCGAACGAGCATCAAGCCGTGTTCGACCCGCCCCAGTTTTTGGCTCCTCCCTGCCTGTTTCGGCCCCTCCCCGCCGCGACGCAGTGCGCGTCAATGGCAAATTTTTTGTCTGGCAAGCAGGAGAGAGAGAGAGAGAGAGAGAGAGATGAACCTAGAAAAAAAAGAAAAGCTCGGCACCTGGCGTCCAACATACAAAAATGCTCAAGTCTCCCATTGTAGTCAATGCGGTTCGTTACTCGAATAGAGCTCTCGAATTTTACAAAAAGCTTGACTCGAATAATGCGGACCCGAGCATTTGGGTGCTCGCTCATCTCTAGTAATCACATATAAATCCAGTGCAAATAAGTACTGTAACCACATTTGGCCAACACAAAAACCATACCAAAGCCCCAACATATGTTTCGCTTGTTGCTTTTTCCATGGATAAATGAGCAATACAAAGAAGTCAGGTTTTTATTTCCCCTAAGTGGATGATCTACCCCTTAGAAAAAACCAAGAAGGAGGGGGAAATGACAGACAATTATATGTGGTGTTTCTAATCGCCAAGAAGAAAAAAAAAACATCTAAGGACATAAGCAATAGCAATAACCCAGATCCTAAGAAATAGCACACGTTTCAACACCTCCCAAGGATAGGGCAGGGCCATAACAAAGGATAAGGTAGAGCTCAAAGATATCAAGGTATACCAGGAGGTCCTGGATGAGCAAAAAAACTTAACTGAATTTGCGCAAAAATATAAAAATAATAATAATAGGTTGGATAATACCAATTTATTGAAATAATATCATATAAAACATGTAAAAATAAATTATCATAATACTTGAAGAAGGTGTACCAGGAGGTCTTGGATAAACCAAAGATCAACACAAAGGTGTCACACAAATATCAGAATAAAGTGAATTATACCACTATATTAAAGAAACAATTATGTATACAAAGACATTATAAGGGACAAAACCATAATTTAAAAACAAAAAGCGTCTTTGAACGATGCGCCTGTTTACGAGGCTTCAATACTTCCCAGTACTCTGCTATTTGCTGAGGGGACTGTGTGCAAAACATTTAAATTCCACTGCTTTAGTACGTTAATACTATCTTCTACAGATTTGACAACAAAATTAGTAGGTAATTATTGCAGGTAATCAGAAGATATAGAGCAAACTCCCACTTATATGGGATCTTGTTGTTCTCAAGCATTGTAGGGATAGGAAGTAGTTGTCTCCTTTTAATAAAGTTGTCATAGATAAGTCTACATGTAATGATGGTGGTAGGATTGCAATGAAAGGAATTGAAAATATCTGAAAAAGCAAGGATATTCGCATTGCAACAAAAACCAGACTGGTTTTGGACGCTCAGGAAAACAGACAGAAGGAAAATTGATGTGTTTGAACTATGGTGTTGGAGGAGAATGCTACAGATATCTTGGACAGCCATGAGACCGAACAAGGGCAAAATTATCAAACAGCGGCTCTCTTTTTCGGCCCCGTGATGTACAGTACTGATGCTTGGCAAAGTCAATGGAAAGAGAAGATCAGGATGACGAAGAACAAGATGACTAAATACAATCAAGGTCACCACAAACAGGTCAATTGCGGAACTGAAAGAAGCGGTGAAAGACAGCAATACATAGAGAACATTGATCCATAAAGTATCCAATGGTGCTAGTAGTAAGTCTACTTTTTTAGCTAGCACTGTCAATTTTTCTTTTACATGAAAGAAATGGATATATATGCTAAAACATCTCTTGGTAGATCAGCCGCCACATGAAATAGCCGGGGCCGCGGGAGAGGTGAGTGCCCGCGCTGATCTCTGCAGATGCTCGGGTCAGGTCCCGCTGCGAGAATTCTTGCAGCTGGATCTGACCCGCCTGTCTGCAGGCAGCCTTAAGCATGGATTTCATAGACGTATCAGTAACAGATGTATCAGTCACAGTAATATCATCAAAAATAACTACCAAGCAAGAAGTTCTGTCAGAAGGAGGAATTTGATCATTCACGCTTGCACAAGATTGCCTTTCAAAACAGTCCAATTTCTGCCCTAGCTTTGCTAGACTGGTGAAGGAAGAAGAGAGCGCAGTTAATATGGGACTACATTGATGATAATAATATTTTTGGGGTCCCTGCGTATCCTCTCTGGGCTTCTCTTCAGGTCCATGGGACATTACTGCAGGCGATGGTGAGTAGTGTGAAGAAGAGGTCACGCTATCATAATGAACAGAGCTGCTCCTCTGGTGGAGTGCTGAGGGGCCCATGTGCATGGGAAAACCATTATTGGAGAGCTCACCGATGTTAGAGATCTTGTTCCCGCTCCAGGGATCGAGAAAAGTAAAAGATGATCAGTTTTTTTCAGTTTAGCAGCTCACCCCATTTCCCTCCACGGCATCCTGGATGCAAAAACTGAAGGTACCTGTGTATTATTGTGGTTGAGTTGCTGTAGGGCCCTGATGGTTTAGGAGCTCAGCTCTTAGGCGGCCATCTGCTTTGGCAGCCAGACTACATCCCTCATATTAAACCATGTATAATCCCAGTTACTGAACCATATATTATTTGTTGCATTGAACTTTTTAATTTAATACATGAAAACATAAAAATGTTTCAGGCACAAAGTGCCCAGGATTTATTTTCTATTTTCCATATTGCAATCATAAAACCACTGTTCCCACAGAATAGCATGCTGATTTTCACCTGTGATTTTTTTGTCAGTTATATATATTTTCTAATGCAGTTTCTAAGCAACACACTGACATCCTTCTCGCAGCACTAGTAATGTCAAACTGGTTTATATTTCTCAAGTTACAATATTAGTTTGTCTTAAATAATAGACCATGTCTCCTACTTGCTGGTTCTCTGGAACACTGCCAGAGGATGTGGATGCAAAAAGCTCAATGGTTCCAGTGATTTCTATGCAATGTAAATTCTCACAATAACTATAATAACTTTATTAAGATAAAAAAATCATACATTTATTTCATGTGTTTAGCCAGAACTAGGAGTATATCCTAAATTGAACAAATTATAGCAAAGAAAGGAGAGATAGAAAAAAGAATATATATTTATATTTGTTATTGTTGTTAGCCGTTTAGTCATTCAAGACCCTTGATGTCCCTAAGGCTGCATTCCCACAAACGTATATCGGCTCGGTTTTCGCGCCAAGCCGATATACGTCTTCCTCATCTGCAGGGGGGGGGGGGATGGAAGAGCCAGGAGCAGGAACTGAGCTCTCGCCCCCTCTCTGCCTCCTCTCTGCCCCTCTGCACTATTTTCAATGAAAGGAGGTGGGATGGGGCGGGGCTAAGTTCTGAGAATTAGCCCCGCCCCCACCCCACCTTTCCCCATTGCAAATCCATCCTCCCCCCCCCCCTCTGCAGATGAGGAGGACGTATATCGGCTCGGCGTGAAAACCGAGCCGATATACGTTCGTGGGAATGCACCCTTTATGTGAGCTCCCTCCATGTTTTTCAGTTTTGCACTGCTTCTTTCAGTTGTGTGAAATCCATGCCAGTATCAGCTATCATGTTCTTTGGCGGCCAGGTCTGATTTTGCCAGTGATCTGTCCAAGCATTAAAAGGCCAAAATTTTTGATCCTGAGCCCGGTCATCTTCCCTTCCAGTGGTGTATCGGG
Source organism: Eleutherodactylus coqui (assembly GCF_035609145.1). Lineage (NCBI taxonomy): Eukaryota > Metazoa > Chordata > Amphibia > Anura > Eleutherodactylidae > Eleutherodactylus > Eleutherodactylus coqui. The sequence continues at coordinate 172,204,539 of NC_089843.1, read as the reverse complement.
TCTTATACGATTCAGAACTTATCTATTTGTTATTCTCGCCGTCCAGGGCATACGCAGCAGCTTTCACCAGCACCACAGCTCGAACACATCAATCCTCCTTCTACCAACGTTTTTCGCAGTCCAGCTTTCACATCCATGCATGGCTATGAGGAAAACGTTGGTTTGTACTATCCTGCATTTAGTTGCTATGTTAATATCCCTGTTTTGCCAGATTTTCTCCACATTTAGCATTGCAATTTGCCCCAATGCAATTTTATGCTTTATCTCTGGCATAGATTCTCCATCCTGGTCAATTTGCAAACCAAAGAAGGGGCCTCAGCCATGTGTAAAGGCCTGTGAGGGTTGGTGTCATCACTGATAGTACTGCATAAGTAATACAGTGTATTATTTAAGCAATCAAAGCAATAAATCTTTAAGTCCCCTTATGGGACGTTTAAACGTGTTTTCAAATGCAAACCCCTCCCTCCAAAAAATAAATCTGAAAATCACCGATCATGCTTTTTTTTAACTGAAAAAATGCAAATTAAAAAAAAAATCAACAACACAATTTTGGTATTGACATGTTTGTAAGAGTCGGCACTTTAAAATTACTATGCTATTTATTATATTGCTGTTAAAAAGCGAAAAAGAAACACAATGCCAAAATCGAAGATTGTGATCCTCCTGCTTCTCAAAAAAATTTAATAAAAAGTGATCCATATAACATAGATAGACATATATATACATGAATTTGGTATTGCTGCAACTGTTTTGACCCACATAATAAGAATAACATATTACTAAGGGCTCAGTCACATGGGCGTTTTTGTGCAATTTTTTTGTGCACAAAACTGATGCGCACAAAAAATCGCAAGACCGAAGCCAGCATCACTGCTGAAAAGAACGCTGCTAGCAGCGTTTATCAGCCCGAAGGGCTCGGGCCCGCTATCCTCTGCAACAGCTGTGGCAGAGGAGAACGATGTTCGCCTATTGAATTCAATGGAGCCGGCAATACAGCCGGCTCCATTGAAAGCAATGGGCTGCCGGCAAGCGCCGTATTAATTTTCGGGGTAGGGCTTCAAATATAAGCCCTTCTCTGAAAAGCATCCAAAAAAAGTGTAAAAAATTAAAAAGATATATACTCACCTTTTTGCAGCTGCGGAAGATCAGCCGCATCTAGCCAACTCTTCCCCTGAACTGCTTTCAGTAGTATTCAGCAGCCGAGGATTTAAAATCCCCGCCTGTTGAATGGGTTGCCTCTGATTGGTCACAGCCCTCAGCCAATCAGAGGCAGCACTCACTCACCCATTCATGAATTCATGAATTTTTTTTTCAGTGGTGCTATTTAATGTACCATAAAATGTACTGAAAAACTTTAAAACGTGTTTTTTAACAATTAGTGAAGCTTTATTAATCTTATTTTTCCTTTTTTTTAGTCTCCAGAGGGGAGAATAGCTTGTAATGCTTTGATTGCTCCTGCAGTATGATGTATTGCCATAGCATTCATAGCATAGCATCATACTGTGATCGGGCAGGCATTCTATGAAGCTACCCCATGGGCATGGCTTGAAGGCCCCCGGCTGCCATGAAACAAGCATGGCTCTCTGCAATCTCATTGCGGGGGGCCGTATGGGACCCTTGAAAATCGCCCACGGGGAATTTAAAGAGTTACCAACTCCGAACAGCCACGTGGCTTACCGTAGCAGTTGCAGTGGGTGTTAGTTGGAATAAACAGCCGGTGCATTGTATGGAGGGAGATTGCTGTGCGATCTCCCTTTATACATACTTCGATGCTGCAGGACATAACTGTACGTACTATAGTGTTAAGGGGTTAAAAAATAGACTTGGGATAGTTTCATAAAAATGAAAGAAATTGCCCCTACGGGTTTTCTGATGTCTGAAATAAGGACACTTTCAAAATGGTACAAACATACAGTGCACAAATGTTAAATGCTATTTATTGTTTATTTTGCATAGTATGATTATATAATCTGTCTTAAAAGCAGAAAATTCAAAGTTTAAAAAGTGAATTTTTTTTGTCAATTTAGGATTTGTTTTATAAATAAGCACAAAACATATCAACCAAAATTCCCAAGTAACATAAACTACGTGTCACAAAAAAATCTCAGAATCACTCGTGGGGATACAGTGGGGTGGGCATTTGCAGATGGGAAATCCTGACCACCCCATTAGTAATTCACCTTTGTGTGGCGCTCACCATCACTCTCTGCCTGCTCTGTTAATATTATTTTACTAAGCTTCCCTTGAAGATACACGAGGCCCTGCGACATGTGAAAGAACCAGTGAAATAGAAGCTTATCAAAGTAGTAGCAGGTCAGTCAGAAAATAAGGGATTTACAATATATGCTTATTACTAGAGAGGCATAAAGGGGCCTTTATTGCTCTTGGGCGACAAGGAGGTTTATTAATACAGGGGCAATAAAAGAGGCATAATCAATGTATTATTTATAGTCGACACAGTAGGGAAATTATTACTGTGTGTGGGCGCTTATTAATTGGGGAGCACAAGGGGGCACTATTACTATGTAGGGGCTCTACAAGGAGCATTAAGCATTAACCCTCTCCAATCCACTGTCTGACGTCTGAAGACATTATGATTTAAGGCTGCACAGCTCTGATGTTGGAAGACATCCGTCAGGGTTCTCTTACTGTATATTGCCAGCCTCTCTGCTGTCGGAGCCTATCCAACGTGTCACCTCATGCAGTACTGGCTTTAGCCAGCATAGAGCGCTGTTGTATAACGGCAGAAAAAGAGTAAGCCCCCTAGGAAAACTAGGATGCAAATTGGATTGGAAAGGGTTAATGCATTAATGTAGAGTTTGTGTGCAGAAATGAGTAGTGGCTGTAAGAGGTTTTCAGAGCAGAAAGACAAAGTGGACGACTACAATCAGAGGAGATATTCGGTCTCCATGGATAGAAAGTATAACAAACACAGATTTAAAGGGAACCTGTCATCACTTTTGAGCCCCATAAACTACACTATGGGGCTCAAAGGTGAGTGAACGGGAAGTCCGTGAAGCTGCGTTTCTTACTCACCCAATTCTCCATTTCTGATGTGTGTCTCCATGAAAGTGGCACACGCACACAGCACAACACTTTTCAGCTTAATGTGTGCATGAGTTCTCCCATAGAGATGCACACATTCAGCTGCAAAGTGCCATGCTGTGTGAGTGTGCCAACTTCATGGAGACACACATCAGAAATAGAGATTTGGGAGAGTATGAAACGCAGCTTGCACAGAGCCAACTGAAAAGAGTCATGCTTTGTAGGGACACAGTACAGAAATGGAGACTATGAAACATAGGTCTAAAGACTCCCCAATCATTTACCTTTGAGCCCCATGACAAGCTTAAAGCTTGAAAAAGGTACACTTATATGCCGAAACGTGTAGCTGAAATAAACCTGGATTGTTGTATGAACTGAAGAAATTGCTCGCTTGTAGTCCTCTGCATGGCGGGGTAAATTTTCTTTCCGACATTAGTTGTTATTTCATGGCGAGCTCCTGGTCACCCAGAGAAGCTAGTATACCCACCACCAGGTGGATTCTGGATAAAGAGTGATTCTTACATGCTATACTGGACAAAGGGTGCCGAAGGGTTGTGCCTGGGCAGGCTTAACCCTTCGAGCACCAGGTAAGATTTCATTAACCTTCCATACTTCATTTCTATTAAATGAAGATTTAATTGTTTCAAAGGTGCATTCTTACTGTACATTTTCCTTAGTAAAGTACCCTCAACTCAAATAAATAACATCAACGTACCCTCAAGGCTATAATCACATACTGTGCCAAACATTGAAAGTATAGCATGTAGGCAACATGAATACTCATAGAACCTGAACCCAAGAGTGAGTAAAATAGCATGTTGTTATTTGTTAGCCATTTAGTCGTTCATGACCCTCGGCAACCCTAAAGGCTCCCTCCTTCCATGTTTTTCAGTTTTGCACAGCTTCTTTCAGTTGTGTGATATTCATGCCAGTATCAGCTTTGACAGTATCAGCCATCGTGTTCTTTAGCAGCCGGGTCTTCTTGTGCCACTGATCTGTCCAAGCATTGTAGACTTTTCTAGCAACTCTGCTCGCATTACATGAACATAATACATGAGCCGGAGCCCGGTCATCTTGCCTCAGTGATATATTGGGTCTTATATGAATCAGGATTTCTCTGTTTGTGACTCTCGCCATCCAGGGTATTTATTTGTAGCATCTTTCGACAGCACCACAGCTCAAACTCATCAATCCACCTATTATCTAGCATACAATACGTTTAACAAGGGCTTTCAGAAAAATCCTACAACATGCAAAGTGGATACTAACAAACTGAACTGGATATATCACTATGAATCATAAATAATTAAGAAATATAAAGGATCCCTAAAGGTCTCTGGAATATAAACATAGAATAATCTAAACTTTATCTTCAAAGTTCAGTTGGGATGCACTATAAAACCACAGCTTCCCAAAAGCCTTAGCCATATTATTCAAAGTTTCTTCTAATTATTTCAGACTTGTTGTACCCTGGAGCTTGAACACAGTTTTGTCTTACTGATTTGTTATTCTCCTTGTAGTAACTTAGTATGTGCTTCAATAAGTTGTGAATCTGCTCATATGTTGGAATGAATTCTTCAACTCTTGTGGTTTTTACTAACAGCTTTAATAGCAATGACTTTCTTTTCCCACATGGCTTCCCGCTACACTGCTATTTTTTAAAACATTGAAAATTCAGCATAAAACTGTCATAAAGCAGTCATCTTACCTGTAATAATATTTGTAAGCTATTCCATTTTTACAATAGATCTTTTCTATGTTCAAAATAATAATATAGAATTTTAATCCAGCAATCATACACAATACCGGTTGCTATGTTCTCTGTGAGCGTATTACATTATATAGTTTGATTATCTGGTTTAGTGATTTTACCTCTAAGGACCTATTTACACAAGTGTATATCAGCAGACGCTTTCATGGCTGGCCAATATACGCTTCTATCTGAGTAGTCCCCCCTTTCCCTCCCCCTCACTGTCTCTCTGTCTCTCTCCTCCACTCCGGCATTTGCAATGGGAGGGGGTGGGATGGGGCGGAGCTAAGCACCTCTCTATTCCGCCCACTCCCATTGCTGGCTATGGACAAGGGGTGGCGAGGGGGTGAGGGCTTAGCTCCGCCCTGTCCCGCCCACACCTATTGCAAACCGCTTGGAGGGGAGGAGAAAGACATAGAGCCGGTGAGGGTGAGGGAGCGTATATCGGCCTGCCGTGAATACACTGTCTGATATACGCTCCTGTAAATAAGCCCTTAAGGACATAGCCTATTTTTTCCTTCCAAGAGCTTCACTTCTTTTTAAATGTTTCAATGAACAGAGCCATATAAAAGCTTATCTTTTTGTGTGAAGTGGATTGCATTTTTAATGACACCAGTTAATAATATTAATGTTAGTAATATTTTATTTATTGAGAAACTTTAAAATATTGGTTGTGAGGTGGAAATGGAAAATAAACAATCACAAAATTGCTTTTTGGGTTTAGTTTCGACAGCATTCCTTGTGTAGTAAAAGTTCTACGTTTACTTTATTTTGTAGGTCAGTATAGTTATGGCAATACCAAATTAATATAGCTTTTGTTATGTTTTACTATTTTTTTTTTTTAAAAAAAAGCTTTTTCTACATTAAAGTAACAAAGGGCAGCTCTAGCTATAACATTTTTCAATCACTGCACCCCTCACCTGCCTATCACACTTTGAACATCTCCTGTGTACATTATATTGTACTTTTTCCATGCAGTTCAGTCTTTCCACTGATAGATAACAGCGTTAAAGAAAGTCTTCAGATCAGGTAGGGTTAAAACAAGAGTCGTATAGGACCACACCCTTTAGAAGGAAACCAGACAATATGCTTCTTTGAATTAAAGGGAAATCAGCTGCTCTAGTGAACTGCCCCCTCATCATCTTTTAGAGTTTTATAAAAGAAGGTGTTACAAAATATATAGAAAATTGGATGGCTTACAAGTATGACAAAATCAAGGTATATGACTACATACATTCTTGGCAATAAAATAATCTTCCCAGGTAGAGATGAGCGAGTATACTCGCTAAGGGCAATTGCTCCAGTGAGCATTGCCCTTAGCGAGTACCTGCCCGCTGGAGACACAAGGTTCGGGTGCCGACGTGGGGGAGCGGTGAGTAGTGGCAGTCAGCAGGGGGGAGCGGAGGGGAGAGAGGGAAAGAGAGATCTCCCCTCCGTTCCTCCCTGCTCTCCCCTGCTGCTCCCTGCACGCCGCCGCCGGCACCCGAACCTTTTGTCTCGAGCGGGCAGGTACTCGCTAAGGGCAATGCTCGCTCGAGCAATTGCCCTTAGCGAGTATACTCGCTCATCACTATTCCCAGGCTCAGAAATGGTCTACGTGTGTGGAAATCATGATTTGCCAACTTAATGGGACATCTGGTGTTTGACCATTCAAGATCACCATACAGGAAGTCCCAGTGACTCAAATAGTGATTTCTGGAAGAACAGAGAAACCAGCAATACCTAGGCTTTCACAATGAAATCATATGACCCAACTGAAGAGAAGAAAGCCAGAAATTTTCAAATAGAAAGGAGTAACAGAACAAGGTAATACTAGCTGACCTATACATGCTGAGTGACTAGTTACATAATGAATGAAATCAAAATTACCAGAGTGTCCACTTAAGTAGCTCTTTTTTCCATAATAAAGTAAAGGTTTAGGTACATAACATAGGTGATCACTTAGTTTTGCAACCCCTTTACTTTCTCTTTGTAGGACCCAGGAACTTAGAGAATTAGTAGCGAGTCAGTTAGTCAGTGAGTGAGGGCTTTCACCTTTATATATATACTAGCTGATATACCTGGCCTGCCTGAGTTAATTTAAAACAGGTGTTTACATGTTGTTTGCACAGAAATTTTTATGAAGTCAAGGTTATTTTGACTTCACCAGTATAATATATAACAACTAGACATGAGCAAGCATACTCACTAAGAGCAATTGCTCGAGCGAGCATTGCCCTTAGCGAGTACCTGCCCGCTCGAGAGACAAGGTTCGGGTGCCGGCGCGGGGGAGCGGTGAGTAGCAGCAGTCAGCAGGGGGGAGCGGGGGGCAGAGAGGGAGAGAGAGATCTCCCCTCTGTTCCTCCCCGCTCTCCCCCGCAGCTCCCTGCGCGCCGCCGGCACCCGAACCTTGCCTCTCGAGCGGGAAGGTACTCGCTAAGGGCAATGCTCGCTCGAGCAATTGCCCTTATTGAGTATGCTCGCTCATCACTAATAACAACCAATCACAGCACAACTTCCGTGTTACTTCAGCAGTATAATATATAACAACCAATCACAGGGCAGCTTTCATGTTACCTCAGTATTGTAATATATAATCACCAATTACAGCACAACTTTCATGTTTTCACAGCGGTATAATATATATATCAACCAATCACAGTGCAGCTTTCATGTTACCTCAGTGGTATAATATATATAAACCAATCACAGCACAGCTTTTTTGTTACCTCAGCAGTATAATATATAACAACCAATCACAGGACAGCTTTCATGTTACCTCAGCAGTATAAAATATAACAACTAATCATGGAGCAGCTTTCATGTTATCTCAGCGGTATACTATGTAATAACCGATCACTGGGCAGCTTTCATGTTACCTCATCAGTATAATATATAACAACTAGAGATGAGCGAGCACACTCATCCGAGCTTGATGCTCGTTCGAGCATTAGGGTGTTCGAGATGCTCGTTACTCGAGACGAGCACCACGCGGTACTCGAGTCAATTCCATTTCCTTCCCTGCATGTTTAGCGCCATTTTCTGGCCAATACACATGCAGGGAAGGCATTACCACTTCCTCCTGTGCCGTGCCAGCCGTATCCCACCCCCCTGCAGTGAGTGGCTGGCGAGATCAAGTGACCGCCGAGTACTTAAAGCGGTCCCGCCCGCGGCTCGCCTCAGACACCCACTGGGAGAGCATAGGGAAAGTGCTGCTGATGAGATAGGGAAAGTGGTAGTGGAGGATCCTGTCTACAAGAATCCCAACGGTCCTTCTTAGGGCCACATCTGACCGTGTGCATAACTGTGTGGCTGGCTGGGAGCAGTTTTGCACTAGTTTTTTTTAACTTTTTTTTAAATCTCGGACTGTGCAGGCTATTACAGCTATAGTGTTCTAAGTCTGCAGTCTGTAATACAGAGTATAGGGAAAGTGCTGCAGAGAAAGGGAAAGTGGTAGTGTAGGATCCTGTCTACAGGAACCCCAATGGTCCTTCTTAGGGCTACCTCTGACTGTCTGCATTTTACAGGGTGTCTGGTGGGAGTTGTAGTGCATCACTATTACACAGCTAGGCCTGTTTGCAGCCTTCCGTATAATTTTTTTCTGCCTGCAGTTTGCGTTACAATACTGCTCTCAGCCTCAAACTGTATGCCAATAATTCCATAATTTTTTACACCGGTCTGTGTCTGCAGTGAACTTAACTTACAGCGTATGGCCACAGCCACTGATAGAGGGAAAGTCATATGCACACTATATAGCCTGTATTCTTTTTCAAAAAGAAAAAAAAAAGCTCCTTCGTTGGGCTACCTCTGACCGTCTGAAATTTACAGGGTGTCTGGTGGGAGTTGTAGTGCATCACTATTGCACAGCTAGGCCTGTTTGCAGCCTTCCGTATTCTTTGTTTCTGCCTGGAGTTAGCGTTACAATTCCGCTGTCAGCGTGAAAGTGTACGCAAATAATTCCATAATTATTCACACCGCTCTGTGTCTGATCTATTCGTAGTCTACCATGCTGGGTTAGGGGTAGGGGCAGGGGTTGAGGACGTGGACGCGGGAGAGCACACGGAGGTCCAAGTCAGGGTGTGGGCACAGGCCGAGTTCCTGGTCCAGGTGAATCACAACCGGCTGCTGCACGATTAGGAAAGAGGCAAGTTTCTGGGGTCCCCAGCTTCATATCACAATTTATGGGTCCACGTGGTAGACCTTTATTACAAACAGAGCAGTGTGAGCAGGTCCTGTCGTGGATGGCAGAAAATGCATCCAGCAGTGTATCGATCACCCAGTCTTTTACACAGTCCACTGCTGCAACTCTGAATCCTCTGGCTGCTGCTCCTCTTTCCTCCCAGCCTCCTCACTCCATGAAAATGACACATTCTGATGAGCAGGCAGACTCCCAGGAACTATTCTCGGGTCCCTGCCTTGATTGGGAAAAAATGGTTCCTCACTCACCTGAGGAGTTTGTCGTGACTGATGCCCAACCTTTGGAAAGTTCCCGGGGTCCAGGTGATGAGGCTGGGGACTTCCGGCAACTGTCTCAAGAGCTTTCAGTGGCTGAGGAGGACGATGACGATGAGACACAGTTGTCTATCAGTGAGGTAGTAGTAAGGGCAGTTAGTCTGAGGAAGGAGCGCACAGAGGATTCGGAGGAAGAGCAGCAGGACAATGAGGTGACTGACCCCACCTGGTTTGCTAAGCCAACTGAGGACAGGTCTTCAGAGGGGGAGGCAAGTGCAGCAGCAGGACAGGTTGAAAAAGGCAGTGGGTGGCCAGGGGTAGAGGCAGGGCCAGAGCGAAGAATCCCCAACTGTTTACCAAAGCACCCCCTCGTGCCAAGCCACCGTGCAGTAGCCTAGGTGTTCAAAGGTGTAGATGTTTTTCAGTGAGAGCGCGGACGACCGACGAACAGTGGTGTGCAACCTGTGTCACGCCAAGATCAGCCGGGGAGACAACACTACCAGCCTCACCACCACCAGCATGCGCAGGCATATGATGTCCAAGCACCCCACAAGGTGGGACGAAGGCCGTTCACCGCCTTCGGGTTACATCACTGCCTCTTCCCCTGTGCCCCAAGCTGCCACTCAGATCCAACCCCCCTCTCAGGACACAGGCACGAGCGCCACCCTGCCTGCACCCACACCCTTACCTCCGCTGTCCTCGACCCCATCCAGCAATGTCTCTCAGCACAGCGTCCAGCTGTCACTAACGCAAGCGTTGGAGCGAAAGCGCAAATACGCCACCACGCACCCGCACGCTCAAGCTTTAAACGTGCACATTGCCAAATTAATAAGCCTGGAGATGCTGCCGTACAGGCTTGTGGAAACTGAGGCTTTCAAAAACATGATGGCGACGGCGGTCCCACGCTACTCGGTCCCCAGTCGCCACTATTTTTTTCGGTGTGCCGTCCCAGCCCTACACCAGCACGTCTCCTGCAACATCAATCGTGCCCTCACCAACGCGGTTACTGGGAAGGTCCACTTAACCACAGACACGTGGACAAGTACTGGCGGGCAGGGCCTCTATATCTCCCTGACGGCACATTGGGTGAATTTGGTGGAGGCTGGGACCAAGTCGGAGCCTGGGACCGCACACGTCCTACCCACACCCAGAATAGCGTGCCCTTCCTCGGTTCTGGTATCTGCGGTGGTCTATGCCACCTCCTCTAAACACTCCCCCTCCTCCTCCTCCTCCTACGCAACCTCTACCTCTCAATTATGAAATGTGAGCAGCACGTCGCCAGCAGTCGGTGTGGTAGGATCTGACAGAGCAGACCGACCTCTGGCTTTTGTCGCTGAGCCTCCAACCAGGCATTGATGTGTGTGACAACGGCCGTAACCTGGTGGCGGCTCTGCAGCTCGGCAGCCTCACACACATGCCATGCCTGGCCCACGTCTTCAATCTGGTGGTTCAGCGGTTTCTGAAAAACTACCCGCACTTATTTGACCAGCTCAACAAGGTCCACCACGGACGCTGCCACCCTGAGGACCCTGCAACATCAGTTTAATCTGCCAGAGCACCGACTGCTGTGCGACGTGTCCACACGGTGCAATTCTACGCTGCACATGTTGGCCAGGCTCTATGAGCAGCGTAGAGCATTAGTGGAATACCAACTCCAACATGGGCGGCGTAGTGGTAGTCAGCCTCCCAATTCTTTACTGAGGAGAGGGCCTGGATGGCAGACATCTGCCAGGTCCTCGGAAACTTTGAGGAATCTACTCAGATGGTAAGCGGCGATGCTGCAATCATTAGCGTTACCATCCCTCTGCTATGCCTGCTGAGAAGTTCGCTGCAAGGCACAAAGGCCGACGCTTTGCGGTTAGAACAGGAGATGGGGGATGACAGTATGTCGCTTGATAGCCAGACCACCCTCATGTATATACCTCAGCGCGTTTTGGAGGAGGAGGAGGGGGAGGAGCAGGAGGAGGAGCATGAGGAGGGGGAAGAGACAGCTGGGCACACTGCAGAGGCTACCCATGCTGCTTGCCTGTCATCTGTTCAGCGTGTATGGGCTGTGAAGGAGGAGGAGGATCCTGAAAGTCATCTTGCTAGTGAGGACAGCCATGTCTTGCGTACTGGCACCCTGGCACACATGGCTGACTTCATGTTAGGCTGCCTTTCTCGTGACCCTTGGATTAGACGCATTCTGGCCAACACGGATTACTGGGTGTACACCCTTCTTGACCCACGGTACAAAGAGAACCTTTCCACTCTCATTCCCGAAGAGGAAAGGGGTTCGAGAGTGATGCTATACCACAGGACCCTGGCGGACAAACTGATGGTAAAATTCCCATCCGACAACGCTAGCGGCAGAAGGTGCAGTTCCGAGGGACAAGTAGCAGGGGAGACGCGGAGATCAGGCAGCATGTTTAGCGCAGGCAGGGGAACACTCTCCAAGGCCTTTGCCAGCTTTATGGCTCCCCAGCAAGACTGCGTCACCACTCCGCTGTCAAGACTGAGTCGGAGGGAGCACTGTAAAAAGATGGTGAGGGAGTACGTAGCCGATCGTACCACCGTCCTCCGTGATGCCTCTGCTCCATACAACTATTGGGTGTCAAAGCTGGACACGTGGCACAAACTTGCGCTGTATGCCCTGGAGGTGCTGGCTTGACCTGCCGCTAGCGTCTTGTCAGAGAGGGTGTTTAGTGCAGCTGGGGGAATCAGCATGGATAAGCATACCTGCCTGTCAATTGCCAGTGCTGACATGCTTATACTCATAAAGATGAACAAAGCCTGGATTTCCCCAGACTTCTCTTCTCCACCGGCGGAGAGCAGCGGAACCTAAAAATTCTTTTCGCTGCACCGGCAGATAAAAGCACTCTTGTCTATCACCGGAAAAATGGGGCATTTAGCTTTGTCAATCTGTCTCTGATATTAGTCCTCCTCCTGCTACTCCTCCTCCAGAAACAACATGTCATCGCGCTGAACTGCAAATTTTTCCTCGGCCCAAAAGGCTAATCTTACAATGTTTTTACAATTTTTTAAAGTTTCAAAAGTATTGATACTTTAACATGAACCAATTTTTTTAACAGGGCTGCCTCCAGGCTCTGTTACAAATTAAGCAACAGCGAGCTGTATCTTTCAAAAACTATTTATGGGTTTCACCTGCCCTCTCAGTTGATAAAGTTTTCAGAGCTACACTCGTACTCTTGGTACACTAATTTTTCAGGCCCACGCCTACACTCTTAGGGCACCCACCCACTGGTGATATTTATTCCACTGTGATGCGAGACTAAAGTTAAAGTCTTGCATCGCAGTGCGAGAAAAAAATCTGCGTGATGTACGCATCATGCCTACATATCGCCAGTCTTTTCAATGGGGCCAGCGGCAGCAGCGCTAGCCCCATTGAAAAGAGATGGAGATTGCCGGGGACTTCTGTCCACGGGGATGAAGGAATCCTCTGCCACAGCTGTCACAGCTGTCACAGCTGTGGCAGAGGTCCTCGGCATTGTAGCCCATTGCTTTCAATGGGATCAGCAGCAGTGCCGATCCCATTAAAAGCAATGGGCTAGAATGCCGCAGACTTCTGCCACAGCTGTGACAGCTGTAACAGCTGTGGCAGAGGATTCCTTCATCCCCGCGGTCCCTGCAAGGATGAAGTAAACTCCTGCCACAGCTGTCACAGCTGTGGCAGAAGTCAGCGGCATTCTCCCTATGCTTTCAATGGGGCTAGCGCTGCTGTCGCTGGCCCCATTGAAACCACTTGCGACATGCCGATTTTTATACAGGCCTCTTTCTTGCGCTGCGATGCGAGAGTTTTCTCGTGCTCTCGCAGCGCAAGAAAGAAAATATCGCCAGTGGGTGGGAGCCCTTATCCAACTAATTCTTCCGGCCTTCGCCTACACTTATGGTACCCCAATGTTTCAGAGGTTGGTCTATACTATTACTACAGAAATTTTACTGGGGTCTGCCTGCCTTTACTCTGCTACAAGATTGTTAGTGGGGTCTGCCTATACTTCTACCCCGTAAATGTTACAGGGGTCTGCCTATACTGCTGCTACAAAAATGTTACAGGGGTCTGCCTATACATTTGCCACATAAATGTTACAGGGGTCTGCCTATACTGCTGCTACATAAATGTTACAGGGGTCTGCCTATACTTCTGCCACGTAAATGTTACAGGGGTCTGCCTATACTGCTGCTACAAAAATGTGCCTATACTCCTGCTACCAAAATGTTACTGGGGTCTGCTTATATCTTTTCTACTGGAATGTTACATGGGTCTGTTTATACTATGGGTGCACACAGACTTCCCGTCGTGGTGTTTTACCTATCTGGCCCAAAAACACTCACTGACTAGGGCATTAATTGTGGGCCGAGGCCAATATGTATTTTCTCTCGTGTTACCACAGTTATCTGAGAAACTCACTTGGGCCACAGAAGAGGAGCATTACTGCCTTAATGAGACGTTCACAAATGAACTAGCATCGAAGTCCGCTTCATGCCCGCGATTGCTGAGGGTTTGTGCAGAGGCCTATGTCCTCGGCGCAGTGAAAGTCTGCCATGTTTGGGCACTCTGATTTCTTCATGGTTCATGTCTTGGGTCTTGGGTCTTTGTGCCAGACATGTAAATCTAGTGATTTACCTGTCTGGCACAAAGACACTGACTGACTTGGGTAGGGGGTAGAGTGCAGATGGCTTTCCCCTTGCGGTGTTGATTGAGCTATCCGACACCAACACAGATTGAATAGGGTGAGGGGACCCGGATTGCCCATTGCTATGTATCTCGCGGCACCTTGGGTACCACAGTGTGTTTGCTGGGACCAAGCCAGGCCAAGGGCCTGCTCACATACTTTCCACACAGGCTCAGTGGGTCCTGGTCATGGTTTCTTGGCCTTGTAAGTCCACCTCCTCCTCCTGCTTGGGGTCAGGGGATCAGCACTGGGCATCATGTACTTGCTCTCGTGTTACCACAGTTATCTGATACACTGGTTTGGGCCAAAGTAGAGGAGCGTTACTGCATTAATGAGACATTCAATGCTGTGCTAGCATCGAAGTCCGCTTCATGTCCGCGATTGCTGAGGGTGTGGGCTGAGGTCTATGTCCTGGGGGAACTGCAACAGCGCCAGGTTGGGCCTGTGGAACTTTTTCCTGGCTAATCCAGTCATTGGAGCTTTGAAAGAAAACGTAACTGATTTACTGAGACCTTCGCAGCTGAACCAGCATTGAAGTCTGCTTCATGCCCGCGATTGCTGAGGGTTTGTGCAGAGGCCTATGTCCTCGGCACAGTGAAAGTCTGCCATGTTTGGGCACTCTGATTTCTTCATAGTTCATGTCTTGGGTCGCCTATGACCCACCTATGCTGTGGGTGCACACAGACTTCCCATTGCGGTGATTTACTTGCCTGGCACAAAGACACTGACTGACTTGGGTAGGGGGCAGAGTGCAGATGGCTTTCCCCTTGCGGTGTCGATTGAGCTATCCGACACCAACACAGAATGAATCGTGTGTGCGCACATGGATTCCCCATTGCTATGTAACTAGTGGCACCTTGGGTCACACAAGATGGAGAATGGGAACGAGCTTGACCCTGGGCCCGCTCACGTGAAGATCGAATATCAATTTCTCATCAATTCTCAACAGCATTGTGGGCTATCATCCACGCCTTTCAAAGAGGGTCGCTGCCTGGCCCTGCCAACCCTCTGCACTGTGTGCCTCCAGTTCCTCTTCATCGCAGACGCACTTGGAAATAGACATAAGGGTGGTGTAGCTATGAAGCGAGCGTGTGGCATGAGGGCAGCTGAAGGCCAGGCAGCGAAACTTTTGTGTGCGCTGTGGACGCAGGGTCGTGCAGGGGGTTGGGCAGCATGTAACCCAGGAGAAGTGGCAGCGGTGTGACCCCCACGCAGTGATTGTGCTTGGTTGCAGGTAGTGTGGTGCTTTGCTGAGGTGTGCCTTGCTAATGAGGGTTTGTCTAAAGTAAAAATTGCTAGACTCTTGCCGCTATTGTGGCTTAATAGTGGGACCTGGGAGCCTGAGATGCAGCCCTGCATGCTGCCCTTGCCCTGCCCTATCCGTTTCTGTGGTGTTTCCATAGATTTTGGATGTTTTTCACAAGTGAAGACCTATCCGGAACATCGGTCACATACAAAAATGCTCGAGTCGCCAATTGACTTCAATGGGGTTCGTTACTCGAAACGAGCTCTCGAGCATCGCGAACAGTTCGACTCGAGCAACGAGCACCATTTTGGTGCTCGCTCATCTCTAATAACAACCAATCATATCACAGCTTTTATGTTTGTATGACAAATTTCATGTTTATATGACAAATTTCATGTTTGTACAACATCGGGAAGTTAGGGAATTAGATTTGGTACATTACACAGGAACGCCAATACTTTTGCACTTAGCATTGGATTTTCGAGTTGTGACCCCTTTACTTTTCCTATTTAGGACCTCAAGAATGATCATCCAAAATTTCATGTTTGTACAACATTGGGAAGCTAGAGAATCAGTGGCAAATCAGTCAGTCATTCTCTCAGTGAGTCAGTCAGTGAGGGCTTTCGCCTTTATATATATAGAAGATTACATTGCACTTGCTCCTATACTGAAAACAAGCTGTAGCTTGTCAATGCTGCTGTTTATCACAAATATACTCTAATGTAATATATACCAATATAATACTTTTAGAAAAACAATTACAAAGCCCAGCACTACAGTTTATTGTCTTGTATATCTGTGGACATGCTTTAGTTCAGGGGTGCACACCTCCAGTGCGCAAGGAAGACCAACAGGTCATGTTTTCATTTCCTCAGTATTGCACAGGTGATCTAATTATTGTCGGTGACTCAGACATTGCCACAGGGGTTCTTACTGCAGGATATCCTGAAAACATGACCTGTTAGGGCCCTTGAGGTCTGGAGTTGTGCACCCTTAATTAATTAACCTCTTTAATAAAATCAGCTACCTTAAAAATATTGGGGTACCTTCTTTCACTATAAAGCTCAAACCAAAGTTGTTGTTTTTTTTAGTAAAGTAAGCAATTTTACACACGACATGGATACACAAATATATTGTTGGACAAAAAATAAAAACCACAAATAAAAGAGCTATATAAAGAAAGCATATATAAAATGGGCAGACTGAATTAATCTCTTGCTCTTTTTTATTTTTGGAGCATTACCACCATTTAATTTCTGTCAGACTCATATGAAATTTGACAGGAAAAAAAATCCCTGCATGTTTCCAAAGGAAATGTGTTGCATATGGAAGTATGGGGGCTCATGTACTTCAATAGGTGCCCCTTTATTGCTCTGTACAACATCATGGCAGTCAAGTTAAGGCTGTGTACATGTACAATCAGCATGCACTATCATTCAGATTAAATGTTTTCTGACTGATAACAGATGATGTGATGATCAACTGCATAGATTTGCTCTGCTACTAGCCTCTACTATCAGCATTATAGCACCAACTACAGTCTATGCCTGTAATGTCACTCATACTGCCAATTTTGCTGAATTATTATCTAGCAGCACCATTATGTATTTACAACACAAATCAATGAAAAAGTTGACCTTTTAGGAGTTTATACATTGTGTTTTTTCATGCCTTTTTTTACTTTCAGGAATTGACTTTTTTTTACCTCTAGAAAGTATAATGTTGCATTGTTGATTACTTTGTTTCCATATGTACTGTACAGGTCTGTAAATGTTATCACCTTTACAAATGTTGAAATGGAAAAAACCAAAAAGGTGAGAAAAGTTAGCTAGGCTAATATTTTTCATTCAATTTAAGATATTTCAGCAGATTTGTTCTTTGGAAAGAAAAGTTTTAGTACATTTGAAGATGTTGCTACCTGCTGTAGCTAAGTTCAGTATGTGACATTTCTTTGAGTGGGTTTAGTCTGCCTGTTATAAAAGGAGAATAGCTGATGAGAGGAATTTTCAACTTTTTACTTATCTTATTGTGCATCTCCTTAATTTTTTGATCCTGGAACACTAAAGCTACAAAATTTAATGAGCTAGAATAATAGGTGATACCCCTGCCTGGCCTTTACCATTGTCATGAGATCACAACTACAATAGAGATATTGTAGATGAAATCTACAGCATGTACGGCGAGCTTGATAATCTTGAGAAAACATATTCCATTTATGAACATTACTTACAGTGAGAATGGACAGTAAAAAAAACCTGCATTGCAAAGAAAGAACTCATTTTGTTCTGCATCTATTAATACAGCAATCTGTGGTTGAGTGTTTATTATCAACTGCTTATTGTTGTCAAGATCATTCAACTAAAAAGGAGACAAACATTTAGAAAACTGTGAATGTTATTTCTAAAATAGCTTATCATATGACCTGTTGATAATAGTTATTTGCAATTGTACTATTACTAACTATGTGAATATCTATACCCAGTAATTGATTCCCATTTCCATGGTATCTTTTGCTTTCTAATTACAAATCTATATACATAAAGGTGAAAGCTCTCACTCACTGACTGACTCACTGACTGACTCACCACAAATTCTCTAACTTCTCTACGTCCTAAATAGGAAAAGTGCTAAGTGCAAAAGTATTCTCGCGCCTTTGTGTAATGTACCAAATCTAATTCTCTAACTTACCGATGTTGTACAAACATGAAATTTGGGATGATCATTCTTTAGATCCTAAATAGTAAAAGTGAAGGGGTCACAACTCAAAAATTCTATGCTGAGTGCAAAAGCATTGGCACCTCTGTGTAATTTATTTAATCTAATTCTCTAACTTCCTGATGTCGTACAAACATGAAATTTGCGATGATCATTCTTTAGGTCCTAATTAAAAAAAGTAAAGGGGTCACAACTCGAAAATTCACTGCTAAGTATAAAAGTATTAGCACCCTTGTATAATGTACCAAATCTAATTCTCTGATTTCCCGGTGTCATAGAAACATAAAATTTGGCAGGAGCATTCTTTAGGTCCTAAATAGGAAAAGTAAAGGGGTCACAACTCAAAAATTCAATGCAAATTGCAAAAGTAAGTGTACCCCATATGTAATGTAACTTTTCTGTGATGTACAAGCATGAAATTTGGCGCGAGCATTCTTTAGGTCCTAAATGAGGACAGTTGGAGGAGTGGCACATTCTGCAGTGGGACATTGGTACATGCAGCCTGAGGATAATCTAATGTTCCGCTATGTGTGTACATATTTTATACCTCGGTTACTCTAAAATAATCTTTTCTTCATAAAATTTTCTGTGCAAACAACACGTAAACACCTCTATCGAATTAACTTTGGTGAGGCCGGGTATATCAGCTAGTATATACTTATATTAGAATATTACCTAGTTTCATTGTTGGCGACCTAAAAAAATAAAGCATAGTACTTAAGGCTACCATACACTTTATGTATAACTGTATGTATAGCTGAACTCACTGATTTTGGCAGGAACAACCAGCCATCTATGGCTTCCAATATGGTATGGTAGCCTCCCAATTCTCCCCCGATATCAATATCAAGAAAGACGATGATCAGGCTGTTGGATTTCAACATCCCCCATTCTTTTATTTTTAGGAAAAAAACTCCTCTGCCAGAGCAATCTGGCAGCAGCTTTCTCCCATCCTCTATTGAGAACATATGCACATTTGATCCCGATGGGTGTGCATGTGTATGGTGGGATCATGTGTATGGATAGCTTAAATCTGTCAAGTTCAGACTTCCATACTTACAATCCTCAGCTATTTTAAAGGAAGGTAAATTGAAACCTTGAATGGCATACATGACATAGATGAACTTGCTATAAAGTTTAAAAAAAATTCTGATGCCTGCTGGCAATCTTCTGAGTACCTGGATCAACATTGCATATTAATGCCAATAATGTTTGCACAATATCTAGAACATCTACAGTATCTAGAAGATCTACCTAGCTGTGTGTCATCTGTAAATATAGATAAGATGCTATGATGTCAAACGTCTGCATAATCTCTAATCAGGTTAAGCAATAATGGTCCCATTATGTATCTTGGAGTACTTGTAACATTAACCTACATTGAATACAATTAGAGATGAGCGAGCCTACTCGTCCACGCCCCTTTTTCGCCCGAGCACCGCGATTTTCGAGTACTTCCGTACTCGGGCGAAAAGATTTGGGGGGGCGCCGTGGGTGAGTGGGGGGTTGCAGCGGGGAGTGGGGGGGAGAGGGAGAGAGAGAGGGCTTCCCCTGTTCCCCACTGCTACCCCCCGCGCCGCCACGCCTCCCCCCACACCCCGGCGCCCCCTGAATCTTTTCACCCGAGTACTGAAGTACTCGAAAATCGCGGTGCTCGATCGAGTAAATACTCGAAACGAGTAGATTCGCTCATCTCTAAATACAACCCATTTAGGATTACTGTTTGTATATGTTTCTTTAGTCAACTTATATCCAATTACAAACTGCACTATTAAAACCAATGTATCCTTAACTTTTGCAATAACCAAATGTGAGGAATAATATCAAATGCTTTAGAAAAATTTATTACATCTACTGCTAACCACCGATCCAGGTTTGTGCTCACTACTTTATAGAAAGCAAGTAAATTGTTTTGATAAGTCCTCCTTTTCATAAATCCATGCTGGTTGCTAATTAGTATATCATTATTTATAACATACTGTTTTTTAATGCCAAAAGTCTGTGAGGTGCAGCTTTAGCCAATGGCTTTATAGCATTGAGTGATATGACATGTACAGCCAAGTAACTTGTAGCCATTTTGCTTTTTTTCTGTGGTATTAAAGACCTGTAGTATAAAAAGCCTTTTGAAAATTGTATTTGTGGACCAGAAATAAAAAAATGAACAACCTTGTTACCTTTAATTACATTACCTTTAATTACACTAATAGGTCCATTTTATAAAATGTGAAAAGTTTCTTTACCACCCATTTAAAATGGCTGCAAAAGGGTGTTTCATTTCACGTGACCATATTACCAATGTAGCTAAGTTTAACTTGTGTGATAACTTTGTGCAAGAAGTTATCTAAAGCCATTAAAAATTTATTGTCCTCTTATCTACAAAAAAACCCATTGTAAAGCAATTATAAAGTCTCCTAATTTTTTATTTGGGATTTGGAGGAAGTACAAACAAGGGACATATTTCAGCAGATGTGAGAATTTAGGAAATAAGAAATTGAAAATAAGTGATATGTATGGTGGCTTAATGCAGAATTCACATGGAGTTAGAAGCATTTTCAATATTTAAAATGGCAATGTTCACATTCCAAGAACTGCAGGTAATCATCCTGATGATATCTTTTATATGACACCCATCGACATTTATCATCAGTTGAGTGAGACATGCAGTGAAGGTGTAATGGGCATAAAAAATTGTGCATTTGTGGGTGTGACCATTCAAGGAAGGCCAAATGTCATGCAAGAATAAACCAAAGGACTACACACCAGACAGTCCAACAACATGATTGTGCAAGTGAAGCAAGTTGTTATGGTGGACCACAGATTGACTCTCGAAGAGGTTGCCTGCAAAGCCAGCATTTCCCTGGGCTCTGTGCACACCATCCTGCATGAAGACCTGAAGATGTGGAAAGTTTTCTCCAGGTGGATACTACTAATGTTGACCGAAAATCACAAGGCTGCGTGTGGCAATGTATCAGGTGATCTTGACAAATGATGATGGCATGAATGGTGCCTTCATTACATTATTTCCCACAATGGATGAGATTTGAATGAAGGATCCTCTCTATGTTTGCATGGCTTCCAGTAGTGCCACTTTTACATCAGTGATATTCCATTGTGAAACAGACCCCAAAAGAAGCTTGTGCAGGGGTCATGCAAGGTGTATGTTAAGAAAGAAATAATGTTGTGAAGTGACAATGATTTCAACTTTGTGGGGTTAGTATTTTTAATAAAAAATTAGAAGACTTTAGATTTTAAATGTATCGTGTAGAAGGGTAAACAAACTGTGACACAGAAAGTTATTGCACTATTGTCTTTGACTACTAAAAAAAAACTACATAAAGCTGCCTTTTATAAATCTGGCCTAAAAACATAAGATGATCCTGTTTCTTTTGTGTTGTGTCTTTAGCGTTGCAGTTTCTTTCTTGTGTGGTATAGATTATTGATTGATAAAAACACTACAATTGATCATTTTTACAATGCTGTGCAGCAAAGCTCTTCATATCCATCCAACACTACTCAAATAGTATATTATCATTATTACTATTGATTCTCAAATCACAATGTGACAAATTTCATTGAGTAACATTAATCTATTTTATATTCAGGAAACCCATCTTAGAACGAAAAGCCTTTTCTCTTTCCTTCTTTTGATTATTTCAGGCATAGTCCACACATGAGTGGTACTAAGCTGAAAACATTTGCTAGTAAAATACACGGTAAACCTTTATTATGCCATAAGCCAGACAGTGCTGAAGATAAGCTTAAATATACTGTACATTTTTATTTTGTTTCTCTCAAAGAAATAGAAGGCAATAAAGGTACAGTATTTCGCTACTAATAGGGATTGAAAAATGTTATTTTTTCTAGCCTTTTTAAATAATCTTAAAGGGATAATTAGAAGAACCCAATCAACTTTCATTAGGGATAGTGATGACTGAACATCTGTAAAGCTTGTTTTGGCCTGTTCACTGAACTTTTGCAAAATGTTTGGTTTGGTCCGAATTGGCTAAAACAAAACCAGAAGTTCACCAAACCCCGGGAATACAGCCGGCTCCATTGAAAGCAATGGGCTGCCGGCAAGCGCGGGATGAATTTTCAGGAAGGGCTTAAAAATATAAGCCCTTACCTGAAAAAGAAAGATTTTACTGTAAAAAAGAATAAAAATGCAGGCATTCTCTTCAATGGAGCCGCTGCTGCTGCCGGCGACTCCATTGAAGACAATGGTCCACTGGCACACCTGAATTCTTTTTCAGGGAAGGGCTTTACATATAAGCCATTCCCTGGAAATGAATTAAAAGTGATTAAAAAAAACAAAAAAAAATAGATACTCACCTCCCTTCAGCTGCCGGGGCACAGCCGCGTCTTCTCCTGCTGTCCCCTGCACTGTGGTGCTGAACTGCTGTCATTCAGCTGAGAGCTGCGCTGAGCCAATCAGAGGCAACACTCACTCACCCATTCATGAATTCATGAATGGATGTGAGTGAGATCTGCCTCTGATTGGCTCAGCGCTGAGCCAATCAGGGGCATGTCTGACTCACACCCCCTTCACACCCACTGCAGGCCGGCCGCGCTGAACTCCGTCTGCCGGGACAAGGAGAGTATATATATATTTTTTATTTTTACACATTTCTGGATGAATTGCAGGGAAGGGCTTATATATTTAAGCCCTTCCCGACAATTCATCCTGCGATCGCCAGCAGCCCATTGCTTTCAATGGAGCCGGCTGTATTGCCGGCTCCATTGAATTCAATGGGCTAACATCGTTCTGCCGGGACAAGGTGAGTATATATTTTTTTTATTTTTACACATTTCTGGATGAATTGCAGGGAAGGGCTTATATATTTAAGCCCTTCCCGACAATTCATCCCGCGATTGCCGGCAGCCCATTGCTTTCAATGGAGCCAGCTGTATTGCCGGCTCCATTGAATTCAATGGTCAGTGCTCGTTTAATCGAGACGAGTACCGCGTGGTGCTCGTCTCGAGTAACGAGCATCTCGAGCACCCTAATACTCGAACGAGCATCAAGCTCGGACGAGTATGCTCGCTCATCTCTAATTACATTCCTTTTCTGTGGTTCTACATGTTTGGCCTACACATTTGAACAGTCCTGGGGAATGTTTATACACCAGATGCATGCAACTGACTTCTGTTGTTAAAAGAAAAAGCATGCATCATATGGTATACACTTTTCTTCCTAGGGAGGAAAGGTGTTATCTTTATGGGACATTTGAACGTATGCATCTGGATGTAGTTCCCAGTGAATATACTACGCATATAATTCAAATATTGTGCATTGTGGTGAAGGCATCCAACAAACAGTATATTTTGCAAATTTCCCAGGCATACTTGTTAATGTACCCTTGTACAGATTTGAACCTAGGACTCCTGTATTGCAGGGCAGCAGTGCTAACAGCTCAGCCACCACACTGCTTTATCCCCCTTCCCCGATGGAGAAGAAGGTGAAGAAGAATAATAAACACAAAGACAACATACAAACTCCATACAGATGTTGTCCATAATCAACTGTGAACCTAGAACTTAAGTGTTACAATACAACAATGCTAGTCACTGAGCCACCAAGCTTCTTCCTTATTCATCCTTCTATTCTTTCTCTGGAGGAGGAGAAGGAGAAAACTAACAATGCAGATATCTTCTTATTCTCCCTCATAGTATTCTTACCATTCTTTTCCTCCTTTTATTTTTACTCATTCTATTGTTTTTTAGCCTTCTTATACTTATTTCTCCTTATTCTCATTATCCTTCACTTTCTTCTTCTCTCTCTCCTTGGGTGGGGAGGAAGAGGAAGAAGAAAGAGGAAAAATGGGAGGAAGGAAGAATAAGAAGAGGGAACAACGAGCATGGTGGCTCAGTCATTAGCAGTGTTGCATTTTAGTGCTGGCGTCCCAAGTTCAAATCTGTGCAGGGATGACATCTGCATGGACTTCTCTCTTTGTGTTTCTCAATCTGCCAATCCAGAAAAGAAAGATCAAACTTGGTGACTAAGTTGGTAGCACTGCTGCCTTGCAGCACAGGAGTTACAGGTTTAAATCCCATCAAGGGTAACATGTGGATAGTCTTTTAATGTACTCTCTGTGTTTGCCCTTGCTGTTTCCCTTGTCCTACTCTAGCATGGTACAAACAAGAGTTGTGGCTCAGGTGTTACCACTGCTATGTTCAAAACTGACTATGGGTAATATCTGATTGGGATTTTTCTGATCTTTTTGTGTTTATTCCTCCTGATGCTTTTCTTATCTTCCTCCTGAGCAGAATAGGCAAGTGTGGTAGCTTAGTTGTTAGCAGTGCAGCTGTTGTAGGGTCAAATCTGGCCAAGGGCAACATCTGGATGGAATTTTTCAAAGTCCATGCAAATGTCACCCTTCATGGCATTTGACCCCACCACTGTGCTAAAAACTGAGCTATATTAATAGAAGAACATACATTCAATCCGATTTTTATTCTCATTGATTTCATTGGGAGTCAGAATAAGCTGCTCTGATTCATAATTATTTTTTGAATATTTCACTAATTGCTCAACACTAGTTAAAAGCATATCCTCTCATCCCCTGTTTGCACATGGAGATATATATTGCCAACAAATTATTTTTTGGGCCATATAAAAGATGTAGTGAAATGACAAAGCATTTTCTCTTTTGTTGATTGTAGGACCATTTACACTGGGCAATGATCGGGAGCTAATGTTCATTCAGATGATCAACAGCCCATAAAAAAGGGCCTTAAGCTTTAGTAAATTGTCAGGTAATAACACTTGCAGTTGATTTTTGTTTAATTTTTATAGTAGACTATAAATTTATCAGGTTGAATAAAAACTGATTTGTAAGCTTAAAATGGCAGTTAAAACTCAAAAATGTGTCTATTATTACTTGTTCTTGATGGCTAAAATATATTTAGTTGTTTCTGAAGTAGTCATATCCACAGAGCCTCGGTAGTTCATCAGGCATTAAAGCATGTCAAAAAACAAAAAAAGATAAAAGAATTATTATGGCGTTTGTCTATAATGTGTCTGATCTGTAGAGGATGTACAGATGGATATGCAGATGTGTGAAGATAGAAAATTGCCTGCCATTCATCTGCAGAATTCTCCAGAGTAACTAGCAATTTCCGAGGGTGAGAGGAGTGGCAGAAGACAAGACTGAATCAGCTTGTCCTTTCCATACCACTGGTTGTGGAGCAGTAAAAAGAAATGAAGTATTTCAATAGATATTGTGCTCACCTGCATGGCTATGAAGTAAAAATAATAATGCATTTGAAACAATTTGATGGGTGGACAATAGTTGTAACGTTTGCATAGCTAAAGATCACAATTTCTCTTCAAATTCATATATATTTACTAAGACTTAATCACACATTTTAATCACACAATGGCACACACTGTTGCAATTTATATTGGAGTGAATTCAAATCTCCTTCTATATCAGTTCAAAGATCATATTTACAGAAACAATGTTGGAAGTTTACTTAAAACAATATCTTATTCAACATATATCAATACATTAAATAATGTACTGTAACAGTATAAAATAGTTATAGTAAGGGGGCGTGGCTTGGAGAGGTACTGGGACGGCAGCTGCAGCTTAGGCTCCGCTCGGAGAAGGCATTCTGTAGCCGCTCACAGCATTAATAGAGAAGAGTTACTCACCCTACCGGCTGTGGGAACACTTTAGGAGTCCAGCGATGTCCAGGAGGAGGTCTGCAAAGAACAATCCTGTGAGGCTGGAGGAGTTGTTCGGGACGCACGGCTCCCATTCTGCAATGGCCGCGGAGGACACGCCCATCTCTAGATCCCCAGCAGAACAACAGATAGAGCAGATGGAGACTGTGTATGAAGAGGAATCAGCCCGAGGAGACACTGAAGAAGTGCCAGGAGCAGGCGGAGATGGCCAGACTGCGGAGGTCTCCTTAGAAAGTTAAAGGTTGGTGGTGTCAGGAGACTCTGTAGCAGGCTCCATGATAAACAAGATGGCACCAACCACATTGCTGCAGAGCATCTCCTCACCTACTGGCAACGCCTATCTAAGCCAGAGGACACAGAAATCTCTGCTGCATATGAAGTGGGGAGGGAGAATGTAATCTGCAGAAACTGTGTGCCACTAATAAGCCAGCATCAGTGTTATATATAAAAAAAGCCATACTAGCTCTAAGAGACACTATCCACACAGAGCTTAAGGAGCTTTCATCCAAGGTCAACACCTCTGTCATGGAAGTGAATGATAGAATGGATAAAACAGAAAACAAAATGGAGGAGTTGGTTAAATCGCATAACGAGCTAATCGACGCACACTACAAATGTCCTATGTTGATTCTCTTCTCCGCAGATCAACATCTACGCCCGACTCAACGCAGTTTTGTAAAAATCTCCCAAGGGAGGACTTTGTTTGTTTCTATGGTTATTTTGTTTTTACAGGCATCGTCGCTTTCTGTACCCATCCGGGCTCTTGGAATCATCTCTCGTTGGTAGTGCTATGGCTGCGACAATAATATCCCTGAACGCCAATGGTTTAAACTTTCCATACAAAAGACGCTCCACTTGGAGAGAAACCATTTTCTGGAAGGCCGATATAGTGTGTATACAAAAGACTCATTTGTTGAACTCGAATTGTGTAAGGATGTCACACAAAAAATTCCCTCAAAACTTTTTTTGCATGTGCACCAAGAAAACAAGCAGGGGTATTGATCGCATTTCAAGACACCAAAACATTTGTTATAGATAAACAGATATGTGACCCTAGGGGACGTTAAATCATTTTAGTGGGCACCTATGATAGCAAGCAAATGATGATAGTAAATGTTTACGTTCCAAACTCAAAGCAAATACATTTCTTGAACAGACTCAAAAAAAATAAAATAATCAAGGAGCGAAAAGTTCAGTGGTAATGTGTGGAGACTTCAACCTAGTTCCTGACAGATGTATAGATACTACTAATAGGAGAAGAGGTGGGGCTACCCTAAGTAAATGGATACAGGAAATAGCATTGTACGATTCATTCAGATGTCTCAATGCATCTGCAAAAGAATTCACTTTCTACTTTCCACGCCACAAGACATTTTCCCGTATAGATCTGTGCCTGGTGGACAGAAGTCTCCTCGAGTCAGTAACCAAATCAGAAATAGGAACAGCCACATGGTCGGATCATGTCCCGATAATATGATTATTAGCCCTTGGTAGCAATAACTATACAAACAGAACCTGGAGAAACAACACGTTCCTGATGGGACTACCCACTTATAAAAAAGAAATACAAACAGCATTAGACGAATACTTTACATTCAATAATACTCCAGATATTGACCCTATGACACTATGGAACGCCCATAAGGCCTATATAAGCGTGATCTTCATAAAATTGGGAGCTAAATATAAAAAAGATAAACTAAGGAAAACAGACAAGCTTATTGCTCATATTCAAATTTTGGAAAACAAAGCAAAACACACCCCTTCTCAAAAAACACATGATGGTTTGTTCAAGGCAAGACTAGAGCTGCGAAAGGCGCTCCAGAGTGAATATGATAAAGATATGATCACCCACCGTGCGGGTATCTAAGGATCCTTGAACAGGCAATCAAAATGGATGGCTAACCTTGTTAAAAGGAAATCAATCAAAGCCAAAATTCCCTATGTTTGGGACTCAAAAGAATCATAAAGTAATGCACCCAAAACAAATTGCAGATACATTCTGCTCATTTTACAATAACTTGTACAATCTACAAGATAACCCATATGAAAACCAACCAAACAGCGTCAAAATAACGGAGTATATAAGCTCCTTACAGGCCGAAATCTTAAATCAGTAAATAATCCCTGAAATAGCAGCAGCAGTTTTGTCCTTGAAAAACCTAAAAGCTCCAGGACCAGATGGATCTTCGGCTCAGTATTATAAACTCTTCCTGTCATTACTATCTCCATTCATAGCTAAAACTTTTAATATAGCTAAACAAAAAGGAGCATTCCCTGAGGAGATGCTTCAAGCTACAATAGTAGTCTTGCCGAAACCCGGCAAAGAACCAAATGATACAGCGAATTTCAGGCCAATCTCACTACTCAATACAGACATAAAAATTTATGCCAAGATACTAATGGGTAGACTGCTCAGAGTTCTTCCGGATATTATTCACTCTGACCAAATAGGCTTCGTTAGGGGCAGACAGGCCTCGGATGGCACAAGAAAAATTTTAAACCTTTTACATTCTGTGGAAACCTCCCAAACACCAAAAATTAGGCTTGCCCTAGACGCAGAAAAGGCTTTCAACAGAGTCCATTGAAAGTATGCCTTTGAAATACTAAAAAAAAATTGGATTTGGGGAGGAGGCGATCTGTGCCATTCGGGCCCTGTATTCACATCCCCATGCCAGGGTGTTGGTAGACAGAATCCTCAATACACTACTGGTAACTCACAGCACACCTCAGGATATTTAAATCAGATGATGAAGACTAAAAAGTCTATTGCATGCATGCCAAAATGTAGGGGTCAGAGCCTCAAAAACCCGAAAACGACAATTCAGTATACGAACAGAAGGATGGCAGCATTCTAGGCGTATTACGTTTATCAGTAATTTATTCCTCCATAAAACCGCAATGTTTCGACCCGCTTAGGGTTTTTGTCAAGCATAATACAATATAGTTGCAGACACCAACATATATCACAATAACAGAACAACCATAACCAATCACTTTTGCAGATCCACATGTGTGTGTCACAACAATTACCTTAAGGCTCAACCTCCTTGTCCGGTAGATTTCCATCTATTGGAACACAGACCACGTTATCTCCGGCTGGCTCCATGTATGTCATAAGTTTTACTGATGGCCGTCATTCCCTTAACGAATCTGTGCATGTGCGGTATGTCTGGAGTGCCGTGAGAGTCCCTCCTCTGACATCTGTGTATTGGGACTCTCGTGTGCTGCTGCTCATGCGCGGGACTAACCGAAGGTCTCACGATACTTCGGTCTCAGCAGTATCATCCCTTACACTACAATGAATTCCCATATTAATATGCCGTATATACCATATCTCAGCGCGATCTATGTGCACTTAAGGAAATAGTTTATTAGGTCCCAGAGTGAAGGTAAATATAATTATAAGCAAAGCGCCAATTAATATCATAATACTGGTATAACATTACAAAGCGGGGGTCATACAGAATAACCTCTTTCCCTATAAATTGTGGTACTGTCCAGTGCCTATATAATCCATGCAAACCAACACCTGTAGCCCTCTTTTTACCTGCAAATCTTATCAATAATACACCGACCACATGGGTTCTGCTTATTAGAATTTATTTATTAACAGGGTCTCTATATTTCCTACCCTACTAAATCATCTCAAGGCACCTTATATGTGCAAAATACGGAACAGCATTGGTACAAGGAATACAAGAATTTATTTTTTTTAAAGGGGACACAAAGCCAACTCAAAAAGAAAATAGCACATGGAGAGACATCTTCTGTCATCACAGGCACAATATTTCATCAATTTATAGATTTGTATCTCTATCCAAGAAATTATGTTCTCTCCATTTTTCGTGCACATGGAGAGAGCCGTGGTAGGTGTTCATGTCTGTTTCCAGATGTCCAAGACAATAGGAGGGAGCCTCGGTACCACAACCTGTGGGTTCTGCAATACATAAAATGTGTCAATTAAAAACAAATCATCAAGATATACAGTGGTAGATGTTATAAATGTGTCCACTATCCGTTATTCCTATTCTGTGACGGAACCTTAGAGTTAGATATGTGGCATGAAATCATAATCTAAGTTTAAGCCTTTTGGTGACATTTTGTCCAATAAAAATATCCACCGCAGCTCACACTTTTGCAGCCTGAGCGTTCTATCCCCACCTCTCAACAGAGGTGGGACCGAATCTATCACCCCGAACCTGAGTTGACTTACCGAATGTTTATGCTCAAAGAAGTGTTTTGAGACGGGGAGTTCTTTATTATTCATGCGGATGGTGCTTTTATGTTCATTTATTCTTTCACACACTTCTCTAGTGGTGTGGCCCACATAACCCATCCCACAGGGGCAGGTTAGTAGGTACACTACATAAGATGACCGGCAAGAGAATCTACCTTTAATTTTGAATCTCTTCCCTGTGAGGGGATGTGAAAATTCCTCCCCTTTCACCAGATTTCCACAGCATGCGCATGGCAGGCATGGAAAATTGCCTCTCTTTGTTGGTGCCAATACTTGCTGTGTCAGATCTTCTTTCTTTGGAGTACAGAGTTTAACTAGGTAATCCCTCAAATTGCGACCTCTATGATAGGCCATAATTGGGGGGGATGAAAATTCCTTGATCTCACATCATTTTTCAATAATTGGCCAATGTTTTTTAATTATTTTCCTGATACTCTCACTTTCAGGACCAAATGTCGAAATTAGAGGGATCCTATCGTTTTCACGACATTTCTTAGTTTTACGTATCTCAGATCTTGGTGTAGATTTAATTTTGTCAAGCGTCTTATTAATTAAAGGTTTGGGGTACCCTCTGTCAAGGAATTTTCTTGCCATTTGTTGAAGACGTTCGTCCACAAACTCGTCATCAGTTATCTTTCGTACCCTAAGGCACTGGCTCCAGGGAAGAGATTCAAGGGTCCTTCTTGGGTGATTGCTTTCGAACCTAAGGATATTGTTCCTGTCCATCATTTTCACGAATAAATCCGTATACAGTCTCCCCGCTCTTTTAATCACCATAACATCCAGGAATTGGATGTTGGTGAATGAATGATTCACAGTAAATTTCAGGTCTGTGTCCAGGGTGTTAATTATCTCACAAAATGTGTGAAGCTGCTCATCACTGCCCATCCAAATCAGAAAGATATCATCTATATATCTGTACCATTTTCCGACTAGCGGCCAAAACTCTAATGTTTGTAGAAGCTCTTCCTTAAAGGATCTCATGTACACATTAGCGTACGTTGGCGCGACATTCGCAACACATTTTGTGAGAGAAGGAGCAGGAATACCCAATCTAGGGATGTATTATAAAGCAACTGTACTAAATCAAACCAGAAGCTGGATTAAAAAAGAAGACAGACCAGCATGGATGGGTATTGAAAACAGCTTTATGAAGGGAGTTTCTGGCCAACTAATACTTTTCAGCATCAGTAGAAGCTGTGCTGGATCCTTCAGAACTGAAAATGTTGGATATGGGGGTGTCTCCTTCTATGCAAATCTCTATTGACTCATGGAAGGCATTAACAAAAATATTGGCAGTACACAGTACTCTGAAAAAGCCGATGTTGCCTCTTAATCTCCTGAGTCTTTCTATGCCGGTCTTGGAGGTGGAGATATGGAGGAAAGAAAGAATAAAATGGATAGACGATTTAATTTGTACAAATAACATATGTTCCTTCAAAGATCTACAGTCTAGACATGGGCTACTGCATGGGGAGATGTTCAAATATTTTAGAATTCGATCTTTCCTTCAAAATTTCCCAATTCATAATATAAAATTCCCTAGTGAAATAATTAATAAAATAATGCTAGAAGCGGTCATGGGAAAATCAGAGACTAGATTCTTTTATGACATATTAACGGGAAATAACAAATTAACTAAGAAAACTCATATGCTGAGTTGGGAGAGTGAACTGAGGGAAACAATACCCGGTGAAACCTGGGAGAAATTCTTCAGATCAGTGGAAAAATCCCCTAAAGGTATGAATATATTGGAAGTACAAGCGAAAATACAAATGAGGTGGTATTACACTCCTTCGTTGCTAGTTAGCAGATTCAATAGTGGGGATGGCTTGTGTTGAAGGAAATGTGGTCAGAAAGGCTCCCTCTCGCATGTGTTCTGGTCATCCCCGATATTGAGAGATTTCTGGGAGGGAATACTCCACCTCTTCAAAGATACCGTATTTTTCACTTTATAAGACGCACCGGTCTATAGGACGCACCCCCGTTTTAGAGCGGGAAAATAGGGGAAAAAAATTTAAACTCACCCAGGGACAGCGCAGGGTTAGTGCCGGGTGACGGAGCAGCAGAGGTCTGAAAAACAGGTACTCCATGTCACAGCGGCACGTGTGTGCAGCAGGAGGAAGGAAGGAAGCTGTTTGGTGGAGGCGGGAAGCAGCAGAAGTACCCGCCGGCGCTCGCGACCAATCAGAGGTATGTATGGGCGGCAGGGGGGGGAAGGAGAGAAATCTTCTAAGGGATCGCACATTTGTTCGTGCGATTGTGAATTTGACGCGCAATCGCGCTAAATAAATCGCGTTCACGTGTTAAATTCGCGATCGTGCTAAAAATGGCGATCAGAACGAATTTTCGGCACATTCGCTCTATAAGACGCAGGGACCTTTCCCCCCCCCCCGCTTTGGAGGCAAAAAAAAGTGCGTCTTATAAAGCGAAAAATACGGTATGTTGAAGATTAATATCTCTAGAGACACTAAATTGATTTTGCTTTTGATTAGTATAGAGGAATACCCAATAAATAGTAGATACCTGCTAGGTCATTCTCTCATGACAGCCAAAACGTTTATTGCCAAACATTGGAAGGAGCCTTCACTCCCAGAAATAAGAGAGTTTAAAGACCGTATGGTGGAGCAATGCGTATATGAAAAATGGTTAGCACTAGAGATGAGCGAACACCAAAATGTTCGGGTGCTCGTTATTCGGAACGAACTTCCCGCGATGCTCGAGGGTTCGTTTCGAACAACGAACCCCATTGTAGTCAATGGGCGACCAGAGCATTTTTGTATTTCGCCGATGCTCGCTAAGGTTTTCATGTGTGAAAATCTGGGCAATTCAACAAAGTGATGGGAACGACACAGCAACGGATAGGGCAGGCGAGGGGCTACATGTTGGGCTGCATCTCAAGTTCACAGGTCCCACTATTAAGCCACAATACCGGCAAGAGTGGGAACCCCCCCCTCCCAACAACTTTTACTTCTGAAAAGCCCTCATTAGCATGGCATACCTTTGCTAAGCACCACACTACCTCCAACAAAGCACAATCACTGCCTGCATGACACTCCACTGACACTTCTCCTGGGTTACATGCTGCCCAACCGCCCCCCCTCCCCCCCACAGCGCACACCAAAGTGTCCCTGGGCAGCCTTCAGCTGCCCTCATGCCACACCACGCTCATGTCTATTTAGAATTGCGTCTGCCATGACGAGGGACCGCAGGCACACACTGCAGAGGTTGGCACGGCTAGGCAGCGACCCTCTTTAAAAGTGGCGGAGCGATAGTCCACAATGCTGTACAGAAGCAATGAGAAATAGAATCCTGTGCCACCGCCATCAGGAGCTGCACACGTGGGCATAGCAATGGGGAACCTATGTGCCACACACTATTCATTCTGTCAAGGTGTCTGCATGCCCCAGTCAGACCGGGCTTTTTAATTCATAGACACAGGCAGGTACAACTCCCTATTGTGAAGTCCCTGTCGACCCACAGCATGGGTGGCTCTCTGGAACCCACTGGCGGTACACAGAAATATCCCATTGCATTGCCCAACACAGCTGAGGTAGTAATGTCGTGCTTAATGCAGGTGGGCTTCGGCCCACACTGCATGCCCCAGTCTGACTGGGGTTCTTTATAAGTGTACAGATGTAGTAAAAACTCCGTGTGCACCTACAGCATGGGTGGGTGCCAGGAAGCCACCGGCGGTACATAGAAATATCCCATTGCATTGCCCAACACAGCTGAGGTAGTAATGTTGTGCTTAACCCTTTCCAATCCAATTTGTATATGGTTTTCCTAGGGGGCTTACTCTTTTTCTGCCGTTATACAACGGCGCTATATGCTGGCTAAAGCCAGTACTGCATGAGCTGAC
Source organism: Eleutherodactylus coqui (assembly GCF_035609145.1). NCBI lineage: Eukaryota > Metazoa > Chordata > Amphibia > Anura > Eleutherodactylidae > Eleutherodactylus > Eleutherodactylus coqui. Next base: position 172,170,890 of record NC_089843.1, on the reverse strand, counting down.
ACGTAGGATAGGCTCCGACAGCAGAGAGGCTGGCAATATACAGTAAGAGAACCCCGACGGACGTCTACCAACAACGGAGCTGTACAGCCTTAAACCCTAATGTCTTCACAGTTCACACAGTGGACTGGAAAGGGTTAATGCAGGTGGGTTTCGGCCCACACTGCATGCCCCAGTCAGACTGGGTTTCTTTATAAGTGGAAACAGATGCATTTATAATTCCCTGTGGACCCACACCATGGGTGGGTGCCAGGAAGCCACCGGCGGTACATAGAAATATCACATTGCATTGCCCAACACAGCTGAGGTAGTAATGTCGTGCGTAATACAGGTGGGCTTCGGCCCACACTGCATGCCCCAGTCAGACTGGGGTTCTTTAGAAGTGTACAGATGTATTAAAAACTCCGTGTGCACCTACAGCATGGGTGGCTCCCTGGAACCCACCGGCGGTACATAAAAATATCCCATTGCATTGCCCAACACAGCTGAGGTAACGTCAGCTGTAATGCAGGTGGGCTAAAAATTAATTTGATTACACTGTAGGCGAGGGCCCACAAAAATTGCTGTATCAACAGTACTAATGTACATCCCAAAAATTGGCCATGGCCAGCCAAGAGGGCAGGTGAAACCCATTAATCGCTTTGGTTAATGTGGCTTAAGTGGTAACTAGGCCTGGAGGCAGCCCAGTGTAACGAAAAATTGGTTCAAGTTAAAGTTCCAATGCTTTTAAGCGCATTGAAACTTATAAAAATTGTTCAGAAAAATTATTTGAGTGAGCCTTGTGGCCCTAAGAAAAATTGCCCGTTCAGCGTGATTACGTGAGGTTTCAGGAGGAGGAGCAGGAGGAGGAGGAGGAGGAATATTAGACACAGATTGATGAAGCAGAAATGTCCCCGTTTTGGATGGTGAGAGAGAACGTAGCTTCCATCCGCGGGTGCAGCCTACGTATTGCTTACGTATCGCTGCTGTCCGCTGGTGGAGAACAGAAGTCTGGGGAAATCCAGCCTTTGTTCATCTTGATGAGTGTTAGCCTGTCGGCACTGTCGGTTGACAAGCGGCTACGCTTATCTGTGATAATTCCCCCAGCCGCACTAAACACCCTCTCCGACAAGACTCTAGCCACAGGACAAGCAAGCACCTCCAGGGCATACAGCGCTAGTTCAGGCCACGTGTCCAGCTTCGACACCCAGTAGTTGTAGGGGGCAGAGGCGTCACCAAGGATGGTCGTGCGATCCGCTACGTACTCCCTCACCATCCTTTTACAGTGCTCCCGCCGACTCAGCCGTGACTGGGGAGCGGTGACACAGTCTTGGTGGGGAGCCATAAAGCTAGCCAGGCCCTTAAAGACTGTTGCACTGCCTGGGATGTACATGCTGCTCGATCTACGCACATCCCCTGCTACCTTGCCCTCGGTACTGCGCCTTCTGCCACTAGCGCTGTCGGCTGGGAATTTTACCATCAGCTTGTCCGCAAGGGTCCTGTGGTATAGCAACACTCTCGAACCCCTTTCCTCTTCGGGAATCAGAGTGGGCAGGTTCTCCTTATACCGTGGATCGAGCAGTGTGTACACCCAGTAATCCGTAGTGGCCAGAATGCGTGCAACGCGAGGGTCACGAGAAAGGCATCCTAACATGAAGTCAGCCATGTGTGCCAGGGTACCTGTACGCAACACATGGCTGTCTTCACTAGGAAGATCACTTTCAGGATCCTCCTCCTCCTCCTCCTCCTCCTCAGGCCATACACGCTGAAAGGATGACAGGCAATCAGCCGGTGTACCGTCAGCAGCGGCCCAAGCTGTCTCTTCCCCCTCCTCCTCATGCTCCTCCTCCTCCTCCTGTACGCGCTGAGAAATAGACAGGAGGGTGCCCTGACTATCCAGCGGCATACTGTCTTCCCCCGCCCCCGTTTCCGAGCGCAAAGCAGCTGCCTTTATGGTTTGCAGGGAATTTCTCAAGATGCATAGCAGAGGAATGGTGACGCTAATGATTGTAGCATCGCCGCTCACCACCTGGGTAGACTCCTCAAAATTACCAAGGACATGGCAGATGTCTGCCAACCAGGCCCACTCTTCTGAAAGGAATTGAGGAGGCTGACTCCCACTGCGCCGCCCATGTTGGAGTTGGTATTCGACTATAGCTCTACGTTGTTCATAGAGCCTGGCCAACATGTGGAGCGTAGAGTTCCACCGTGTGGGCACGTCGCACAGCAGTCGGTGCACTGGCAGCTTAAAGTGATGTTGCAGGGTGCGCAGGGTGGCAGCGTCCGTGTGGGACTTGCGGAAATGTGCGCAGAGCCGGCGCGCCTTTACGAGCAGGTCTGACAAGCGTGGGTAGCTTTTCAGAAACCGCTGAACCACCAAATTAAAGACGTGGGCCAGGCATGGCACGTGCGTGAGGCTGCCGAGCTGCAGAGCCGCCACCAGGTTACGGCCGTTGTCACACACGACCATGCCCGGTTGGAGGCTCAGCGGCGCAAGCCAGCGGTCGGTCTGCTGTGTCAGACCCTGCAGCAGTTCGTGGGCCGTGTGCCTCTTATCGCCTAAGCTGAGTAGTTTCAGCACGGCCTGCTGACGCTTGCCCACCGCTGTGCTGCCACACCGCGCGACACCGACTGCTGGCGACATGCTGCTGCTAACACATCTTGATTGCGAGACAGAGGAGGAGGAGGAGGAGGAGGAGGAGGGTGCTTTAGTGGAGGAAGCATACACCTCCGCAGATACCACCACCGAGCTGGGGCCCGCAATTCTGGGGGTGGGTAGGACGTGAGCGGTCCCAGGCTCTGACTCTGTCCCAGCCTCCACTAAATTCACCCAATGTGCCGTCAGGGAGATGTAGTGGCCCTGCCCGCCTGTGCTTGTCCACGTGTCCGTAGTTAAGTGGACCGTGGCAGTAACCGCGTTGGTGAGGGCGCGTACAATGTTGCGGGAGACGTGGTCGTGCAGGGCTGGGACGGCACATCGGGAAAAGTAGTGGCGATTGGGAACTGAGTAGCGTGGGGCCGCCGCCTCCATGATACTTTTGAAGGACTCCGTTTCCACAACCCTATACGGCAGCATCTCAAGGCTGATGAATTTTGCTATGCGGACGGTTAACGTTTGAGCGTGCGGGTGCGTGGCGGCGTACTTGCCCTTGCGCTCCAACAGTTGCGCAAGCGACGGCTGGACGGTGCGCTGAACTACACTGCTGGATGGGGCCGAGGACAGCGGAGGTGAGGGTGTGGGTGCAGGCCAGGAGACGGTAGTGCCTGTGTCCTGAGAGGGGGGTTGCATCTCAGTGGCAGGTTGGGGCACAGGGGGAGAGGCAGGGGTGCAAACCGGAGGCGCTGAACGGCCTTCGTCCCACCTTGCGGGGTGCTTGGCCATCATATGTCTGCGCATGGTGGTGGTGGTGAGGCTGTTGGTGTTGGCTCCCCGGCTGAGCTTTGCGCGACAAAGGTTGCACACCACTGTTCGTCGGTCGTCAGGCGTCTCTGTGAAAAACTGCCAGACCTTAGAGCACCTCGGCCTCTGCAGGGTGGCATGGCGCGAGGGGGCGCTTTGGGAAACACTTGGTGGATTATTCGTTCTGGCCCTGCCTCTACCCCTGGCCACCGCACTGCCTCTTGCAACCTGCCCTGCTGATGCCCTTGACTCCCCCTCTGAAGACCTGTCCTCCTGAGTAAGCGTTGCACACCAGCTGGGGTCAGTCACCTCATCGTCCTGCTGCTCTTCCTCCGAATCCTCTGTGCGCTGCTCCCTCGGACTTACTGCCCTTACTACTACCTCACTGCAAGACAACTGTGTCTGATCGTCATCGTCCTCCTCACCCACAGAAAGTTGTTGAGACAGTTGGCGGAAGTCCCCAGCCTCTTCCCCCGGACCCCGGGAACTTTCGAATGGTTGGGCATCAGTGACGATAAACTCCTCTGGTGGGAGAGGAACCGCCGCTGCCCAATCTAAGCAGGGGCCCGAGAACAGTTCCTGGGAGTGTTCCCGCTCCTGAGCAGGTGTTATTGTAGTGGAGTGAGGAGGCTGGGAGGAAGGAGGAGCAGCAGACAGAGGATTCGGATTGGCAGCAGTGTACGGCGCAGAACTGCGGGTAGACGATAGGTTGCTCGAAGCACTTTCTGCCATCCAGGACAGGACCTGCTCACACTGCTCATTTTCTAATAACCGTCTCCTGCGTGGACCCATTAATTGGGCGATGAATGTGGGGACGCCAGAAACGTGCCTCTCTCCTAATCGCGCAGCAGTCGGCTGCGACACACCTGGATAAGGAGCTTGGCCTGTGCCCACACCCTGACTTGGCCCTCCGCGTCCTCGGCCGCGTCCACGTCCTCTAGGCCTACCCCTACCCCTCAGCATGCTGTATTACCAGTGATTTGATTTCACAGGCAGGAAATAAATTGGCGCAAGACTGCAGGCCAAATATAATTTTTTCCCTTTTTTGAAAACGAAAGGCCCCACTGCCTCTAGTGAATGAATAATCTAAGTTTAATAACTGTGCTGTTTTCCTGCTAATGTGTCACAGAACGTGAGGGTAGCAGAGTTATTAACTGTGGCAGAGCAGGTATTTTTTTTCCCAATTAAGGAAAGCAAATGGCGAAGCCAGGAGTAAAACGTAGCTGGGTGCGTATGATTTTTACAGGTTGCAGACGCAGCCGACACGTGTCCACCGGCGTTAGGACGGACAGAGGCAGGACAAATAGAATTATTCTCACTTGTTTTACAAGCAAAAGGCAGCACTGCGTATATTCTATGAACATGAGAAGTTTAATAACTGTGCTGTTTTCCTGCTAATGTGTCACAGAACGTGAGGGTAGCAGAGTTATTAACTGTGGCAGAGCAGGTATTTTTTTTCCCAATTAAGGAAAGCAAATGGCGAAGCCAGGAGTAAAACGTAGCTGGGTGCGTATGATTTTTACAGGTTGCAGACGCAGCCGACACGTGTCCACCGGCGTTAGGACGGACAGAGGCAGGACAAATAGAATTATTTTCCGTTTTTTTGCACCAAAAGGCAGCACTGCGTATATTCTATGAACATGAGAAGTTTAATAACTGTGCTGTTTTCCTGCTAATGTGTCACAGAACGTGAGGGTAGCAGAGTTATTAACTGTGGCAGAGCAGGTATTTTTTTTCCCAATTAAGGAAAGCAAATGGCGAAGCCAGGAGTAAAATGTAGCTGGGTGCGTATGATTTTTACAGGTTGCAGACGCAGCCGACACGTGTCCACCGGCGTTAGGACGGACAGAGGCAGGACAAATAGAAATATTTTCACTTGTTTTACAAGCAAAAGGCAGCACTGCGTATATTCTATGAATAATAACTGTGTTGTGGCCCTGCCTATACAATTCTTTCCCTGCAGTATCAATGGAGGGTGGAATGCTCTGCAGAGGCGATTTTGAGAAGCAAAAAAAAATGCAGCACAGCTAACAGCAGCCTGGACAGTACTGCACACGGATAAATATGGCCCTAGAAAGGACCGTTGAGGTTCTTGAAGGCTACACTCACTCCTAACACTCTCCCTGCCTATGCAGCACTTCTGTCCCTAATGCCAGGTGCAACGCTCTGCAGAGCCGATTTTGAGAAGAAAAAAAATGGCACTGCTAACAGCAGCCAACACACAGCTATCAGTGGCCCTTATAAGGACCTTTGGGGGGTCTTGAAGCCTACACTAACTACCAATTCTTTCCCTACAGCAGCTCCGGTACAAACAGCACTGTCCCTCATCTAACTCACACGGCATCTGAGCCGAACCGCGGGAGGGGCCGACTTTTATGTTCGGGTGACACCTGATCTTCCCAGCCACTCACAGCAAGGGGGTGGTATAGGGCTTGAACGTCACAGGGGGAAGTTGTAATGCCTTCCCTGTCTTTCAATTGGCCAAAAAAAGCGCGCTAACGTCTCAGGGAAGGAAGTGAAAGTAACCAGAACACCGCATGGTGTTCGTTACGAATAACGAACATCCCGAACACCCTAATATTCGCACGAATATCAAGCTCGGAAGAACACGTTCGCTCATCTCTAGTTAGCACTTTGTAGTAATTCCATACAACAATATAGGAAGTCGTGGGATGTATGGAAAAGTTTCATCAACAACTAGTATGAATAAAATATACAGATGCCAAGTTAATTCAGTTAAAATTTCATATTGTGTTTACTTCATTATGCCTGTAAACCTGTCTCTAAATGTAGAAGTGACTTAAGCTAAGTATTATGAAGTATAACGACATGTCGTTTTTCTTGTTTACTTATAAAAAATTGGATTATATGCAAAGATATTCAAAAAATCAAAACAATTCAAGTATCATACATGACTAAAAACATTGTATTTTTACAGAAATTTGTGAAAATTATAGAAACGTATGACTCTATAATATTCCAATAAAAAAATCAATGATGAAAAAAAAAAAGATAGTTATAGTAAAATGTTGCCCAATATAACACATTACTGAATTAAAAACATTATTACATCAGTCAAGAAATGGAATGCACGCATTAAGACTTCTTAAGAATGTACGGAGCCTTAATGGACAATTTTGAAACCTATTAATTTTATTAGATTTTTGCACATTGCTGTGGAGGAATGTCATTGAGGTTAGTGCGCATATGTTCATGCACAGCTTTCTCAAGATTACACAACAGAATTTTAATTAGATTGAGGTCTGTACTTTGAGGGTTTAGTCACACGGGCGGCAATCGCTTGTATCAGTGGCGATCCGCGCATATTTCCACATGGAAAAACGTCCGCACCGCAAACATTCGCACCTGTCAAAAAAGAAGATATGGGTGGCAATGGAGCTGGTCATGCGGATTTTGGTCTGCACACAGTGCAGGCGTTTTTCCGTGCGGATCGCCGCCCGTGTGACTGAGCCCTTACTGGGCTATTGCAACAGTTTGATTCTCTTTCTTTTTAGCAATTATTATGCATATTTGCTGGTATTCTTGAGATCATTGTCCTGTTGCAGGACTCAGTTTAGGCCAATCTTTAGCTCTTGGATAAATGACCTCACATTATTTGACTTTGGTATACAGGAGTTCTTGGTCAACTCAATGACTGCAAGGTGACCAGCTGCAAGACAATCCCAAACCATCACCCCTTGTGCTGATCTGCTGTGTTTGGTTGTCATCAAATGTGGCAATTACCATGAAACATCTCTACTGTGGTCTCGTCTGTCCAAAGGACATTGTTTCAGAAGCCTTGCAGTTTGTTCAGATGCAACTTTACAGACTTTAGTTGTGACTAGAGATGAGCGAACGTGTTCGTCCGAACTTGATATCCGTGCGGATATTAGGGTGTTCGGGATGTTCGTTATTCGTAGCGAACACCATGCGGTGTTCGGGTTACTTTCACTTCCTTCCCTGAGACGTTAGCGCGCTTTTCTGGCCAATTGAAAGACAGGGAAGGCATTACAACTTCCCCCTGCGTCGTTCAAGCCCTATACCACCCCCCTGCAGTGAGTGGCTGGGGAGATCAGGTGTCCGCCTAATATAAAAGTCGGCCCCTCCCGCGGCTCGCCTCAGATGCCTTGTGAGTTAGATGAGGGACAGTGCTGTTTGTACCGGAGCTGCTGTAGGGAAAGAATTGGTAGTTAGTGTAGGCTTCAAGACCCCCAAAGGTCCTTATTAGGGCCACTGGTAGCTGTGTGTTGGCTGCTGTTAGCAGTGGCAATTTTTTTTTCTCTCAAAATCGGCTCTGCAGAGCGTTGCACCCGGCATTAGGGACAGAAGTGTTGCATAGGCAGGGAGAGTGTTAGGAGTGAGTGTAGCCTTCAAGAACCTCAACGGTCCTTTCTAGGGCCATATTTAACCGTGTGCAGTACTGTGCTGGCTGCTGTTAGCTGTGCTGCATATTTTTTTTCTTCTCAAAATCGCCTCTGCAGAGCATTGCAGCCTCCATTGATACTGCAGGGAAAGAATTGTGTAGGCAGGGCCACAACACAGTTATTATTCATTGAATATACGCAGTGCGGCCTTTTGCTTGTAAAACAAGTGAAAAAAATTCTATTTGACCTGCCTCTGTCCGTCCTAAGGGCTGTGGACACGTGTCGGCTGCGTGTGCAACGTTTAAAAATCAGACGCACCCAGCTACGTTTTACTGCTGGCTTCGCCATTTGCTTTCCTTAATTGGGAAAAAAATACCAGCTCTGCCAGTTATAATAACTCTGCTACCCTCACGTTCTGTGACACATTAGCAGGGCCACAGCACAGTTATTAAACTTCTCATGTTCATTGAATATACTGCAGTGCTGCCTTTTGGTGGAAAAAAACTGAAAAAAAATCTATTTGTCCTGCCTCTGTCCGTCCTAAGGGCTGTGTGTACGTGTCGGCTGCGTGTGCAACGTTTAAAAATCAGACGCACCCAGCTACGTTTTACTGCTGGCTTCGCCATTTGCTTTCCTTAATTGGAAAAAAAATACCAGCTCTGCCAGAGTTATAATAACTCTGCTACCCTCACGTTCTGTGACACATTAGCAGGGCCACAGCACAGTTATTAAACTTAGATTATTCATTCACTAGAGGCAGTGGGGCCTTTCGTTTTAAAAAAAAGGGAAAAAATTATATTTGGCCTGCAGTCTTGCGCCAATTTAGTTCCTGCCTGTGAAATCAAATCACTGGTAATACAGCATGCTGAGGGGTAGGGGTAGTCCTAGAGGACGTGGACGCGGCCGAGGACGCGGAGGGCCAAGTCAGGGTGTGGGCACAGGCCGAGCTCCTGATCCAGGTGTGTCGCAGCCGACTGCTGCGCGATTAGGAGAGAGGCACGTTTCTGGCGTCCCCACATTCATCGCCCAATTAATGGGTCCACGCGGGAGACGGTTATTAGAAAATGAGCAGTGTGAGCAGGTCCTGTCCTGGATGGCAGAAAGTGCTTTGAGCAACCTATCGTCAACCCGCAGTTCTGCGCCGTCCACTGCTGCAAATCCGAATCCTCTGTCTGCTGCTCCTCCTTCCTCCCAGCCTCCTCACTCCACTACAATGACACCTGCTCAGGAGCGGGAACACTCCCAGGAACTGTTCTCGGGCCCCTGCTTAGATTGGGCAGCAGCGGTTCCTCTCCCACCAGAGGAGTTTATCGTCACTGATGCCCAACCATTCGAAAGTTCCCGGGATCCGGGGGAAGAGGCTGGGGACTTCCGCCAACTGTCTCAACAACTTTCTGTGGGTGAGGAGGACGATGACGATCAGACACAGTTGTCTTGCAGTGAGGTAGTAGTAAGGGCAGTAAGTCCAAGGGAGCAGCGCACAGAGGATTCGGAGGAAGAGCAGCAGGACGATGAGGTGACTGACCCCACCTGGTGTGCAACGCTTACTCAGGAGGACAGGTCTTCAGAGGGGGAGTCAAGGGCATCAGCAGGGCAGGTTGCAAGAGGCAGTGCGGTGGCCAGGGGTAGAGGTAGGGCCAGACAGAATAATCCACCAACTGTTTCCCAAAGCGCCCCCTCGCGCCATGCCACCCTACAGAGGCCGAGGTGCTCTAAGGTCTGGCAGTTTTTCACAGAGACGCCTGACGACCGACGAACAGTGGTGTGCAACCTTTGTCGCGCAAAGCTCAGCCGGGGAGCCAACACCAACAGCCTCACCACCACCACCATGCGCAGACATATGATGGCCAAGCACCCCACAAGGTGGGACGAAGGCCATTCAGCGCCTCCGGTTTGCACCCCTGCCTCTCCCCCTGTGCCCCAACCTGCCACTGAGATGCAACCCCCCTCTCAGGACACAGGCACTACCGCCTCATGGCCTGCACCCACACCCTCATCTCCGCTGTCCTCGGCCCCATCCAGCAGTGTAGTTCAGCGCACCGTCCAGCCGTCGCTTGCGCAACTGTTGGAGCGCAAGCGCAAGTACGCCGCCACGCACCCGCACGCTCAAACGTTAACCGTCCGCATAGCAAAATTCATCAGCCTTGAGATGCTGCCGTATAGGGTTGTGGAAACGGAGTCCTTCAAAAGTATCATGGAGGCGGCGGCCCCGCGCTACTCAGTTCCCAGTCGCCACTACTTTTCCCGATGTGCCGTCCCAGCCCTGCACGACCACGTCTCCCGCAACATTGTACACGCCCTCACCAACGCGGTTACTGCCACGGTCCACTTAACAACGGACACGTGGACAAGCACAGGCAGGCAGGGCCACTACATCTCCCTGACGGCACATTGGGTGAATTTAGTGGAGGCTGGGACAGAGTCAGAGCCTGGGACCGCTCACGTCCTACCCACCCCCAGAATTGCGAGCCCCAGCTCGGTGGTGGTATCTGCGGAGGTGTATGCTTCCTCCACTAAAGCACCCTCCTCCTCCTCCTCCTCTGTCTCGCAATCAAGATGTGTTAGCAGCAGCATGTCGCCAGCAGTCGGTGTCGCGCGGTGTGGCAGCACAGCGGTGGGCAAGCGTCAGCAGGCCGTGCTGAAACTACTCAGCTTAGTCGATAAGAGGCACACGGCCCACGAACTGCTGCAGGGTCTGACACAGCAGACCGACCGCTGGCTTGCGCCGCTGAGCCTCCAACCGGGCATGGTCGTGTGTGACAACGGCCGTAACCTGGTGGCGGCTCTGCAGCTCGGCAGCCTCACGCACATGCCATGCCTGGCCCACATCTTTAATTTGGTGGTTCAGCGCTTTCTGAAAAGCTACCCACGCTTGTCAGACCTGCTCGTAAAGGCGCGCCGGCTCTGCGCACATTTCCGCAAGTCCCACACGGACGCTGCCACCCTGCGCACCCTGCAACATCACTTTAAGCTGCCAGTGCACCGACTGCTGTGCGACGTGCCCACACAGTGGAACTCTACGCTCCACATGTTGGCCAGGCTCTATGAACAGCGTAGAGCTATAGACGAATACCAACTCCAACATGGGCGGCGCAGTGGGAGTCAGCCTCCTCAATTCCTTTCAGAAGAGTGGGCCTGGTTGGCAGACATCTGCCATGTCCTTGGTAATTTTGAGGAGTCTACCCAGGTGGTGAGCGGCGATGCTACAATCATTAGCGTCACCATTCCTCTGCTATGCATCTTGAGAAATTCCCTGCAAACCATAAAGGCAGCTGCTTTGCGCTCGGAAACGGCAGCAGTGGAAGACAGTATGCCGCTGGATAGTCAGGGCACCCTCCTGTCTATTTCTCAGCGCGTACAGGAGGAGGAGGAGGAGCATGAGGAGGATGAGGAGGAGGGGGAAGAGACAGCTTGGCCCGCTGCTGACGGTACACCGGCTGATTGCCTGTCATCCTTTCAGCGTGTATGGCCTGAGGAGGAGGAGGAGGAGGATCCTGGCAGTGATCTTCGTAGTGAAGAGAGCCATGTGTTGCGTACAGGTACCCTGGCACACATGGCTGACTTCATGTTAGGATGCCTTTCTCGTGACCCTCGCGTTGCACGCATTCTGGCCACGACGGATTACTGGGTGTACACACTGCTCGACCCACGCTATAAGGAGAACCTGCCCACTCTCATTCCCGAAGAGGAAAGGGGTTCGAGAGTGTTGCTATACCACAGGACCCTTGCGGACAAGCTGATGGTAAAACTCCCAGCCGACAGCGCTAGTGGCAGAAGGCGCAGTACCGAGGGCAAGGTAGCAGGGGAGGTGCGGAGATCGAGCAGCATGTACATCCCAGGCAGTGCAACAGTCTTTAAGGGCCTGGCCAGCTTTATGGCTCCCCACCAAGACTGTGTCACCGCTCCCCAGTCAAGGCTGAGTCGGCGGGAGCACTGTAAAAGGATGGTGAGGGAGTACGTAGCCGATCGCACGACCATCCTCGGTGACGCCTCTGCCCCCTACAACTACTGGGTGTCGAAGCTGGACACGTGGCCTGAACTAGCGCTGTATGCCCTGGAGGTGCTTGCTTGTCCTGCGGCTAGCGTCTTGTCGGAGAGGGTGTTTAGTGCGGCTGGGGGAATCATCACAGATAAGCGTAGCCGCTTGTCAACCGACAGTGCCGACAGGCTAACACTCATCAAGATGAAGAAAGGCTGGATTTCCCCAGACTTCTCTTCTCCACCAGCGGACAGCAGCGATACGTAAGCAATACGTAGGCTGCACCCGCGGATGGAAGCTACGTTCTCTCTCACCATCCAAAACGGGGACATTTCTGCTTCATCAATCTGTGTCTAATATTCCTCCTCCTCCTCCTGAAACCTCACGTAATCACGCTGAACGGGCAATTTTTCTTAGGGCCACAAGGCTCACTCAAATAATTTTTCTGAACAATTTTTATAAGTTTCAATGCGCTTAAAAGCGTTGGAACTTTAACTTGAACCAATTTTTCGTTACACTGGGCTGCCTCCAGGCCTACTTACCACTTAAGCCACATTAACCAAAGCGATTCACCTGCCATCTTGGTTGGGCATGGCCAATTTTTACTGAGGTACATTAGTACTGTTGGTACACCAATTTTTTGGGGCCCTCACCTACAGTGTAATCATAGCAATTTGTATGTTCTTCGCCTGCACTCATGGTACAGAAAGGTGTGTGGGGTTGGCCTACACTTTAGCTACATAAATGTAACTTGGGCCTTGGCTATACTAAGGCTACTGAAATGGAACTAAGACTTCGCTCCCACTATACTGCTGCTTCAGAATTGTTACTGGGGCCTGTCTTGAGTGCTACTATTGCTGACATGGAACGAAGACTGCGCTCCCGCTATACGGCTGCTTCGGAATTGTTACTGGGGCCTGTCTTGAGTGCTACTATTGCTGACATGGAACGAAGACTGCGCTCCTCCTATAATGCTGCTACTGACATGTTAGTGGGGCCGGTCCTAATGCTACGGCTGAAATGTTACGAATTCTGGGCTCTGCCTATACCGCTGCTAATGGTATGTCTCTGGGGTGTGGAAACAGAGGCTTCCCAAAGACATGATGGCGGCGAGGCCATTTCCCACCAACGCGGTTACTGTTAAGGTGCATATAACCACGGACACGTGGAGAGGACACGTAGTGCCTCAAAAACATCCCCCTCCTCCTCCAACAGGGAAAACATTCTTGGCAAATGCCTTTGCATTGGTTCGTCTGGTGGCAGTCCAAGAATTTCACCTTTACCGACACAACAAGAGAGCCCCCACACCATCCCCCCGCCACGGCCCACTTAATCCTGGCCGCATTCCGAAAACCAACAAAATACAACCGTGCTACTAGGTCCGCAGTCACCACCACATTACCACCAACGCGGTTACTGTTAAGGTGCATATAACCACGGACACGTGGAGAGGACACGTAGTGCCTCAAAAACATCCCCCTCCTCCTCCAACAGGGAAAACATTCTTGGCAAATGCCTTTGCATTGGTTCGTCTGGTGGCAGTCCAAGAATTTTACCTTTACCGACACAACAAGAGAGCCCCCACACCATCCCCCCGCCACGGCCCACTTAATCCTGGCCGCATTCCGAAAACCAACAAAATACAACCGTGCTACTAGGTCCGCAGTCACCACCACATTACCACCAACGCGGTTACTGTTAAGGTACATATTACCAGTCTGACTGGGGCATGCAGACACCTTGACAGAATGAATAGTGTGTGCCACATAGGTTCCCCATTGCTATGCCCACGTGTGCAGCTCCTGATGGCGGTGGCACAGGATTATATTTCTCATTGCTTCTGTACAGCATTGTGGGCTATCGCCCCGCCCCTTTTAAAAAGGGGGTCGCTGCCTAGCCGTGCCAACCCTCTGCAGTGTGTGCCTGCGGTTCCTCCTCATGGCAGACGCACTTCTAAATAGACATGAGGGTGGTGTGGCATGAGGGCAGCTGAAGGCTGCGCAGGGACATTTTGGTGTGAGCTGTGGGGGGGGAGGGGGGGCGGTTGGTCAGCATGTAACCCAGGAGAAGTGGCAGCGGAGTGTCATCCAGGCAGTGATTGTGCTTTGTTGTAGCTAGTGTGGTGCTTAGCAAAGGTATGCCATGCTAATGAGGGCTTTTCAGAAGTAAAAGTTGTTGGGAGGGGGGGGGGGCCCACTCTTGCCGGTATTGTGGCTTAATAGTGGGACCTGTGAACTTGAGATGCAGCCCAACATGTAGCCCCTCACCTGCCCTATCCGTTTCTGTGTCATTCCCATCACTTTCTTGAATTGCCCAGATTTTCACACATGAAAACCTTAGCGAGCATCGGCGAAATACAAAAATGCTCTGGTCGCCCATTGACTTCAATGGGGTTCGTTATTCGAAACGAACCCTCGAACATCGCGGGAAGTTCGTCTCGAATAACGAACACCCGAACATTTTGGTGTTCGCTCATCTTTAGTTGTGACATATCTTAGGGCGAGCACCCACTGGCGTTTGCGTTTTCCGCGGGGAAAAAACGCAGCGTTTTCGCCGCGTTCCCCGCGTTTTTCCGCCCGTTTTCCGCGGCGTTTTTCGCGGCGTTTTCGCGGCGTTTTCGCGGCTTTTCCATTAATTTCCATGGAGAAAAATAAGGACACATATGCAACTGACAGCTCCTATGTTAAAAACGCAAACGCAACGCAAAAAAAACGCCAGTGGACAGGAACACATGTTATCTCTATGCCTGTGCAGGAAAAACGCAAAACGCAGGTAAAAAAACGCCAGTGGGTGCTCGCCCTTAAACTGTAAAAAAAAATCTGATTAGTAACCATAATCATTAAGTTCAGTTTCATTTTCTAGTTAATATATAATTATTTTTTTATTCTCTCTACAAAATATAAGTAATTGGTACTTGGTCTGTGTTGACCAGAAAGAAAGAAAATTAATTGTCTCTGACTACTGCAATGTCATCCTGTTTATGCAAGGCAGCTTTTATTTAATGCTGAATAAAGTTAGTTTCTACTTACTAAGGAAATTTCATAAGCTTTGTGGAGTCACCCAATTTGATAAAAATAACCTTGTATTAAGGTTGTTTCCGGTGTGTGTCTTGTACCATGTCTCAAATACAGATCCATATTACAGACATGTTAAAGATGACATTACAAGCATATTCCATCAGTATTTGACCAGTATTTGCTTATGTATATTTTACTTTCTACTTGACGAAAACTAAAAAAAAAATACGTCATGCTGCATTTTTAAAGAATGGTTGTAAAAAATACAGCTATGTAAGTACATAGATAGATTTACATTAGCTCCTTTTTGGAACTTAAATACACTCCCCTGAAAGTATCTTAAGAGTATAATCATAGTTGTGGCTTATCAATGGTGGATCAACATATTTACATTTACAAATCTATCTTTTATTCATACGTGAGGATCTGTTGGATATTTTTGTCTGCTACGTCTACTTAGGACTTAGTCACACGGGCGCCGGTACGACTGAGCCCTTACTGCAGGAAGAAGACGGATGTACTTGAGGACGGACGACTCCCCGCAGCGCAGAAGAAAGAACACATGACCGGCATTAAAGCCGGTCACATGTACTTTCTTCCGGCGCTGCAGAGAGACGTCCGTCCTGAAGTGTGGCTGTCTTCTTCCTGCAGTAACACTGGTGCCGATGCGCCCGTGTGACTAAGCCCTTAATGTGGAGTTTCTTCTGCATATAATATAGTGGAGGATATAAAATAGTTTAAATGATGGGAGTAGTGACCATGCTCCTATCCATATAGACGTATGTATACCTCAGCCAGCCCCCAGTGAATAGAGATGACGCCTCAATGACTCTCTCTTAGATTCCCCGGAGGAAAGATCTAATATAGAGACCCTTCTGGAGGAATACTTCACAAACAACTCAGACGGAAGCGTAGAGATACCCACGGTCTGGGAGACTCACAAGGGCTATGTGAGAAGGCTATTGATTGCACTTGGATCCAGAGTAAAAAAAACAAAAACAAAAACAAATAGATAATATATCATCCCAAATAGCTAATTCAGAACAGGCAGCAAAACAATCGTAGACAAAAAATAATTTAGAAACACTAACCTCCCTAAGACACCAACTTTGTTGTCTTCTCACAGATAAATTTAACAAGAAACATATGTACCGCAAACAGGCATACTACGCCCACGGTAATAGAGGCAGCAAAATCATAACAGCACTTCTAAAGAAGGCCAGAACTAGGAACGCGATCCCTTCCATAAAAACACAGACGGAGGGCCTTGGTCTCCTCCACACACGAAATTGCAAAAGAATTCCATCTCTTTTACTCAAAGCTGTACAACCTGGAGGAGAGCGAGAATCTCCCATCGGGACAGAACACTATAGAAAAAATAGACGCGTTTCTTAGATCCCTTAGGCCTCATGTCCACGGGGAAAATCGGGCCCGCTACGGATTCTACATGTAGAATCTGCAGCGGGTCCCTCCTGCCCCGCGGACATGAGCGCTGAAAATAAGAATAAATGAGAATAAACTCACCTCCCATCCGCTCCGTTTCTTCTCTGCGTCGCGGCCAGATCTTCTTTCTTCGGCCGGCGGATGAATTCGTCACGCCGGCGGCACGTCGCCGGCACGTCGTCGACGTGCCGCGCGCATGCGCCGGGCACATCCGCCGAGCGAAGCAAGGGAGATGCGGCCGTAAGAGAAGAGAAGACCTTCCCGGCCCGCTGCGGGTGAGTAAATGCTTTTAAATTCCTATTTTAGGTCTCCCGTGGATCCGGACGGCTTCCATAGGCTTCAATAGAAGCCCGTGGGAGCCATCCCCGTGGGAGACCCGCATGAAAATGGAGCATGGTCCAGATTTTTTCATGCTCCATTTTTTTTAAAATCACTTTTATTGACGATCCGCGGGTATTTATCTACCCGCGGGTGGTCAATGCATCCCTATGGGGTGCGGATCCGCGCGCAGGAGAAGAGTTAAAATCCGCTGCGGATTTTAATTCTTATTTTGCCCGTGGACATGAGCCCTTAACCTTCCTGAATTAGAAGCCGCAGAGGCTTCTTCATTAATAGCTCCGATCATAGAAAAAGAAATAGAAGACGTCCTGAATTCCTTTCCACTTGGTAAAAGCCCAGGGCCGGACGGCCTCTCATTAACCTACTACAAGGCCTTTAAGGCACAACTAGTCCCCCGACTAACTGAAACGTTCAATGCCCTTCTGAGCGGGGCTGAACTTCCCAAACAAGCGCAGGTAGCGCATATCACCCTTATCTTGAAGGAGAGCAAGGACCCAGAGAAGTGGTGCAGCTATAGGCCTATCTCACTCATTAACCAGGATGTAAAAAATCTGGGCCAAGCTCCTGGCCAAGAGATTGGGTGATTTCATTCCAGCGTTGATAAAACCCAAACAGGCAGGCTTCGTCAGGGGTAGAGAGGGAAGAGAAAATTGCGTAAGACTACTCCATGCTGCAAAATATGCGCAAATTCGCAAAATACCAACGGCCTTCGTCAGCACTGACACTGAGAAGGCGTTTGATAGGGTGAACTGGGTCTTTATGGAAAGGGTACTACTCAGATTTAACCTCCCCCCTGCTCTTGTCACTGCTATTTTCTCCCTCTACTCAAAACCTCATGCCAGACTTAAAATTAACGAATCCCTCTCATATCTCCCATTTGAGATACGAAATGGGACACGACAGGGCTGCCCCCTGTCCCCCACGCATCCTTACCATAGAACCGCTCCTACAATGGATAAGGCAAGATCCCATCATTAGGGGTCTGAAGGTCTACTCACACACTTTGTCAACGTCAGCATTCGCAGACGACATAATGTTTGTTATCACCAAACCGGAGAGGAGCCTCCCCAGACTTACTACAATACTAAAAGACTTTGGCGCTCTGTCGAACTTTAAGGTAAACTTTGCTAAATCTACAATTCTTAACATCTCAATCCCGCAGGCACAAAGCGAGTCCTTAAGATCCAATTCACCCTTCACATGGTCAGAGACGGTGGTAGATTACCTGGGGGAGCTCTCTAAAAGACTGAGGACCTTTATCTTCATAACTTCCAACCACTAATCCCACAAATAAAATCCCTACTGCGGTCATATGATCTTCCGCTCCTATCATGGTTCGGGAGAAAAAATATCCTAAAATCGTACATACTTCCTATAATCTATATATATAAAATTGAATGTATGTCTGCGTGTATGTCTGTCTGTCTGTCTGTCTGTTTGTCCTTTATGCGCTACTACACCATTCATCCGATCGCCATGAAACTTTGGGAAGTTGTTGAGTACACTCCTGGGAAAATTATAGGCATAGTACAAATATGCTATGATAAATGGCGCGTGCGCGAGCGTCGTCGACAGTTACGACCCTCCCACGTAGATCGTTCGATTTCCATCATTGCCACTAATTCTCTCACTTCCCGATGTTGTAGAAACATGAAATTTGGCACGAGCATTGACTATGTCATAAATAGGAAAAGGTAATGGGTCCCAACTCGATTATTCAATTCTAAGCGCCAAAGAATTAGCGTCCAAATTTTACGTACGGAATCTAATTTTCTCGCTTCCCAATGTCATGAAACTTGAAATTTGGCACGAGCATTGATTATGTCATAAATAGGAAAAGTTAATGGGTCCCAACTCGATTATTCAATTGTAAGCGCCAAAGAATTAGCGTCCAAATTTTACGTATGGAATCTAATTTTCTCGCTTCCCAATGTCATAGAAACTTGAAATTTGGCACGAGCATTGATTATGTCATAAATAGGAAAAGATAATGGGTCCCAACTCGATTATTCAATTCTATGCGCAAAAGAATTAGCGTCCAAATTTTACGTACGGAATGTCATTTTCTCACATAGAAACATGAAATTTGGCACGGGCATTGAATATGTCATAAATAGAAAACGCTAATGGGTCCCAACTCGATTATTCAATTCTATGCGCAAAAGAATTAGCATCCAAATTTTAAGTACGGAATGTCATTTTCTCACATAGAAACATGAAATTTGGCACGGGCATTGATTATGCCATAAATAGGAAAAGTTAATGGGTCCCAAGTCAATTATTCAATTCTAAGCGCAAAACAATTAGCGTCCAAATTTTACGTACGGAATCTAATTCTCTCACTTCCTGATATATATAAATGAATGTATGTCTGTCTGTCTGTCCTTTATGCATTACTACACCATTCATCCAATTGCCATGAGACTTTGGGAAGTTGTTGAGTACACTCCTGGTAAGATTACTGGCATAGTACAACTATCCTACGATAGGTGCCGCGCGTGCGAGCATCGTCGACAGTTATGCCCCCCAGACAAAGATCGTTTGATTTCCATCTCAAGCACGAAAGCAAAAGGCATTACCAGCAACGGGATGCGTGTTCAACCAGAAAATGATGCATCCGCCGAACGTTTTGCAAGACAATTGCTGGATATTGAGAATGCTGAGGTAAAATGAAAGCTGTGCTGTGATTGGTTGCTACTTCTTATACTACTGAGGTTGCATGAAAGCTGTGCTGCGATTCGTTGTTATATATTATACCACTGAGGTAACAGGAAAGCTGCGCTGTGATTGGTTGCTATTTTTTATATTGCTGAGGCAGAATAAAAGTTGCGCTGTGATTGGTTGTTATTTCTCTTACTGCTGAGGTAACATGAAAGCTGCGCTGTGATTGGTTGTTATATTTTATACTGCTAAGGTAACATGAAAGCTGCGCTGTGATTGGTTGTTATATATTATACCACTGAGGTAACATGAAAGCTGCGCTGTGATTGGTTGTTATCTAGATATATAAAAACGAATGAATGTCTGTCTGTCTTTGCAGCAACACGTGACGGGTAAGCTAGTTATTTATAAATTGCGTATGATTCCGATTCACCTACCCCCCTCTTTCTTTAAATTGCTGAAAACGCTCTTTACAAGCTTTGTCTGGAGACAAAAAAGACCCAGACTCGCATATAGCTTAATGATAAGACAGAGGTCGGAGGGGGGGATGGACTTGCCGAGCGTCCAGGACTACTATCAAGCCACCCAACTTAGTTACTGGATGGACTTGACACACCCGTTCAGAGACCCGTTGTTACACAGTCTGGCGAAGGCCTCGCAGAATGATACCCTGACGGAGGACTTGTCGTTTCCGGCAAAACATCAATATAGAGCAAAAGGGTTTAACCCCCTACTTAGAGGCCCATGCGAGACATGGGATAAACTCAAAAAATCGCTGCCAGACCTTTCTCCTCTGACATCAATCAGAGGACTAAGCAGACTATTGGGTGCCGAACATGATCCAGGATCCGTGAGCATTTGGAAACAATTAGAAAATAGCAAGATAGAGGACATCCAGAATCTAGCGCACAAGACACCAGAGGAGATTTTGACCGCTCTAGCCCCCAACAACTCCCTCTCTTTTCTGCAAAAAGCACACATTAAAAAAGTACTCAGTGAATACCTGACTAAGTACACGTCTACCAGACCCAAGACACACTTCGAAAACAAACACACCTAACTCAAGGAAAATTTCCATCATAAGGAAGAGCTTCATAGCGCCTCCCATGTATGCTAAACCCACCTTCCTGTCACTTGGGAAAAGGAACTGGGGATCTCACTATCCATAGTAGATACCAAACTAATTCTAAGCATGGCCTACGGCCTATCCCCATGTGTCCTCATGCAGGAATGCCACTATAAACTACTAGTCAGGTGGTACAAAACTCCCCAATGGCTTTTCAATTACAAGTTAGCTCCACACAACAGATGTTGGAGAAGTGGAGGTGAAATAGGCTCCTTTCTCCACACCTGGTGGAAATGCTCGGGTATCTCTGGATACTGGAGGGAGGTGGAGAGAGACCTGAGAGCTCTGTCCCCAGGTTTATCATTAACACCAGACATGGTCTTCTTGTGGAAGCCATCTACCCATTTTCATCCCCGTAAAAACAAATTATTAGCACACTTGATCGATGCGGCCAAAGCATTAATACCATTGAACTGGCTTCAGCAAACTCCGCCCTCAGTAAACCAGTGGAGGGGAAAAGCTGACTTAATTTGCAACCTTGAAGAGATCACGAGGTGGTCAAAGGGTAACCAGGAGGAGTTTATTCTCACCTAGTACCCCTGGAGAGACTTGAGAAGAAAAGCTAATGACCAATGCCATCTTGCTCCCGACCTGGCCAGGGGAAGCGGGACGGTATCTCCCCCCCCCCCCGCGCGCGCGCGCCTGATGAATGTGGAAGCGGTAAATGGAGATCCGCAGACACCGAGCGACGGGGCAGACCTCGGGCGTTGAACGGCGATGCACTACAGCCTTGTAGCAAGGGACTCCTGTGCTTGAGAGGTAAGAGAGAGGGCGACCTAGAGAGAATGGGCGCACGACACCCCCCACCCCCCTATCCCTTCCCTCAGCCTCCCCTCCCTACTTGTCTTACCCTCCCCCACTATCACTGTCCCAATTCCATCACCTGTACTTATAACCATGCATTATCTCATTAAGTTCCATTGCTATCTCAATTAGTAACCCACGCATATAAGTGCTACTTTTAAGTGTTTTCTGACGATCCCCTCCCACCGGCATGCAAATAGACGCGGCCAGACCACAGTTAGAAAAACTTCTAGCTCCTCAGGGTGTGTGGCCCACATGCCACCACCCTTTAGGAGGACAACTGACCTCATCCCCTAGCCTGGTGGATGATGTGGGGGGCGGGCTACTATTGTGGTGCCCATTGGATAGCATACGGAGGGACGGAACTGATCGAACTAAAAATCTGTAGTATATGGACAATATTGACAATCTGTATTTGTAACACGTTAATCCATCTGATATTGTGTATGTAACTCAAAAAATTCAGTAAAAAATTTGATTTAAAAAAAAAAAATGATTGGAGTAGGATTCTAAGACGTACCCTTCCTGTGTCCAGAAGTAAAAGAAAATTAGTATCATAAACAATCACTTTACAATATTTGTAGGTTTCTGGGTTTTCTTTTTACTATTATTGCCATTTGAAGGTTTTCATTTTATTAGCGTTGAATGTTTCCTTGGCTCATATAAAAATGCATAGTATTTAAGATTGTTTATTTTATTACGGTATATGGGAAGTTCACATAAGGGTTGGGCACAGCAGGTATGCAGAAGTGTCAGCAGTATTCTAATATTTTTATGTATTTCATTAACTTTTTAAATGCTTGTATTCTTTTTCTCATTTTATTTAGTAAGTGATTATGTAGAGTAGTTATTGTAAATGAGTAGACCACATCATATTATGAAAACTAGGACTTTCCAGCTTGCTGGCAGCAAAATGTTTCAGGACTCATCTTTTCTTTGTTATTGTTATAATTTTTATATTAAATACTTATTTATAGTTCAACATATTTATCTGAAAAAAATAAAGAAAAATCTTTAATTTTCTGTATTTGTCTTTCTATATTATTAGTGCCCACCTAACATCCCATCCAGATGTGCTGCAGTTGTTCAAAGCGGCAAAATAGTGCCCTTAGACTTATATAGGACACCACTGTACATCTGTATACCTGTGATTTCATATAAAGGCATACATAGTTTTGGACTCATATGGCATTGCTTCTACAGCAAAATATTGTATCTCCCAAATACAATGCAATGTGCAGGCACGATATGATGATACACTTCGTGTCCATGATTCCATGGTACAAAGATGAGTGGACTTCTTATCTCTCTGTACAGTCTAGTTACCTTATACTACAGTAAATATTATGTGCTAAAGTATATATATTTTTTATTTTATTGTTTTTTTAGGGCTCTGTCAGACAAGCATTTTTTTGTGCACCAATAGGACCTCAAAAGGAGCGTTTTTAAAAGAACCAATGGGTTCCTATAAAAGTGCTCACATGAGAGAATGTTAGGTGCGCAAAGTAGTGTGCACCTAAGAAAAATAGGATCTGACCTATCTTTGGTGCGTTGCGCAGGAGTTATGGAAACTCCTGCACAGGGAATAGATTCACCATCCTCCAGCCCCGCCCCTCTAACCCCGCCCCTTCTATTATTGCTATAGGGATTCTCTGTGTGAAGCCTTATAGCCCCAACCCTCTCTCTGTGCTATGAGGATATCCCTCAGGGATCCCCATAGCAGGGAGAAAGAGTGGAGCTATGTGGGATTTCCCCATAGCAGTGTGAGAGAGTGCAGCTATAGGAGATTTCCCAATAGCAGGGAGAGAGAGGAGAGCTATGGGGGTATTAACTCATAGCCCTGCTCCGTCTCTCCCTGCTATGGTTCAGTCCCCTAAGTTCCGCTCTTTCTCCCTGCTATGGTGAAATCCCAAAGCCCTGGAAGGCTTCTTCTCTCTCTGCTCCTAGAATAGCTATGCTTTTTAAAGTGCAGCTGCTCCAGTGAATGGGTGATCTTCATGCGCATGAAGCTTGGGTCTTCTGCGCATGAAACATTGACCATTCATGCAATTTAGACACACGCGAGCGCCGACTTTTTTTGCACGTCTCTTGGTGCACAAAAAAATGCTTGTCTGACTGAGGCCTTCATGCGTATTATGGTTCCTTCCCACGGGCGTATTTTTCATCAATATTTTGTGATCCAAAACCAGAATTAAGTCCAAAATATGGAAAAAATGCAAATCTTTCCATTACACTTTCTCTCTGTATGTTCCACTTCTGGTTTTGGCTCACATATTACTGATGAAGAGTACGCCAGTGTGAAGGAACCCTTACTGAGCAAAGCCATCAGTGTAAACAAAGGGTATCCCATATTTTTTGGCAAAATTGTGTCCAGAAACATGATAAAACTTATACTAATACATTAATACTAATTCATTAATATACTAACAGACAAAGGCATTATTGAAATGTTTCTTTTTATAAAATGATAAATGTGAGAAGCGCAATAACAGTAAACAATATATTCATGTTCATAATCCAAAGTATTTAATAAAAAAGAGCTTTTCTTCTGATGTTTACAATCCCTCTAATTGATGGAAGAACCTCCATTATTTCGTAAATGTCAATTTTAAAAGCATTACCGATCCCGCTCACCAAACTACATAAAAGTGTCATGGGAATACCAGCACATTACATGCTTGAAGCAGAGCGTATAACATGAACTTTTGTTACATTCACTTGAAGGACAAATTTTCCTAAAATGAGTTATATTCTGGCATTTCATGGAGCAGAATAATCTTGCCCTTGACTGTGTAGTCTATTTTGCAGATGCAGTAATTCATGTACAGTTTAATAACAGCTTTGTTTTAGAGGCATTAAATGTGGCATGTACTACAAAGACAGATACAAATATATTATTACAGGGACGGTTTAGCTATTTATCTATCATGACAATTACAGTTAATGGGAACTTTGGTTATTTAAGAATACGCAGATAATAGGAGGCTAACCATTGATTGCAGCTAGACAGATTGCCAACATATTTATTGTATTCATGATACGAACAAATATTCTTAGCTAACAGTGGAAATGTTGTAAGAGAAAAGTAATAAGACCTTAAAACTGTGACTTAATAAATATAATGTCTGAGGTTAAAGGAGATGTCCCGCGCCGAAACGGGTTTTTTTTTTTTTTAACCCCCCCCCGTTCGGCGCGAGACAACCCCGATGCAGGGGTTAAAAAAACCACCCGCACAGCGCTTACCTGAATCCCGGCGGTCCGGCGTCTTCATACTCACCTGCTGAAGATGGCCGCCGGGATCTTCTACCTTCGTGGACCGCAGCTCTTCTGTGCGGTCCACTGCCGATTCCAGCCTCCTGATTGGCTGGAATCGGCACGTGACGGGGCGGAGCTACACGGAGCCGCTCTCTGGCACGAGCGGCTCCATAGAAGACTGCTGAAGACCCGGACTGCGCAAGCGCGGCTAATTTGGCCATCGGAGGCCAAAAATTAGTCGGCTCCATGGAGACGAGGACGCTAGCAACGGAGCAGGTAAGTATAAAACTTTTTATAACTTCTGTATGGCTCATAATTAATGCACAATGTACATTACAAAGTGCATTATTATGGCCATGCAGAAGTGTATAGACCCACTTGCTGCCTCGGGACAACCCCTTTAAAGTAGAATAGCTCTTGTGCAGATATTGACTAGAGTCATCACATATGAGCAATTCCTTAAATACTGTATACTTCATTGATTCTCCAGAATGGAAATCACTCTGTTTTGCTGCAGAATGTGGCAAAATTGTTCTACCATTTATGTCCATACAGGTCTCATAAATTTGTGTCTTTAAATTACTACAGTTATATTTAAAGAGTATCAGTTTTATATGCTGGTTTGTTTGCAATATACAACGCAATTCAAAAGAATTTAACCTACTTTTAGGTCAGCAAAATTGTCTGGATTACGAAGAAATCTGTGGCACTATTTCAAAATTGGAGCCCCAAAGATGATTCAAGAAACTTGAACAACCTGAATGAAAACAGCCTTGGATAATTAGCAAAAATAAGTCCCAAATATTATGCAAAACGAGTACAGACTTCAAATGAACACTTAATGGAATGGAATTTTGCTGAACCCCTCTGCTCATGAGAAGTAGTTCTTCTTTGTTTCAAATTGTCTTTTTATTGAAAGTTTTAAACAAAGGGTAAGCAAAAAGAAACATCTTTATAAGGCTTTGTGGATATGTCAGTATACAGCTCCATTATCTACAGAACCATAATATGGTACCTATATAAGCAAATAGGGCCTTTATTGTATCTCTGTTTGACTCTATTTTAATATGGAGTCAAGAAGTCTTTTGGGGAGTCAGATTCAGTATTAATTGCATGTGTATTAGTAAAGTATGCACCCAATCTAGCATTATATGGCAACATGTTGTGTCCCATATGGAATTGTATTATGGAGCTATTTAATGCTACATGCTCTGCTACAAAGCCTCTTTGGTAGGTGCATGAGTGTTATTTGTAATTCAGAAAGCGGACATATACCTACTGGTATACTGATACAAGAGGGCATGTAATAACACCACATCCCTCAATGTGCAGACAGCCAGACCGCTAAATGTAGGAGCATATAGCACAGATGCAAGATACTGATGATTAGAGATGAGCGAGCATACTCGTCCGAGCTTGATGCTTGTTCAAGTATTAGGGTGCTCGAGATGCTCGTTACTCGAGACGAGCACCACGCGGTACTCGTCTTGATTAAACGAGCACTGACCATTGAATTCAATGGAGCCGGCAATACAGCTGGCTCCATTGAAAGCAATGGCCTGCCGGCGAGCGCGGGATGAATTGTCGGGAAGGGCTTAAATATATAAGCCCTTCCCTGCAATTCATCCAGAAATGTGTAAAAATAAAATATATATATATATTCACCTGGTCCCGGCAGACGGAGTTCAGCGCGGCCAGCGGCAGTCCTCCTGAACTGCTCTGAACAGCTGTGAGTAGTATTCAGCAGCCGGGGATTTAAAATCCCCGCCTGCTGAATGAGCTGCCTCTAATTGGTCACAGCCTGACCAATCAGAGGCAGATTCCACTCACACACCCATTCATGAATTTATGAATGGGTGAGTGACTGCTGCCTCTCATCTGATTGGTCCCGCTGTTACAGCTGTGGCAGAGGAGAACAATCTTTATGCTGACAGTGCGGGGGGGGGTCTCACTCTTGCCACTATTGTGGCTTAATAGTGGGACCTGGGAACTTGAGATGCAGCCCAACATGTAGCCCCTCGCCTGCCCTATCCGTTTCCCATCACTTTCTTGAATTTCCCAGGTTTTCACAAATGAAAACCTTAGCGAGCATCAGCGATATACAAAAATGCTCGAGTCACCCATTGACTTCAATGGGGTTCGTTACTCGAAACGAACTCTCGAGCATCACTGAAAGTTCGACTCGAGTAACGAGCACCCGAGCATTTTGGTGCTCGGTCATCTCTACTGATGATCAACCACTCACACACCTTCCTTATATTAAGAGGGTTGGCTGCTTAGTACTATTCTTGCTCCCCCCAAAAAGCATATACAGGATGCTAGGCTACATGGTACATGTAGTGTACCATTAGGGTTACAACCTATTAATGACTCCATATTTCAATCCAGCAGGCTGCCCTGGACCTCCCAGGTGAATCACGCTGGCAATGGCAACCTGGGCTTCCCCAGTGTTCTAAGTCACATCGCATGTTACTGATAAGTACCGATAAATACAAGGTAACTGTTAATTTTTTGGCTTACACTTTCTTGTTAGTCCATACACTGACATCAATAAAATCACAGAAAGGGAAATAGAAACAAACAAACAAAAATCACAGAATGCAGCTAGAGACTTACTTATATACTGATGCAAGAGGGCAGGTAATAACACCACATCCCTCAACATGCAGACAGCCAGACCGCCAAATGGATGAGCCACCACACAGGAGCAAGACACTGATGAACAACCACTCACACACCTTACTTATATTGAGGGAGGTGGCTGCTTAGTAATATTCTTGCACAAAAAGGCATATACATGTTGTATTTGCTTTTTTGTGCAAGAATATGGCCGCTTTCTGTGATTTTTTTTTTGCCTATTTATATTTCCCTTTTCTGTGATTTTATTTGTAATTCAGACAAATTTGATAACTTTTGGAAGAACTGTATTCTCCGCAAACAATGCTTTTTCAAATGGAAGACATCAGAACTAGAGATGAGTGAGCATACTCGCTAAGGGCAATTACTCGATCGAGCATTGTCCTTAGCGAGTACCTGCCCGCTTGGAAGAAAAGGTTCGGCTGCTGGAGGCGGGCGGGGAGCGGCGGGGGAGAGCGGGGAGGAACGGAGGGGAGATCTCTCTCTCCCTCTCTCCCCCCCCCCCCCCCCGCTTCCTCCTGCTCACTACCGCAACTCACCTCTCACCCGCGCCGGCAGCCGAACCTTTTCTTCCGAGCGGGCAGATACTCGCTAAGGACAATGCTCGATCGAGTAATTGTCCTTAGCGAGTATGCTCACTCATCTCTAATCAGAACTTATAAAATCCATAACCCTAATTATGAGGTCCACTGTGCAACTGCTTTAAAGCCACATTATGGGTGGTACCACACTCAGCATTTCTTGGAAAAACTCCACAGTTTTTGTGCCACTTTTTCATTGCAGGTCTTAAAGCCAAAGCCAGAGGTGGATTAAAAAGAAATTTAAAAATATTAAAGGGGTTGTCCCGCGGCAGCAAGTGGGGTTATACACTTCTGTATGGCCATAATAATGCACTTTGTAATGTACATTGTGCATTAATTATGAGCCATACAGAAGT
This sequence comes from Eleutherodactylus coqui, assembly GCF_035609145.1. Lineage (NCBI taxonomy): Eukaryota > Metazoa > Chordata > Amphibia > Anura > Eleutherodactylidae > Eleutherodactylus > Eleutherodactylus coqui. Next base: position 172,142,952 of record NC_089843.1, on the reverse strand, counting down.
TATAAAAAGTTTTATACTTACCTGCTCCGTTGCTGGCGTCCTCGTCTCCATGGTGCCGACTAATTTTCGGCCTCCGATGGCCAAATTAGCCGCGCTTGCGCAGTCCGGGTCTTCTGCGGTCTTCAATGGGGCCGCTCGTGCAGAATGCCGGCTCCGTGTAGCTCCGCCCCGTCACGTGCCGATTCCAGCCAATCAGGAGTCTGGAATCGGCAATGGACCGCACAGAAGAGCTGCAGGCCACGGAGGGAGCAGACCCCGGCGGCCATCTTCAGCAGGTGAGTATGAAGACGCCGGACCGCCGGGATTCAGGTAAGCACTCTCCGGTTTGTTTTTTTAACCCCTGCATCGGGGTTGTCTCGCGCCGAACGGGGGGGGGGGGGGGTTAAAAAAAAAAACCCGTTTCGGCGCGGGACAACCCCTTTAAGGCAGAATGTATACTTCTCCTTCCTGCTGGATCCACTTCTGGGCTTGGCTCCCAAGAACTGCACCAAGAACCTGCAGTGGCATTTTTCTAAAAACAAATGTATGGGAAATGACTTTTACACAAATCTGGTTCTTTGTCTTGGAGGTACATACAGTACTGTTGTTTCTATTCTTGTTTTCATAAATCATATTAACTTTTATAATACAATAAAACCATATATGCATATATTCAAGCAGAAAGTTGCATTTTACTCTTCAGTGAGCACCTCTAGTTAGTATAACATAGTCTGTTTTCAAAAAATAATACATGGATTGCTTAAGGGAATTGTGAGCGTAATTTGAAAACACAAATAAATGCACTTGAAAACATTTCTCCTTTCAAAACAAATATATAAACATGTATTAGCCTTTCTAATGCAGAATACAAAGTTCAGACCTGTGGCATAGACTTTTATTTGACATACACTCATTGGAAATAATGAGAAAACTCCTGACAGTTCTTACTTTTCATGTCTCTGTTGGTTTAACAGTGTGAACCATGAGGCTGAATGTGCATTTTGCTTGTAATTTTCTTTTTAATTCCGTTTACAATGACACTTCTTTTTTTAATAAATTTGAGCACCCCGAGGCTGATGTCTGGGATACATGGGAATGGAAGCAGCATTATATATACACTACCGTTCAAAAGTTTGGGGTCACCCAAACAATTTTGTGTTTTCGATGAAAAGTCACACTTATTCACCACCATGCGTTGTGAAATGAATAGAAAATAGAGTCAAGACATTGACAAGGTTAGAAATAATGATTTGTATTTGAAATAACATTGTTTTTACATCAAACTTTGCTTTCGTCAAAGAATCCTCCTTTTGCAGCAATTACAGCATTGCACACCTTTGGCATTCTAGCTGTTAATTTGTTGAGCTAAGCTTGTGAAATTGCACCCCACGCTTCTAGAAGCATCTCCCACAAGTTGGATGGGCACTTCTGGCGTACCATACGGTCAAGCTGCTCCCACAACAGCTCAATGGGGTTCAGATCTGGTGACTGCGCTGGCCACTCCATTACCGATAGAATACCAGCTGCCTGCTTCTGCTGTAAATAGTTCTTGCACAATTTGGAGGTGTGTTTAGGGTCATTGTCCTGTTGTAGGATGAAATTGGTTCCAATCAAGCGCTGTCCACTGGGTATGGCATGGCGTTGCAAAATGGAGTGATAGCCTTCATTATTCAGAATCCCTTTTACCCTGTACAAATCTCCCACCTTACCAGCACCAAAGCAACCCCAGACCATCACATTACCTTCACCATGCTTAACAGATGGCGTCAGGCATTCTTCCAGCATCTTTTCATTTGTTCTGCGTCTCACAAACGTTCTTCTTTGTGATCCAAACATCTCAAACTTGGATTCATCCGTCCACAACACTTTTTTCCAGTCTTCCTCTGTCCAATGTCTGTGTTCTTTTGCCCATCTTAATCTTTTTCTTTTATTGGCCAGTCTCAGATATGGCTTTTTCTTTGCCACTCTGCCCTGAAGCCCAAAATCCCGCAGCCGCCTCTTCACTGTAGATGTTGACACTGGTGTTTTGCGGGTACTATTTAATGAAGATGCCAGTTGGGTACCTGTGAGGCGTCTGTTTCTCAAACTAGAGACTCTAATGTGCTTATCTTCTTGCTTAGTTATGCAACGCGGCCTCCCACTTCTTTTTCTACTCTGGTTAGAGCCTGTTTGTGCTGTCCTCTGAAGGGAGTAGTACACACCGTTGTAGGAAATCTTCAATTTCTTAGCAATTTCTCGCATGGAATAGCCTTCATTTCTAAGAACAAGAATAGACTGTCGAGTTTCAGATGAAAGTTCTCTTTTTCTGGCCATTTTGAGCGTTTAATTGACCCCACAAATGTGATGCTCCACAAACTCAATCTGCTCACAGGAAGGTCAGTTTTGTAGTTTCTGTAACGAGCTAGACTGTTTTCAGATGTGTGAACATGATTGCACAAGGGTTTTCTAATCATCAATTAGCCTTCTGAGCCAATGAGCAAACACATTGTACCATTAGAACACTGGAGTGATAGTTGCTGGAAATGGGCCTCTATTCACCTTTGTAGATTTTGCACAAAAAAACAGGCATTTGCAGCTAGAATAGTCATTTACCACATTAGCAATGTATAGAGTGCATTTGTTTAAAGTTAGGACTAGTTTAAAGTTCTCTTCATTGAAAAGTACAGTGCTTTTCCTTCAAAAATAAGGACATTTCAATGTGACCCCAAACTTTTGAACGGTAGTGTATGTGTGTATATATATATTTATTTTTTTTAATTTTTTCTTTATATATATTATGCTACCCATGTGGGGGATATTTACATCAAGATTGGGATGGTGATTCAGCGGTAGGCAAGCTGACAGAAGTCTGATCATTGCTGTCTTTATAGTGTGTGTACACAGAGGATGCTATAATATATATATATATATATATATATATATATATATATATATATACACACATAGTGTCTATGTGCTTCTGGAGGGAGTAACCCAGCTATAGCTATATGAACAGGAGCAGTCAAGACTCTATGCCAGGGGTGGGCAATTAATTTTCCCATGGGGCCACATGAGAAATTGGAATGGTTTTAGAGGGCCAGACCAACATACGAAGGCTCCATGCACATTGCCTTAACCCTTTCCAGTCCAATGTCGGGCCTGCCCCGACATCATAATTTCCCTCCACAGCTCCGATGTCGGGGCAGGCCCGACACTGCAGTGCAGGAGTGGATCTGCACCCGATCGTCAGACACATCTGGTGCAGATGCACTCCTGCACTGGTCCTCATCGAGGACCCCCGAGGAGAAGGCAGAAAGGGTTTTTAACCCTTTCTGCCTTCTCCTTTACACATTACATTGCGCTCAATTAGCGCTATGTAATGCAGGGATTCTGGCTGGCGATCATGTGACCGCCGGTGTTACTTGACTCCCGGCAGTCACATGAACGCCGAGCCGGGAGCCTGCACCGTGGAAGGACCTGCTTACCTGACCGGCGTCTTGTGCATTCTCCTTCTGTCTCCCGGCCCGGCGATCATATGACCTCCAGGTGTCACCTGACCCCAGTGGTCACATGATCGCCGAGCTGGGAGGCAGAAGGAGAATACGGAAGACGCTGGACAAGTAAGCAGGACCCCCCACGGTGCAGTGAGCACCTGCACCCTCCTGAACTCTGTCAGATCAGGAGGGTGCAGAGAAAATGTATTTTTTCTCACCCATTCTCCCCAGCTCCAATTTATTTGGAGCTGGGGAGAATGGGTGAGAAAAAATAAATGGATTGGAAAGGGTTAATGGGGCCGTATTCCAGCCGCCCGATTTGCGGCCAGAATACGGCCACCATTGAAAATGAATGGCGCTGTAATACGGCGCGGTGAACACCCGGTGTTTCACCCCGTTTTACGGCGCGGCCCCCGTGTCTGCCAATGGAGAGGGGAGCGGTAAGGAGCACTCCCATCTCCTCTCCGCAGCAGCACGCCGTAGTTTCGCCTGGGTTACGGGCCGGGCGAAACTACAGCAGTGTGCATGAGCCCTTAGGGTGCATTCACACGAACGTATATCGGCTCGGTTTTCACGCCGAGCCGATATACGTTGTCCTCGTGTACAGAGGGGGGAGGATGGAAGAGCCAGGGCCAGGAACTGAGCTTCCGCCCCCTCTCTGCCTCCTCTCCGCCCCTCTGCACTATTTGCAATGAGAGGAGGCAGGACAGGGGCGGGGCTAAGGTCCGGGAATTAGCCCCGCCCCTGTCCCACCTCTCCCCATTGCAAATAGTGCAGAGGGGCGGAGAGGAGGCAGAGAGGGGGCCTTTTAAGAGCATTGAAACGTATAAAAAATTTTTAGAAAAATTATATGAGTGAGCCTTGTGGCTCTAAGAAAAATTGCCCGTTCAGCGTGATTACGTGAGGTTTCAGGAGGAGGAGCAGGAGGAGGAGGAGGAATATTATACACAGATTGATGAAGCAGAAATGTCCCCGTTTTGGATGGTGAGAGAGAACTATGCTTCCATCCGCGGGTGCAGCCTACGTATTGCTTAGGTATCGCTGCTGTCCGCTGGTGGAGAAGAGAAGTCTGGGGAAATCCAGGCTTTGTTCATCTTGATGAGTGTTAGCCTGTCGGCACTGTCGGTTGACAGGCGGGTACGCTTATCTGTGATGATTCCCCCAGCTGCACTAAATACCCTCTCCGACAAGACGCTAGCCGCAGGACAAGCAAGCACCTTCAGGGCATACAGCGCTAGTTCAGGCCACGTGTCCAGCTTCGACACCCAGTAGTTGTAGGTGGCAGAGGCGTCACGGAGGACGGTCGTGCGATCGGCTACGTACTCCCTCACCATCCTTTTACAGTGCTCCCGCCGACTCAGCCTTGACTGGGGAGCGGTGACACAGTCTTGCTGGGGAGCCATAAAGCTGTCCAGGCCCTTAAAGACTGTTGCACTGCCTGGGCTGTACATGCTGCTCGATCTCCGCACCTCCCCTGCTACCTGGCGCTCGGAACTTCGCCTTCTGCCACTAGCGCTGTCGGATGGGAATTTTACCATCAGCTTGTCCGCTAGGGTCATGTGGTATAGCAACACTCTCGAACCCCTTTCCTCTTCGGGAATGAGAGTGGGAAGGTTCTCCTTATAGCGTGGGTCGAGCAGTGTGTACACCCAGTAATCCGTAGTGGCCAGAATGCGTGTAACGCGAGGGTCACGAGAAAGGCATCCTAACATGAAGTCAGCCATGTGTGCCAGGGTACCTGTACGCAACACATGGCTGTCCGCACTAGGAAGATCACTTTCAGGATCCTCCTCCTCCTCCTCCTCAGGCCATACACGCTGAAATGATGACAGGCAAGCAGCATGGGTACCGTCAGCAGTGGGCCAAGCTGTCTCTTCCCCCTCCTCCGCATCCTCCTCATGCTCCTCCTCCTCCTCCTGAACGCGCTGAGATATAGACAGGAGGGTGTTCTGACTATCCAGCGACATACTGTCTTCCCCCGCCTCTGTTTCCGAGCGCAAAGCGGCTGCCTTTATGGTTTGCAGGGAACTTCTCAAGATGCATAGCAGAGGAATGGTGATGCTAATGATTGCAGCATCGCCGCTCACCACCTGGGTAGACTGCTCAAAGTTTCGAAGGACCTGGCAGATGTCTGCCAACCAGGCCCACTCTTCTGAAAAGAATTGAGGAGGCTGACTCCCACTGCGCCGCCCATGTTGGAGTTGGTATTCCACTATAGCTCTACGCTGCTCATAGAGCCTAGCCAACATGTGGAGCGTAGAGTTCCACCGTGTGGGTACGTCGCACAGCAGTCGGTGCACTGGCAGATTAAACCGATGTTGCAGGGTGCGCAGGGTGGCAGCGTCCATGTGGGACTTGCGGAAATTTTACGAGCAGGTCTGACAAGCGTGGGTAGCTTTTCAGAAAGCGCTGAACCACCAAATTAAAGACGTGGGCCAGGCATGGCACGTGCGTGAGGCTGCCGAGCTGCAGAGCCGCCACCAGGTTACGGCCGTTGTCACACACGACCATGCCCGGTTGGAGGCTCAGCGGCGCAAGCCAACGGTCGGTCTGCTCTGTCAGACCCTGCAGCAGTTCGTGGGCCGTGTGCCTCCTATCTCCTAAGCTGAGTAGTTTCAGCACGGCCTGCTGATGCTTGCCCACCGCTGTGCTGCCACGCCGCGCGACACCGACTGCTGGCGACGTCCTGCTGCTGCTGACACATCTAGATTACGAGACAGAGGTTGAGGAGGAGGAGGAGGAGGGTGCTTTAGTGGAGGAAGCATACACCGCCGAACATACCACCACTGAGCTGGGGCCCGCAATTCTGGGGGTGGGTAGGACGTGAGCGGTCCCAGGCTCTGACTCTGTCCCAGCCTCCACTAAATTCACCCAATGTGCCATCAGGGAGATGTAGTGGCACTGCCCGCCTGTGCTTGTCCACGTGTCCGTAGTTAAGTGGACCTTGCCACTAACCGCATTGGTGAGGGCGCGTACAATGTTGCGGGAGACGTGGTCGTGCAGGCCTGGGACGGCACATCGGGAAAAATAGTGGCGACTGGGAACTGAGTAGCACGGGGCCGCCGCCGCCATCATAGCTTTGAAAACCTCCGTTTCCACAACCCTATACGGCAGCATCTCAAGGCTGATAAATTTGGCTATGTGGACGGTTAACGATTGAGCGTGCGGGTGCGTGGCGGCGTACTTGCGCTCCAACACTTGTGCTAGCGACAGCTGGACTGTGCGGTGCGAGACATTGCTGGATGGGGCCGAGGACAGCGGAGGTGAGGGTGTGGGTGCAGGCCAGGAGACGGTAGTGCCTGTGTCCTGAGAGGGGGGTTGGATCTCAGTGGCAGGTTGGGGCACAGGGGGAGAGGCAGCGGTGCAAACCGGAGGCGGTGAACGGCCTTCGTCCCCCCTTGTGGGGTGCTTGGCCATCATATGTCTGCGCATGCTGGTGGTGGTGAGGCTGTTGGTAGTGGCTCCCCGGCTGATCTTGGCGCGACAGAGGTTGCACACCACTGTTCGTCGGTCGTCAGGTGTCTCTGTGAAAAACTGCCAGACCTTAGAGCACCTCGGCCTCTGCAGGGTGGCATGGCGCGAGGGTGCGCTTTGGGAAACAGTTGGTGGATTATTCGGTCTGGCCCTGCCTCCACCCCTGGCCACCGCACTGCCTCTTGCAACCTGCCCTGCTGATGCCCTTGCCTGCCCCTCTGAAGACCTGTCCTGAGTAGGCGTTGCACACCAGGTGGGGTCAGTCACCTCATCGTCCTGCTGCTCTTCCTCCGAATCCTCTGTGCGCTCCTCCCTCGGACTTACTGCCCTTACTACTACCCCAGTGCAAGACAACTGTGTCTCATCGTCATCGTCCTCCTCACCCACTGAAAGGTCTTGAGACAGTTGCCGGAAGTCCCCAGCCTCATCCCCCGGACCCCGGGAACTTTCCAATGGTTGTGCATCAGTGACGATAAACTCCTCTGGTGGGAGAGGAACCACTGCTGCCCAATCTGAGCAGGGGCCCGAGAACAGTTCCTGGGAGTCTTCCCGCTCCTGAGCATGTGTCATTGTAGTGGAGTGAGGAGGCTGGGAGGAAGGAGGAGCAGCAGACAGAGGATTCGGATTTGCAGCACTGGACGGCGCAGAACTCTGGGTGGATGATAGCTTGCTCGAAGCACTTTCTGCCATCCACGACAGGACCTGCTCACACTGCTCATTTTCTAATAAAGGTCTCCCGCGTGGACCCATTAATTGGGCGATGAATGTGGGGACGCCAGAAACGTGCCTATCTCCTAATCGCGCAGCAGTCGGCTGCGACACACCTGGATCAGGAGCTCGGCCTGTGCCCACACCCTCACTCGGGCCTACGCGTCCTCGGCCGCGTCCACGTCCTCTAGGCCTACCCCTACCCCTCAGCATGCTGTATTACCAGTGATTTCCTAGCCAGGAAAGAAATTGGCGCAAGCCTGCAGCCAAAATAGATTTTTTTCCCTTGTTTTTCAAAGGACAAGCCACACTGCGTGTATTCAATGAATACTACTAAGTTTAATAACTGTGTTGTGGCCCTGCAAATGTGTCAGAGAACTGCAGTGATGCAAAATTATTCGCTACAGCAGATCAGGGATTTCCCATGCAGGAAAAAAATTGGCGCAAGCCTGCAGCCAAAATAGAATTTTTTCCCTTGTTTTTCAAAGGACAAGCCACACTGCGTGTATTCAATGAATACTACTAAGTTTAATAACTGTGTTGTGGCCCTGCAAATGTGTCACAGAACTGCAGTGATGCAAAGTTATTCGCTACAGTAGATCAGGGATTTCCCATGCAGGAAAAAAATTGGCGCAAGCCTGCAGCCAAAATAGAATTTTTTCCCTTGTTTTTCAAAGGACAAGCCACACTGCGTGTATTCAATGAATACTACTAAGTTTAATAACTGTGTTGTGGCCCTGCAAATGAGTCAGAGAACTGCAGTGATGCAAAGTTATTCGCTACAGCAGATCAGGGATTTCCCATGCAGGAAAAAAATTGGCGCAAGCCTGCAGCCAAAATAGAATTTTTTCCCTTGTTTTTCAAAGGACAAGCCACACTACGTGTATTCAATGAATACTACTAAGTTTAATAACTGTGTTGTGGCCCTGCAAATGTGTCACAGAACTGCAGTGATGCAAAGTTATTCGCTACAGTAGATCAGGGATTTCCCATGCAGGAAAAAAATTGGCGCAAGCCTGCAGCCAAAATAGAATTTTTTCCCTTGTTTTTCAAAGGACAAGCCACACTGCGTGTATTCAATGAATACTACTAAGTTTAATAACTGTGTTGTGGCCCTGCAAATGTGTCAGAGAACTGCAGTGATGCAAAGTTATTCGCTACAGCAGATCAGGGATTTCCCATGCAGGAAAAAAATTGGCGCAAGCCTGCAGCCAAAATAGAATTTTTTCCCTTGTTTTTCAAAGGACAAGCTACACTGCGTGTATTCAATGAATACTACTAAGTTTAATAACTGTGTTGTGGCCCTGCAAATGTGTCACAGAACTGCAGTGATGCAAAGTTATTCGCTACAGCAGATCAGGGATTTCCCATGCAGGAAAAAAATTGGCGCAAGCCTGCAGTAAAACGTAGCTGGCTGCGTCTGATTTTTTTTTACGTTCTGCACGCAGCACACACGTACCCAGAGCCCTGAGGACTGTCAGAGGCAGGCGAAATAGAATTTTTTCCCTTGTTTTTCAAAGGAAAAGCCACACTGCGTCTATTCAATGAATAATGTATGTCTTCTGGCCCTGCCTACACAATTCTATCCCTGTAGTATTAATGCCGGGTGCAATGGTCTGCACAGCCGGTTTTGAGAAGAAAAAAAATGCAACACTGCTAACAGCAGCCTGGACAGTACTGCACACGGATAGATGTGGCCCTAGAAAGGACCGTTGGGGTTCTTGAAGCCTACACTCACTGCTAACACTCTCCCTGCCTAACCACCACTTCTGTCCCTATTGCAGGGCGCAATGCTCTGCAGATCCAATTTTGAAAAAATAAAATAAAAATACAGTGCTAACACAGTACTGCACACTATTAGATGTGGCCCTGAGAAGGACCGTTGGGGTTCTTGAAGCCTACACTAACTCCTAACACTCTCCCTACAGCAGCTCCAGCACGATAGCACTTTCCCTCAGCTAACTCACAAGGCATCTGAGCCGAGCCGCGGGAGGGGCCGATTTTTATACTCGGGTGACATCAGATCTCCCCAGCCACTTACAGCAGGGGGGTGGTATAGGGCTTGAACGTCACAGGGGGATGTTGTAATGCCTTCCCTGTCTTTCAATTGGCCAGAAAAGCGCGCTAACATCTCAGAGAGGAAACTGAAAGTAACCAGAACATTGCGTGGTACTCGTTACGAGTACCGAGCATCCCGAACACGCTAATATTCGCACGAATATCAAGCTCGGACGAGTACGTTCACTCATCTCTAGTTACCAACATGGAAAACATGGAAATCTTTTTTTACCACTGAGAGTGGAAAGAGACCAAGTGTTTCATTATGGTGTTGTACTGTATTTTCATGTGTTGTTTTCCTAAATTCATGCATAGAAGGTAGCAATAGTTATTGTACAATATGTGTTCTAAGTGGCTATTTTTGGTCCTTTATGTATTGTTATGTCTGAATACTATACACTTTATTGTAGACACCTGCCCTTTCACGATTGGAGCTTCCATATATGGAAATAAGACACATGACCTGCATCATACAATTAAATGAGCAAGTTTTCTTTCGATCATTTTCAGTGTGAATCCCCATTAAAAAAATTGAGTGATCCCAGCATTATAATTGGTGCTAAAGTAGCTAGGGCCAGTATACTGCCAATCTTCTGGGGTCTCCTTGCCCAATAGTGTCAATAATATGCTGAGAGTTGTATGATTGAGGGATAAATGCAGTGAAAGGGAATCCTGTGGACATTAACAATTTGTTGTCAAAAGGGGTCAATGAGTAGGATGTCAAAAATCATTCTGAAAAACAGGCAGTTCACAATCAAGCAATTTGCAGCTAAATACAATGTTGGTGCTCCAATTAACATGTCAGAATCCACAATTTGTCCTTAGTACAGATGGGCTACAACAGCAGATAACCAGTTCGATTGACATTGTTGGCCAGACTCCAGTGAGCAAAAGAGCACAAAAATTGGATCACAGGGCAAAGGAAAAACATTGCCTGGTCAGTTGAATCCAGATATGTGCTGCAACATGCCGATGGGAGTAATTTGACACAAGTAGAATTCATTGCTGTTCAGAGCATGTAATTACCTCCATCTAATTTGTGGCAACCGCAAGAAACTAACAGGTCCACATGGACCAATATTCCTGTTGAATGACTTCAATACCTAGAAGAATCTATGAGATGAACTGCTGCAGTTCTGAAAGCCAAACAACGTCTAAGGCATTACAAAATGTGTGTTTATAACAAAGTGGCCATGCAGTGCATATATGTCCCATAAGTCCAGTCCTGTTAAGGAAACCGACCAATAAAATCGGAGACAGGGCAGGGATAGACTGAACGACATGTAGAATACAGGGGATTACTAAATAGACATGTGGGACCTAATGAGTGTCAGTGATAGAAATGGGGAAGAGGCCCAAAAAATGTTCCTGATCTGCCTCAACTGAACTTACTTATTTAGCAGAACACATAACCTGAAAAAGGTGACCCCAATTCTGGAACCTTTCCTTCACTCCCTATATGTCCCTAAATGTAAAATAATGGAAAAGGAGAATGTGCGAAAAATAGACAGCTCAGAAAGCCTATCAGCTTAACTACAGAAGGGAGATATTTTTCCTGGGCTTGCAGTGCTGAATGACACTGCACATGCATCGGTACACCAGACCAGCAAATATACTTAAACTGCAACAATGCCATGGATGTCCCCCATCAAAAGTGGAGTCTTTGGACCCTTAGGACCAGGCCCTAGAAGATTTCTTCTGTGAAACATCTTAATTAGGTTTCTAGCATTAACGTGTGTTGTGGCTCCAGGCTCTTTCTTCCCGTCCATTACCAACCAATGAAAAATATATTCCAAAGAATTATGAATAGAGTACTCGGTAAGGGCAAATACTTGAGCGAGTATTGCCTTTTGCTAGTACTTGCCCGCTCGTCTCAAAAGATTCGGGTGCCGGCAGGGGGCGGGAGCTGTGGGGGAGAGCGGGGAGGAACAGGGGGGAGATCTCTCTCCCCCCCCTCCCGCCTGCTCACTCCCGCAACTCACCGCTCACCCCCGCTGGCACCCGAATCCTTTGAGATGAACGGGCAGGTACTCGCAAAAGGCAATACTCGCACGAGTATTTGCCCTTAGCGAGTATGCTCGCTCATCTCTAATTATAAACCTAATGGGAATATAATATTTCCTGTACCTCAAATTGTAATGTACCATCAGCAAAAATTGAAGGAGGAGGAACCTTATCATGAACTAATGAAACATACAGTTAGGGCCAGAAATATTTGGACAGTAACACAATTTTCGCGAGTTGGGCTCTGCATGCCACCGCATTGGATTTGAAATGAAGCCTCTACAACAGAATTCAAGTGCAGATTGTAACGTTTAATTTAAAGGGTTGAACAAAAATATCTGATAGAAAATGTAGGAATTGTACACATTTCTTTATAAACACTCCACATTTTCGGAGCTCAAAAGTAATTGGACAAATAAACATAACCCAAACAAAATATTTTTTTTTCAATATTTTGTTGCGAATCCTTTGGAGGCAATCACTGCCTTAAGTCTGGAACCCATGGACATCACCAAACGCTGGGTTTCCTCCTTCTTAATGCTTTGCCAGGCCTTTACAGCCGCAGCCTTCAGGTCTTGCTTGTTTGTGGGTCTTTCCGTCTGAAGTCTGGATTTGAGCAAGTGAAATGCATGCTCAATTGGGTTAAGATCTGGTGATTGACTTGGCCATTGCAGAATGTTCCACTTTTTTGCACTCATGAACTCCTGGGTAGCTTTGGCTGTATGCTTGGGGTCATTGTCCATCTGTACTGTGAAGCGCCGTCCGATCAACTTTGCAGCATTTGGCTGAATCTGGGCTGAAAGTATATCCCGGTATACTTCAGAATTCATCCGGCTACTCTTGTCTGCTGTTATGTCATCAATAAACACAAGTGATCCAGTGCCATTGAAAGCCATGCATGCCCATGCCATCACGTTGCCTCCACCATGTTTTACAGAGGATGTGGTGTGCCTTGGATCATGTGCCATTCCCTTTCTTCTCCAAACTTTTTTCTTCCCATCATTCTGGTACAGGTTGATCTTTGTCTCATCTGTCCATAGAATACTTTTCCAGAACTGGGCTGGCTTCTTGAGGTGTTTTTCGGCAAATTTAACTCTGGCCTGTCTATTTTTGGAATTGATGAATGGTTTGCATCTAGATGTGAACCCTTTGTATTTACTTTCATGGAGTCTTCTCTTTACTGTTGACTTAGAGACAGATACACCTACTTCCCTGAGAGTGTTCTGGACTTCAGTTGATGTTGTGAACGGGTTCTTCTTCACCAAAGAAAGTATGCGGCGATCATCCACCACCGTTGTCTTCCGTGGATGCCCAGGCCTTTTTGAGTTCCCAAGCTCACCAGTGAATTCCTTTTTTCTCAGAATGTACCCGACTGTTGATTTTGCTACTCCAAGCATGTCTGCTATCTTTCTGATGGATTTTTTCTTTTTTTTCAGCCCCAGGATGTTCTGCTTCACCTCAATTGAGAGTTCCTTTGACCGCATGTTGTCTGGTCACAGCAACAGCTTCCAAATCCAAAACCACACACCTGGAATCAACCCCAGACCTTTTAACTACTTAATTGATTACAGGTTAACGAGGGAGACGCCTTCTGAGTTAATTGCAGCCCTTAGAGTCCATTGTCCAATTACTTTTGGTCCCTTGAAAAAAAGGAGGCTATGCATTACAGAGCTATGATTCCTAAACCCTTTCTCCGATTTGGATGTGGAAACTCTCATATTGCAGCTGGGAGTGTGCACTTTCAGCCCATATTATATATATAATTGTATTTCTGAACATGTTTTTGTAAACAGCTAAAATAACAAAACTTGTGTCACTGTCCAAATATTTCTGGCCCTAACTGTATTTATAACCAAATACTTATCTTGTAACCTTAATTACAAATGTCACAATTTAAACAGAGAATGATTAATTACTTCAAAAATCCTATAGGGACCAATAACTCAGGGGCTCAATTTTAAATATGGAAGTTTTAACTTAATATTTCTAGTAGAAAGCCACACATTTTCTCCCACCAGAAATTTTGAACCTTCTTACCTCCCTCTATTGGCTGCTTTTTTACAACTGAAAACCGCTTGATTGATATTCTGAGCCTCCTTCCAAACAGTACAGAGGCGAGGAGAAAAACATTTTCTTCAGGTATGTCAGAAACTACAATGGAAAATTAACCAGTTCAGGAGTGAAACCTATGATTGCAAAAAAAATTGCAAAGTACCTGTTGAATCAAAAGAATGGTTGATTAGCACAAATTCAAGACAAAGACAGGAAGGAAAACTAATCCCTGCTAGTTATCAGACACAACATAATGCAAGTATTGCTCTAAACTTTGATTTAATCTTTCCACTTGTACATTAGTTTCTGGATAATATGAGGAAGAAAATCACAACTGCATATCAAGATGTACACAAAAAGATTGCTAAAATTTAGATACAAACTGAGCCCCTCCACTGCAGATTATGCTTACTGCTATATCATGCATTTAACTATATTAGCAATGAACAATTTGGCTAAATTCTTTGCTTTGGGAAGACCGGGTAAAGCCGTGAGATGACAGATCTTGCTAAACCAGTCAACTACCCAAACAACTGCATTTCCCTCAGAACAAGGAAGATCCATAATAAATTCTCTGGCTCTAAGTGTCCTGTGGCTCAATGCATTTCTTAAGTAACACACTAGCATGCTGCCAGCTATCATGGAGGTCTGGCGTCCTTTACATTGAATGCCGTTATATTGTTATTTTTATCACGTCTGATGATAAGTCTGATTACCTGATTTTAGCCACGGGTTATTTAAAACCAGGTTAATATAGATAATATTCCAAGCTAGTATGAGTCTGGCTGATGGAGTAACAGGCTTTAAAACTCACCTTAGGGAGCAGAACTAAAGTGATGACTTATCTTATTAGTCAGCTATGCCTCAATGCTTCGACAGGCTATTCACTTAGCTAGTGTATTATACTCTTTTTTTCTGGAACCTCATATTTGCTGGGGAGGATCTTTTTGTGCATGGCAGCTAGTATATCTGGCTATGCATCAGTTTTCATACTAATATTTGTTTCATTGGGACAAATAGAATCCGTTGTGGCATTTGTGGAGTGGTTGTCAACTTCATCTTTCTACTCCTATATTTAATTTTCACAATTGTCCTTGTAATCACTAATAAAGCCTTTTTGAAGACTTTTAAAATAGGTCCATTTCTCTTTATGTCTTAAGGTTTTTGATTATCTTTTTTGTGGCTGCCTATTCATATAACCAATGAAAGGTAAAATTTAGGATTCTATTTTGTGATGTAAATAGACATGTTTCATTTGTTTAGTATTTTTGCCGTTCTTTTGCCATGTCAAATGTAATGTTAAAAATACAGGCTTTCTATAAGGGCTCATTCAGACTAGCACTATTTTCGCGCTGCAAGCTTACACACAACACGCTTCTAACAGAAACCCATAAGTTCCTATAGAAGTGTTCACATGAGAATATGTTAGGCACGCTTAATCAGCGCACCTAACAAAAGATAGAGCATGCGAGTGCAAAGTCACATGTTGGCTCTGATTGGACATGTCCTATCTTTGCTCTGTGCTTTCTACAGGCTCCTAGCCTTGAAAGCACGCAGCACGCACTTTGGATCGTGTGAACGGGCTACTTCGCATAGCTTGAAGTAGCCCATTCACACGATCTTTACAGCACTATAGCTGTAGTGAGTGAAAACAGTGCTCGTCTGAATGAGGCCTTGAATAGAAATGTTCAACATTTCATAGAAACCAAAGTATTATTGAAGAAGCCCAAACATTTGCATTTTTTAGTATAAGTTACAAATGTTCTAGTCACCCTCTATACTGTTTATAGTGTCAGTATAATAAAATAATTTCTGAAATATTGCAGTTTTCACATTCTCCATTGAGCCCTCATGTTCTGACACTTTTTGTTTTATCAATACCTGTTTTAAGTGGTTATCTAATTTTAATCAGAGGATTGAATTATGATGAAAGGTATCACCTCTATTATTATGCTGGAGGCAGATAACATAGGATCACACTATTAATAAATAAGGAAGAAAATGAAAATAGATTAGAAGAAAATAATGTGCTTCATTTTATATTTTATAATTAGTAGAAACCACATAAGGTGATACATTCCCTTTAATGTGGTAAATCATGCACACAATCATATTTCAGGGACTTCTGTAATTACTGTTACAGTGCAGAAGGAACAGATGAATAGAAACGCAGGCTATGCTATTGTTCTGTAATCGAAAAAAAAATGAAATTACAAAGAAACTTTCTATTAGCGCTGTGATTTATTTTTTTCTGTACTTCTGTACTTTTTCTGACTTTTTAAAAGTGGCACAGATGAAGAGTAAAAAGGGAAGCAGGAAAAAATACAGGTATGTGTGTAATCTCTTTCTGTGGTGTGTTACAATAAGCTCCTCAAAACACATTATTTAGTAGGTTCTATTACGTTTTGACCTAAGCTGTGCAAAAAAAGTTGTAAATGTTGATGCAGAAAAACTGACTGTTCTTGTCAATTGCTAAATATAAATATGTGACAGCTGAGTGCTGCCTGTAATTGGCTGAGCACTGTGACCAATCACAGGTAGCGCTAAGCTATCATTCAATGAATGGCTGAGCTTTGTATGTGATTGGCTGAGCGCTCAGCCAATTAGACACAGCCCTTTTAGGGGCTGAAAGGACTTCAGTACAGTGTCGAGGAGATAAGTATCAGGACGCGCCAAGCCCAGACAGCGCCGGAGAGGTGAGTATATATTTTTTTACATTTTTTACACAAGTTAGGGATGATTTTCAGGGAAGGGCTTATATTTCAAGCCCTTTCTTGAAAATCACTGCAGGGGTAGGGGATGCCTGCATCCCATTGCTTTTATTTGGGCCGGCTGCTGTAGCGCTGGACCCATTGGAAGCAATGGGCACGGATCTTCAGTCCCGCGTATTTTGCACATCGGTGCAGCACACTTGTTTGCGCAGCATGGGTGCGTCAAAATACACACTCGTCTGACCGAGGCCTAAGGTTGTGGGGATTCTGGTACTGAGAGCCACAGAGATTTGTTTATTGGGACTTATGGACACCAAACAATGGCAACACCATGTATGGATTTTATTATGTAAAATGCTTTTTTCTGGCATGCAAAGTGATGGTGATGAAATGGATAGACACATGACCTCCAACTATGACCCAATAGAGAGATATGGTTAACAATATCATTACCTATGAAAAAATTATCTTTGAAAATAGCATCCTGAAAAATTTCACAAGGTTTGGGATATATGATGGAATTCTTCTACTATGATTTTTACACAAAAACATTTTCAATTCCACAACAGACCGACGGCACAGTTATGTTTGGTAGGAATAGTGATTACAGTAATATAGCTCTTATCACCCTCCTGTGTATTCTGAATTCCCTGTGATTTATCGACATGTGTGGTTGAAACTCTTCAACTGTAAACAGTAATTAATCAACCAAATTTTCATTGCTCTATAAATATTTATTTTATTCAATGTATGAAGCTAACTATTGATACTATAATTGTTTGAGTCCATTCGTCATTATTCTTCAATAAAATGAGTTGCAAAAGAAAACTGCAGGTAAGGTTTGCCAGTTCTGATAAATGTGGAACACTGTATGCATGAATAACCGTATTGCTGTTGTATACACAAATATTGCATTTACAGGGAGAGTTACAATTTTACAATTACAAAATTATTTGCAGCTTTAGGACTGCAGAACATTGACTGATCTACTCAGCTATCTATCTATTTCATATCTATCTATCTACCAGTATCTATCTATCTATCTATCTCATATCTATCTCCTCTATTTATCTATCTATCTATCTATCTATCTATCTATCTATCTATCTATCTATCTATCTATCTATCTATCTATCTATCTATCTCATATCTATCTACCTATCTATCTATCTATTTATCTATCTCATATCTATCTCCTCTATCTAACTATCTATCTATCTATCTATCTATCTATCTATCTATCTATCTATCTATCTATTTCATATCTATCTCCTCTATTTATTTATCTATCCATCCATCCATCCATCCATCCATCCATCTATCTATCTATCTATCTATCTATCTATCTATCTATCTATCTATCTATCTATCTATCTATCTACTAAGGTCATGTCCTTTTGCTCTATGGATATAGCGGGATCTTTATTTTTAAAGAGGCACCCTTTGTGAGTGCTTAAATCCCGACTGGGGACTTCTCAAAATTCGTTGTACGCTGCGCATGTGCGGAGGTCGGAGTTTCCTCCGAGCTTGCGCAAGGCACTGTAACTCAGGGGACTTCCTTGTGAAGCGGCGCTGCGCATGCGCGGGACATTAATGCTCTCGCGAGTATTACGGGGTTGGTTCCCGCTGCTGTGCATTGCAGGGCACATACTGTTGATGCGACCGTGTCGCGTCGCCACTCGTGACAACCTATTGGAAAGGTAACTGCTCATATGTGAACGCCTCCTCATGAATTGCTGCCAGCTGCTCCTCCACCTGGTGCTCTCTCTAGCGGTCCTATGACATGTATATATTTTGGGGTGTGTTCTCATGCTCTATTTTAATTGACGTTTGCTTTTCTATATATGTATAGAATCTGTTCAGTATGGTATTAGCCTGACAAAGGCTGCTGTGTCGGCCGAAACATCGCGTTCTGCCATCTGCCATCTCAGATCTATCTATCTATCTCATATCTATGCATCTATCTATCTATCTATCTCACTATCTATCTATCTCATATCTATCTATCTATCTCATATCTATCTATCTATCTATCTATCTATCTATCTATCTATCTATCTCACTATCTATCTATCTCATATCTATCTCACTATCTATCTATCTGTCTATCCCATATCTATCTCACTATCTATCTCACTATCTATCTATCTAGTGTACAAATTACAGCAATATGTAATGAAATCCAATGTATGTTGACAATGGCTTCCTTTGTCCATCTCCCTACAATTCAGAAGTCTCTCCAAGCTCTGTAAAGGGAATGTGTCACCTACTTTTAGTCCTGTTAGCTAAGCGTATGGGCTGAAAGTAGGCAACCCACTGGCATGTAAGTGTCGTTCCAAATTCTGTCAGCACTGGAAGCCGCCGCTACAGAGCATTGAGCAGCATGTTAATTGGTGTAGCTGTTCTAATTTTACAATGGGTAAACTACTTAGCAGAGCCACTCAATGCACTGTAGCGGCGGCTTGATTTTTAGGGCTAAGGGTGGATTCACATGAGTGTATTTATGTGCGTACAATTGTGCGCACAAAAACACGCAACTATTAGAACCATTGGTTCCCTATGGTGTGTTTACATGTCCGGGTTTTACAGGCGTGCAAACGCATGTACCTGCAAAACATAGGACATGCGTGCACCATAGTTTTGTGGTGCACATCAATATTCCCCAGCAGGGAGTCCCTTTGTCACTGAACTCTGTGACAGCACTGTCACAGTGTTCAATGACATGGGGACTCCGCGTGGGGAGTAAAGAGTCCCCTGTCACAGCTGTGGCAGAGAATTTGCGATGTTCTCCCCTTTCAATGGGACCGGCACTTCTGCAGTCCCATTGAAAGTAATGGGCTGCTGGCAACCGCTGCAGGGATTTTGGGGGAAGGGCTTTAAATATAAGCCCTTTCCTGATATTGATCCCTAGAATGTGTTAAAAATTTTAAAAAATTATACTCCCCGCCTGCTGAAAGAGCTTCAGAGCAGTGCAGGAAGAAGACAGGCTGGACTCACCTGAGCCCCGCAGCTGAGTAGAGGTAAGTATAATTTTTTTTATATTTATATTTATATGTATATTTTTTTTTTTTACACAAACAGGGATAATTTTTAGGGAAGGGCTTATATTTAAAGCTCTTTCCCGAAAATAACTGCAGGGGTTGCCGGCATGCCATTGCTTTCAATGGGGCCGCCAGCAGCAGCCGCAGCCCCATTGAAGGCAATGGGCACGGACCTACACTCATGCATGTTTGTGCATGTACGTGGGTGCACGTTTTTGTGTGCACCTATGTAAAGCACACGCACACGCTCGTCTGAATGTACCCTAAAAGTAGGAGACAGAGTCAATAGATAGCTTATCAATAATTTATTATAGACTAATTTATATCTATATGCTTTTCCTAATATTGCATCGCAGAAGGTACGATTTCAATGTTTTGTAATATATCGTCTATCTTTTCGGCATCATGCAAGAATATTTTTGAATGATCAATTTCCCTCAATTGATTGGAAATAGCTAATAGTTTTTTTTCGTTTAGTAACTGTAAACGTAGCATGTGAACAGAAATTATTAAAAAGCCAAAAAGCAATAAAATGAGAACAGCAGCAATTATTTTACCAAAATGCTTGTAATTTTTTATTTTTTTTACAAAGGATAAAAGCCTAGTTTGCTTCAAGCGTTGCATATTTTATTAGTTTCTTGTTGTTTTAAGTATTGTAATGAACACTTTTACTATCACAATTGAGAACATTGTATAATATATTCTGCATTGTTCTTTGCTTTCAGTTGAAGGTCATTCACTTTTAAGCAAATACATTGTGCAGTATTTTTGCCACTTCCATTTCTGAAATTGTGTGATAGCAGCATTGTCCAACTTAATTATATGGAGATATAAGTCAGCAAAAGGTAAACCTTTTTACTGAACTAATTTTATAAATGACTTCATCCATGACTTTATTTACCATGAAGTCATAAGCTTGTACACATTTCCTTAGGAAAGGCTCAGCAGCTCTATTTCTTATTTTAACATCAATATCCTTGAGATTCAGTGAAGTTATATGTGGGCATATGAAAACAAACAAACGAAAGAAAATAGCTAGCAGTGTATTATTAAAGGAGTTTTATGCTTTGGACCAGGGGCGGACTGGAAACCCAAAGTGGTCCTGGAAAAAATTACAAAGTGTCCCCATGTTGTAGGCCTAAATCAGCAGCAAAGAGGGGCAAACAGAAGTAGGCAGAAATCACCAAACTGGCAGACACAGTCATGAAGGTGGCAGAAGGGGAGAAGCCTTGGGGGTGTACATAGCTTGCTGCAGCAAGCTATACTTTAAAAGGCCACCTATTTTTTAACCTGATAAGCCTCCATGAAGTAAATTAACATCATAGACTGGCTTGTCTTAAGCCTGTATAACAGACATTTATATCACGGGTGCTGCCCCCATATAATCACCACCAGAGCCCTGTGTTGACTTACAGCTGGACTGTCCATATAATGGACAGGATCACAGAGAACTCTGATCCCTATCATTTAATCCCTAAATGCTGAAATAACTAATAGCTATGACATTTATGTGGTTAGACTGAAGGAGGGAGCTCCTTCTGTGCCCATCGCCCCCCTGCAAATGCAATCATTGGATGCCGATGGATCTTGGCAGCTAGAGGCCCAGAAAAGGCCTGCAGAAATGCCACAGCTGTTTGCCTATTGGGATTGATAATGTAAGATGGGTCTTCACATTGCCTGTGGGTTTCCAAATCAGTTGATTCCTCTGGACAGGGATCATATAGGCCGACCCATGGGGGAGAGAAAAGCACAACACAGAAAAGTTTATACGGTTTGAAGATGTTCCTACTCTCAATCATTTAAACTGAGAAAATGTTTCTTCATAATGGTTCTGACGTAAGTCCATAACATCCATACTAATGCCTTACACCTATTTGCTTGTAGCCAATCACACAATTTGTCATAATTTGTACTTACTTGAAAAATCACAATAAAACAGCACAAAACTGTGTGTCAATTAGAAGAATTGTTTTCCTATAATGTGTTCACATGTCCATGTTTTACAGGAGTGCAAACATACGCACCTGCAAAAGACAGGACATGCGTGCACAATAGGTCCATGCTGCGCATCACAGTGTTCAGTGATGATGGCACTCCCCACGGGGAGTAAAGAATCCCATGCCACAGCAGTCACAACTGTGACAGCTGTGGCAGAGTATCGATATGTTCAGCCATTGCTTTCAGTTGGGCCCCAGCTGCTGCTAGCAACCTCTGCAGTGATTTTAAATATAAGCCCTTCCTAGAAAATCATCCCTAGGATGTGTAAAAAATAAAAAAATATATATACTCACCTCTGCGCCGCTGCCAGGGCTCAGGTGCTTCCAGACACTTGTCTCCCTGCACTGCTCTGAAGCTCTTTCAGCAGGTGGGGATTTTACATCCCTGCCTGCTGAAAGGGCTGCATCTGATTGGCTGAGCCCTATGATGGCTGAGCACTGCCTGTGATTGGCTGAGCGCTCAGACAATCAAAAGCAGCCCTTTCAGCAAGCGAGGATTTTAAATCCCTGCCTGCTGAAAGAAGTTAAAGGGGTTGTCTCACGCTGAAACGTTTTTTTTTTTATTCAATAGGCCCCCCGTTCGGCGCGAGACAAACCCAAGGGATGGGTTAAAAAAAAAAGTTTATTACTTACCCGAATCCCCGCGATGCGGCGACTTCTTTCTTCCTTTACCAAGATGGCCGCCGGGATCTTTACCCACGATGCACCGCGGGTCTTCTCCCATGGTGCACCGTGGGCTCTGTGCGGTCCATTGCCGATTCCAGCCTCCTGATTGGCTAGAATCGGCACACGTGACGGGGCAGAGCTATGAGGACCAGCTCTCCGGCACGAGCGGCCCCATTCACCAGGGAGAAGACCGGACTGCGCAAGCGCATCAAAAAACGCCAGAAGACAGCGAATTTAGACGGATCCATGGTGATGGGGACGCTAGCAACGGAGCAGGTAAGTGAATAACTTCTGTATGGCTCATAATTAATGCACGATGTATATTACAAAGTGCATTAATATGGCCATACAGAAGTGCTGAACCCCACTTGATTTCATGAGACAACCCCTTTAACCCCTTAATGACATGGCCTATTTTGGCGTTGAGGACCAAGCGATTTTTTGGTATTTTTCCATCTCCATTTTTCAAAAGCCATAACTTTTTTATTTTTCCGTGGACGCGGCCGTGTAAGGGCTTGTTTTTTGCGTGGCGATCTGTAGTTTTTATCGGTGCCACTTTTGGGTATATAGACAATATCGTAAATTTTTTTTTTTTTTTTTTTAATGATAACAGGGAGAGAAAACGCATCAATTCTGCCATAGATTTTTTTTTTTTTTTACAGCGTTAATCATGCAGCATAAATGACACACTAAAATTTTTCTGCGGGTCGGTACGGTAACAACGATACCAAAATTGTTATATTTTTTTTAGGTTTTTACACTTTTTTGCAATAAAACCCCCTTTTTTTGGAAATCTTTTTTTTTTCTCTATAGCTGCATTCAAAGTCCTGTAACTTTTTTATTTTTCTATGTACGGAGCTCTATGAGGGCTTATTTTTTGCGAGACGAGCTGTAGTTTTTATTGGTACCATTTTGGGAAATGTATGGCTTTTTTGATCACTTTTATTGCATTTTTTGTGAGGCAAAATGCTAAATATTAGCATTTTGCCTCTGTTTTTTAGCGTTTTTTTTTACGCTTTTTGTCGTACAAAATAAAAAGCGTGTTCAACTTTTTGTACACGTCGTTACGGACGCGTCAATACCCAATATGTGGGGTTTTAGTTTTTTTTCCCTTTTTTTATGCTAATATTAGAAAAAGCATAAAAAAGGGGTTTTTTACATTTTTTTTTTTACATTTTTATTTTTTTTACACTTTTCTTTTCTTTTTTTTAATACTATTTGAGTCCCTCTGAGGGACTTACATCACTGTGCCTATGATCGCTGTCATAAGGCATGGCAGAGCTACTGCTCTGCCATGCCTTATCGCTTGTACAGCGATAATAGGCACAGGCAATACAGGACGCCAGTGTCTGGCGTCCTGTTGCCATGGTGACAGGCCGGGCTCTCGCGATAACATCGCGAGTTCCGGCCGGAGACACACAGGGATCGCGATCCCTCTGTGAACTCTTTCCCTGCCGCGATCTACTTAGATCGCGGCAGGGAAGGGGTTAACAGCGGCGGGCGCATCTCCGATGCCCCCCCGCTGTTGGAGCGGGACGCCGGCTGTGACTGACAGCCGGCTCCCGCTGCGGGATAGCGCGGGATCACATGTGATCCCGTGCTATCTCCAGGACGTACCAGGTACGTCATGTTGCGGGAAGTACCAGGCTGCCATGACGTACCAGGTACGTCCAGGAGCGGGAAGGGGTTAATTACAGTGCCGGAGACCAAGCGGCTAGACGAGCCTGAGCCCCGACAGCAACAGAGAGATAAATATATATTTTTTTATTTTTCAGGGAAGGGCTTATATTTAAAGCCCTTCCGCAAAAATCACTGCAGGAGGCTGCCGGCATCCTATGGCTTTTAATGGGGCTGCTGGCAGCGGTGGGGGCCCCATTTACGGCAATAGGCACGCAACTTCATTCCCGCGTGTTTTCGCGCATGCATGCATGTGAGGATTTTTGAGCACACATGCACGTGCAAAACAACGCTCATGGGAATGAGGCCCAACTGTTTTGATGAAATGCAGTGAAATAGAAAAAAAACCTTATATTTACCTGTGTCACTCATCCTGGTCCTGGCCACTGCAGTCCATGCCTGCACTGTTCATAATTCTACCTGCAAGTTAGTGAATTAAGGTCAATAAGTTTTTTTATTGTTATTTCAATGTATTTCACCAAGTAGAATTGAAAACAATTTCTGCACCTCTACCGGCCCAATGACTTGAATGGCAAATCTGCCCCTGCTTTGGGCAATCTTTTTTTTATAAGGACTCCGCAACAATAATCTGGGGGGCCTACTGCTGGGACCTCCAGACATCAATTGTAATATGTAGAAGACCCTAGTATCAAGTGTGCAACCCTTTTGCAATATCGCCACACGAGTAAAAAAAAACCTCATATAATGCTCATTTAAAGCAAACTATCAATGTAGTGAATGTCTGTGCTGGATCCTTTAGATCAAGAAACCCTAGACACTGGTTTGCTTGTTCTTAACACATACAGTATAGTCAATTGACAACTATGTGGAGAAAAAGTAGTTAGGCACCAACAGAACTCAATAATGCAGGCCAAAGAACTCCCTTCTCTTAAACATTGTGGCATGTACTTGTGATATGCTATCAATGATTCAATATATTTAACGAGCCATCCACTTTAAGGGAAATCCTCATTGAGTGACCTTCAAATATTTCCCTATAACATGTATGCAGATAATATTAATGTGGGTTCATGAACCATTTTTAAAGGTAAATACATTATGGTGGTCCATCCCCAATTGAATGAAAATGGAAGTGGGAGAATTGTTTTAGCTGTTTTAATCTAGAAAAGCTGTGCTTACACATAATCGAGTTCAGTATGTTTATAAAAAATCATTGATCTGAAACTGCTAATTAGAGGTAAAGTTTGACAGATATTTCCATCATCTATATATACTGCATGTGGTATGATGAATGCAAAGTTAAAGAAAAACATCTACAGTATGTATAATAAATAAAAGCCTTATCATTAGGCACCGACGGCTGGTGATTATTCCCTCTGTTACTGCAGAATGTGTATGTCATGCTACTTCTCCTAACTATAGATATGACTGAATACTTGATGCATTGATTATGTAACATCACATTTGTCACAAATATTAATAGTAAGCCATACTGGGGAAGAACTGTGCTAACTAACTGCCTTTCAGCAGAAATCTCCAAACTGCAGCCTTCCAGCAGTTGTAAAACAATAACTCCCAGCATAGGTAATAGTTAAATATAGTTCAAAAGGATTAACTATAGCAGAAATGTCACTTTAATTCTACCTCTTAGGTCGGACTCAGATGGCCGTAATTCGCAATGTGCCGGTAATCGTAATTCACTTTCTTGTCATGTGTATGCACGCATATTATGTGTTAGGATAGAACATATTACAACATTTTACAAAAATATTTTGCCCATTTCGCCAGAACAGCAACATGAGAGCCTATGGCAGATTAGTACAGCGTATTATGCGCGCAAAACCTGCATGCGTAATACGTTGCGACCATACACTCATATGAACCCAGCCTATATTGTTTAGCAGCAATATAGGGGCATGTCAGCAGGTGATAATAAACATAGCAAAGGTAAATATTTTTGTTCCAACTGAATGAAGGGGTATGGTATAGTACTTGGAACTAAAGGCATAAACACATGGGTGCATGAGTGTTAGTCCACATTAACGGGGTTCTTTTTTCTTCTCGGGCCATTTAAACTCTGCACCATAGCGCATGAGTTTGAATAAAACTACTATTAATTAGTAGCTTCGTATGGCCTTCTGAAACCGCCCTAAGCTTCTGCTGCTGCAGATTTCTGCTTCATAGTCTGCATATATACATGCAGATTTTGGTACAGAATTTCCTGTATTCCGAGGGCTTAAACAGACGAATGTGTAAAGCTCCTAGATGGTGAGTGAGCAGACTCAAATGGCTATGCACGCTCTGCTGGGTAATATGCAAATAAAGGAGATGGAATAAAAGCTCTATAGTGCCACCTATTGGAAGGCAG
Organism: Eleutherodactylus coqui; assembly: GCF_035609145.1. Taxonomy (NCBI): domain Eukaryota; kingdom Metazoa; phylum Chordata; class Amphibia; order Anura; family Eleutherodactylidae; genus Eleutherodactylus; species Eleutherodactylus coqui. The sequence goes on along the minus strand of NC_089843.1, from coordinate 172,116,783 downwards.
CATCCTTCAAGCCAAAGTCAGACTTTTTATACAAGCCTTGTAACAAAGACTAGGTATTAAAAGCAAAGCCAGACTCCATGCACAGACAACTGTTTCAGGTTTTTTTCTCTTCATCTGTGTACAGTAGGAGTTTGGCTTTCCTAGTGAAAGGCCTAGGATGGGGGTCAGAAACGCTATCTTTTCTCCTTAGGGAGAGCACCTAGACGGTGAATGAGTAGACTCAAATGGCCATGCACACTCCTCTGTTACCCAGAGGAGCGTGAATGCCCATTTGAGTCTCCTCACTTACCATCTAGGTGCTCTCCCTAAGGAGAAAAGATAGCGTTTCTGACCCCCAGACCTTGCAGTCACATGTCCTATTTTTGTTAGGTGCACGAATTTAGCATTCTTTCATTGAACGCTTCTATACTAAACCATTGGTTCCTATAGAATTTCTTTCTGCGCGCGACTATACTTCGTGCAGAAATTGCTCAAGTTTTTACACAGTGCCAGACCAATGTTTTTAGTGGCAGAATGCTATACAATGAGATGTGACATTAAAGTTGAGGACATATGTATACATTTTAGCTGCATGATGCATCAGCAGTTAGGACATATGAGAACATGAAAAAACAGTAAATAACATACAGATTTGGTACCCCAAATTATTACCATAATAACTTATAGAATATTGTAAATACATCAAACAAAGATCAGAATTGCATTATTTTCACAAATTTCTAATAATAAAAGTTAATAAAACTAAACACTGATTTGTGCTTGTCACAAAGCATCATCTGTGTTTTGTGTAATGCTGACAAGTTTCAAAATTCACAGGTACTGTTCATTTTACGTGGATGTTGTATATAGAATTGCACTATACTTTTGTCTTTGGTGGTCACATGTTTCAGTTGGCAGGTTCTTATGTTGCAAACAGAGCTGATGTTACTTATAAGGGCTAGTTTTGAGCAATTATTGAGATTATTCAGGGCAATAATATCTTACCTTGAAAATTTATAGTGAATCAGAACAGCAGATTCCGACTCCCATTGATTTCCATGGGAATAAAAATCAGATTTCTACTTGTGAGCTAATGCTGGTGGCATTTAGTGCTGGGGTCATAGGTTCAAATCTCATCAAGGGTAAGATATCCATGAACTTTGAAAAACTCCGTCCAGATGTGTGCCCTTGGTAAGATTGGAACCAACAAACTCTGTCAGTGCTAAAAACTGAGCCACTACATCTGTCTGTTCTCCTGCAGAGGAGAAGGACAACGGCAAGAATAAACACAAAGAGAACATAAAAAAACATCCAGATGTTGCCCTTGCCATCTTTTTGAGTTATAATCATTGCGCGTAAATGTGCCCATCTTCCACTTTTCTGCTCAACCATGATTATATGTGTTAGGAATTTGATGTGGATCCGCTGTGTCACCCAACCAGTAGATGGAACAGACTGGCAGGGCAGACAGCAGACTCTGGAAACCCAGATGCTCACTGCTGGAAGGCATGACTTGAACTGCAAGGTGACCAGGTAATCTAGTCTTATGCTGGAAGCAGGAGATGGAAAATCCCTGCCTATCAATAGCAGAGAATTCGCCCTGACAAGGTGGCCCTGTGCAGGAATCTAGGAGCTGATTAACCCTGTCAGGACTGATCACCAGGAAGAGACAGAACCAATTTAACATTGTCAGTGCTGGAAAAAAGGCAATCATAGATTCAGAGAATGATGCCCACGTCTGCCAGACCTAACAATTAGTTAGGCATAAAATCCATCATTCCGCTGAACAGCTGATAGCAGGGACTTCACGTTGTGTTCTACATGGGAGCACTGAAAACATTGTTTCAGTTGTCAGCCCCACAGTAGAACAAAGGAAAGGTATCCAGAGAACAGACCACCTACTGCAGCTCACACGCATTAATAAGCTACTAATTGGCATTAGTACTAGGGAAAAGCGAGCATACTCGTCCGAGCTTGATACTCGTTTGAGTATTAGGGTGTTCGAGATGCTCGTTACTCGAGACGAGCACCACGTGATGTTCGAGTTACTTTCACTTTCATCTCTGAGAAATTTGCGCACTTTTCTGGCCAATAGAAAGACATGGAAGGCATTACAACTTCCTCCTGTGACGTTCCAGCCCTATACCACCCCTCTGCAGTGAGTGGCTGGGGAGATCAGATGACACCCGAGTATTTAAATCTGCCCCGCCCGCGGCTCGCCACAGATGCATGCTGACATAGATCAGGGACAGTGCTGCTGATGCTGCTGCTGCTATAGGGAGAGTGTTAGGTGTTATTTTAGTCTTCAAGAACCCCAACGGTCCTTCTTAGGGCCACATCTGACCATGTGCAGTACTGTTGAGGCTGCTTTTAGCAGTGTTGCACAAATTTTTTTTTTTGTATATCGGGCGTGCAGACCATAGTGTCCTCAGTCTGCAGTCATTTTACTCAGTATAGGGGCAGTACTGGTAAGGCAGGGAAAGAGGTATACTGGCTATATAGGCAGTGGGCTTTTTCAAAACTTCCAAAAATACAATATTAGGCCTGCCTGTCACTGCCTTCATTTTTCTGCGTCTCTGCTGGGGTAGTAGTTGTTGAATTAATACCCAGCCTTGCGCATAATTGTTGCCTGCCTCTGCAGTGCGCTACGTACGCGAAGTCAGCCTCCAACAGGGAAATCGAAATACAGTGTATATCACAGGCAGTGGGCTTTTTCCCAAAAAGTTCAAAAAAATACAATATTAGGCTTGCCTGTCACTGCCTTCAGTTTACTGCGTCTCTGCTGGGGGTAGTAGTTGTTGAATTAATACCCAGCCTTGCGCATAATTGTTGCCTTCCTCTGCAGTGCGTTACATAAGCGAAGTCAGCCTCCAACCACAGGCCAATAAGCGGCACATTTAATTACAGCGTTCTGTTTCTGCTAATCTCATAGGAAAAAAAATACCTGCTCTCCAAGAGTTATCATAACTCTGCTACCTTCACGTTCTGTGACACATTAGCAGGGACACAGCACAGTTATTAAACTTAGATAATTCATTCACTAGAGGCAGTGGGGCCTTTCGTTTTCCAAAAAGGGCAAAAATTATATTTGGCCTGCAGTCTTGCGCCAATTTATTTCCTGCCTGTGAAATCAAATCACTGGTAATACACCATGCTGAGGGGTAGGGGTAGGCCTAGAGGACGTGGACGGGGGCGAGGACGCGGAGGCCCAAGTCAGGGTGTGGGCACAGGCCGAGCTCCTGATCCAGGTGTATCGCAGCCGACTACTGCGGGATTAGGAGAGAGGCAAGTTTCAGGGGTCCCCAGATTCATCTCACAATTAATGGGTCCACGCGGTAGACCTTTATTAGAAAATGAGCAGTGTGAGCAGGTCCTGTCGTGGATGGCAGAAAGTGCATCCAGCAATCTATCGACCACCCAGTCTTCTACGCCGTCCACAGCTGCAACTCTGAATCCTCTGGCTGCTGCTCCTCCTTCCTCCCAGCCTCCTCACTCCATGAAAATGACACATTCTGAGGAGCAGGCAGACTCCCAGGAACTGTTCTCGGGCCCCTGCCCAGATTGGGCAGCAATGGTTCCTCTCCCACCAGAGGAGTTTATCGTGACCGATGCCCAACCTTTGGAAAGTTCCCGGGGTCTGGGGGATGAGGCTGGGGACTTCCGGCAACTGTCTCAAGAGCTTTCAGTGGGTGAGGAGGAGGATGACGATGAGACACAGTTGTCTATCAGTGAGGTAGTAGTAAGGGCAGTAAGTCCGAGGGAGGAACGCACAGAGGATTCGGAGGAAGAGCAGCAGGACGATGAGGTGACTGACCCCACCTGGTTTGCTACGCCTACTGAGGACAGGTCTTCAGAGGGGAAGACAAGTGCAGCAGCAGGGCAGGTTGGAAGAGGCAGTGCGGTGGCCAGGGGTAGAGGCAGGGCCAGACCGAATAATCCACCAACTGTTTCCCAAAGCGCCCCCTCGCGCCATGCCACCCTGCAGAGGCCAAGGTGCTCAAAGGTCTGGCAGTTTTTCACTGAGAGTGCAGACGACCGACGAACTGTGGTGTGCAAGGTTTGTCGCGCCAAGATCAGCCGGGGAGCCACCACCACCAGCATGGGCAGATATATGATGGCCAAGCACCCCACAAGGTGGGACGAAGGCCGTTCACCGCCTCCGGTTTGCACCACTGCCTCTCCCCCTGTGCCCCAACGTGCCACTGAGATCCACCCCCCCTCTCAGGACACAGGCACGTCCGTCTCCCGGCCTGCACCCACACGCTCACCTCCGCTGTCCTCGGCCCCATCCAGCAATGTCTCTCAGTGCAGCGTCCAGCTGTCGCTAGCGCAACTGTTTGGGCGCAAGCGCAAGTACGCCGCCACGCACCGACACGCTCAAGCGTTAAACGTACACATAGCCAAATTGATCAGCCTGGAGATGCTGCCGTATAGGCTTGTGGAAACGGAGGCTTTCAAAAACATGATAGCGGCCCCGCGCTACTCGGTTCCCAGTCGCCACTACTTTTCCCGATGTGCCGTCCCAGCCCTGCACAACCACGTCTCCCGCAACATTGTACGCGACCTCACCAACGCGGTCACTGCCAAATCCACTTAACAACGGACACGTGGACAAGCACAGGCGGGCAGGACCACTATATCTCCCTGATGGCACATTGGGTGAATTTAGTGGAGGCTGGGACCGAGTCAGAGCCTGGGACCACTCAGGTCCTACCCACCCCCAGAATTGCAGGCCCCAGCTCGGTGGTGGTGTCTGCGGCGGTGTATGCTTCCTCCACTAAACCACCCTCCTCCTCCTCCTACGCAACCTCTGTCTCGCAATCAAGATGTGTCAGCAGCAGCACGTCGCCACCAGTCGGTGTCGCGCGGGGTGGCAGCACAGCGGTGGGCAAGCGCCAGCAGGCCGTGCTGAAACTACTCAGCTTAGGAGAGAAGAGGCACACGGCCCACGAACTGCTGCAGGGTCTGACAGAGCAGACCGACCGCTGGCTTTCGCCGCTGAGCCTCCAACCGGGCATGGTCGTGTGTGACAACGGCCATAACCTGGTGGCGGCTCTGCAGCTCGGCAGCCTCACGCACGTGCCATGCCTGGCCCACGTCTTTAATTTGGTGGTTCAGCGGTTTCTGAAAAGCTACCCACGCTTGTCAGACCTGCTCGGAAAGGTGCGCCGGCTCAGTGCACATTTCCGCAAGTCCAACACGGACGCTGCCACCCTGCGGACCCTGCAACATCGGTTTAATCTGCCAGTGCACCAACTGCTGTGCGACGTGCCCACACGGTGGAACTCTATGCTCTACATGTTGGCCAGGCTCTATGAGCAGCGTAGAGCTATAGTGGAATACCAACTCCAACATGGGTGGCGTAGTGGGAGTCAGCCTCCTCAATTCTTTACAGAAGAGTGGGCCTGGTTGGCAGACATCTGCCAGGTCCTTGGAAACTTTGAGGAGTCTACCCAGATGGTGAGCGGCGATGCTGCAATCATTAGCGTCACCATTCCTCTGCTATGCCTCTTGAGAAGTTCCCTGCAAAGCATAAAGACAGACGCTTTGCGCTCGGAAACGGAGGCAGGGGAAGACAGTATGTCGCTGGATAGTCAGAGCACCCTCATGTCTATATCTCAGCGCGTTGAGGAGGAGGAGGGGGTGGAGCATGAGGAGGAGGGGGAAGAGACAACTTGGCCCACTACTGAGGGTACCCATGCTGCTTGCCTGTCATCCTTTCAGCGTGTATGGCCTGAGGAGGAGGAGGAGGATCCTGAAAGTGATCTTCCTAGTGAGGACAGCCATGTGTTGCGTACAGGTACCCTGGCACACATGGCTGACTTCATGTTAGGATGCCTTTCTCGTGACCCTCGCGTTACATGCATTCTGGCCACTACGGATTACTGGGTGTACACACTGCTCGACCCACGGTATAAGGAGAACCTTTCCACTCTCTTACCCGAAGAGGAAAGGGGTTCGAGAGTGATGCTATACCACAGGACCCTGGCGGACAAACTGATGGTAAAATTCCCATCCGACAGCGCTAGTGGCAGAAGGCGCAGTTCCGAGGGCCAGGTTGCAGGGGAGGCGCGGAGATCAGGCAGCATGTACAGCGCAGGCAGGGGAACACTCTCCAAGACTTTGCCAGCTTTATGGCTCCCCAGCAAGACTGTGTCACCGCTCCCCAGTCAAGGCTGAGTCGGCGGGAGCACTGTAAAAGGATGGTGAGGGAGTACGTAGCCGATCGCACGACCGTCCTCCGTGACGCCTCGGGTCCCTACAACTACTGGGTGTCGAAGCTGGACACGTTGCCTGAACTCGCGCTGTATGCCCTGAAGGTGCTTGCTTGTCTTGCGGCTAGCGTCTTGTCAGAGAGGGTGTTTAGTGCGGCTGGGGGAATCATCACGGATAAGCGTACCCGCCTGTCAACTTACAGTGCCGACAGGCTTACACTCATAAAGATGAACAAAGCCTGGATTTCCCCAGACTTCTCTTCTCCACCAGTGGGCAGCAGCGGTACCTAAGCAATACGTAGGCTGCACCCGCGGATGGAAGCATCGTTCTCTATCACCATAAAAAACGGGGACCTTTTAGCTTCATCAATCTGTGTATTATATTCATCCTCCTCCTCCTGCTCCTCCTCCTGAAACCTCATGTAATCACGCCGAACGGGCAATTTTTCTTAGGCCCACAAGGCTCAGTCATATAATTTTTGTAAACAATGTTTATACGTTTCAATTCTCATTAAAGCATTGAAACTTGCACCTGAACCAATTTTTATTTTAACTGGGCTGCCTCCAGGCCTAGTTACAAATTAAGCCACATTAACCAAAGCGATTAATGGGTTTCACCTGCCCTCTTGGTTGGGCATGGGCAATTTTTCTGAGGTACATTAGTACTGTTGGTACACCAATTTTTTTGGGCCCTCACCTACAGTGTAATCATTGTAATTTCTATGTTCTTCGCCTGCACTCATGGTACAGAAAGGTGTGTGGGGTTGGCCTACACTTTTGCTACATAAATGTAACTGGGGCCTTGTCTATACTGCAACTACTGAAATGTGAAAGAGACTGTTATCTCCCTAAACTGCTGCAACGGGAATCTTACTGTGGCCTGTCTTGACTGCTACTACTACTGAAATGGAACTAAGACTGTGCTCCCCTATACTGCTGCTAGTGATATGTTACTGGGGCCTGTCCCTAATGTTACCGCTGAAATGTTACTAATTCTGGGCTCTGCTTATACCGCTGCTAATGCTATGTCACTGGGGTGTGGAAACGGAGGTTTCCCAAAGACATGATGGTGACAAGCCATTTCCCACCAACGCGGTTACTGTTAAGGTGCATATAACCACGGACACGTGGAGAGGACATGTAGTGCCTCAAAAACAACCCCCTCCTCCTCCAACAATGAAAACATTCTTGGCAAATACCTTTGCATTGGTCCGTCTGGTGGCAGTCCAAGAATTTCACCTTTACCGACACAACAAGAGAGCCCCCCACCATCCCCCCGCCACGGCCCACTTAATCCTGGCCACATTCCGAAAACCAACTAAATAAAACCGCGCTACTAGGTCCGCAGTCGCCACAACATTCCCACCAACGCGGTTACTGTTAAGGTACATATTGCCAGTCTGACTAGGGCATGCACTGTGGGCCGAAGCACACCTATATTGTATGTGACGTTAGCTCTGCTGAGCAGGGCACTGCAATGGGATTTATTTATGTACCGCCGGTGGGTTCCAGGGAGCCACCCATGCTGTGGGTTCACAGGGACTTCACATTAGGGATTTGCACCTGCCAGTGTCTATGTATTAAAAACCCCAGTCAGACTGGGGCATGCAGTGTGGGCCGAAGCCCACCTGCATTTAATCGGACGTAACCTCAGCTGTGCTGGGCAATGCAATGGGATATATTTATGTACCGCCGGTGGCTTCCTGGGACCCACCTATGCTGTCATCCACACGGAGTTGTAACTGCATGTGTCTATTTATAAAGAACCCCAGTCTGACTGGGGCATGCAGTGTGGGCCGAAGCCCACCTGCATTAAACCTGACATTACCTCAGCTGTGCTGGGCACTGCAATGGGATATATTTATGTACCGCCGGTGGGTTCCAGGAAGCCACCCATGCTGTCGGTCCACACGGACTTCACATTAGTGAGTTGTGCCTGCCTGTGTCTATGTATTAAAAACCCCGGTCTGACTGGGGAATGCAGTGTGGGCCGAAGCCCACCTGTATTTAATCTGACATTAGCTCTATTATCCGGGGCACTGCATTGGGACAAACTACAGGAGGAATACAGCGCTAATGAGACGTGCACAGCTACGCTAGCATTGGAGTCCGCTGTAGGCCCGCGATTGCTGAGGGTTTGTGCAGAGGCCTATGTCCTTGGTGCAGTGAAAGTCCGCTTCCTGCCTAGGATTGCTGAAGTTGTGGGCCGAGGCCTATGTCGTGGGCACGGTGCAAGTCTGCCATGTTTGGCCGCTCAGATCAATTTTTGGTTCATGTCTTGGGCTTCCTAGGACCCCCCTATGCTGTTGGTGCAAACTTAGTTCCCATCGCGGTGTTTGACCTGTCTGGCACAAAGGCACTGACTGACTTGGGTAGAGGGCAGAGCGCTGACGGCTTTCCCCTTGCAGTGTGGATTGAGCTATGCGACACCTTGACAGAATGAATACTGTGTGGCACATGGATTCCCCATTGCTATGCCCACGTTTGCAGCTCCTGACGGAGGTGGCACAGGATTGGAGTTCTCATTGCTTCTGTACAGCATTGTGGGCTATCGCCCCGCCCCTTTTAAAGAGGGTCGCTGCCTGGCCCTGCCAACCCTCTGCAGTGTGTGCCTGCGGTTCCTCCTCATGCCAGACGCACTTATAAATAGACATGAGGGTGGTGTGGCATGAGGGCAGCTGAAGGCTGCGCAGGGACACTTTGGTGTGCGCTGTGGACACTGGGTCATGCGGGGGGGGGGGGGGGGTTGGCAGCATGTAACCCAAGAAAAGAGGCAGCGGTGTGTCCCGCAGGCAGTGCTTGTGCTTTGTTGGGGGTAGTGTGGTGCTTAGCTAAGGTGTGCCTTGCTAATGAGGGTTTGTCCAAAGTAAAAATTGGTAGGGGGGAGGGCCCACTCTTGCCGCTATTGTGGCTGAATGGTGGGACCTGGGAACCTGAAATGCAGCCCAGCATGTTGGCCCTCGCCTGCCCTATCTGTTTCTGTGTCGTTTCCAGCACTTTCTTGGGTTTGCAGATTTGCACAAATGAAAACCTTAGCGAGCATCAGCGATATACAAAAATGCTTGGGTCGCCCATTGACTTCAATGGGGTTCGTTACTCGAAACGAACCCTCGAACATCGTGAAAAGTTCGACTCGAGTAACGAGCACCCGAGCATTTTGGTGCTCGCTCATCTCTAATTAGTACCAATGAGTAGTTCACGCAAAGTGATCGCTCAGAAGCCATCTTTTGAGTGATCATCTTTGTTTGTAAATGGGCCTTAAGCCAAATGAGTAAAAGAAAAAATACATACACACTATAAATCCAGTTGGGATGAACGATTCAGAATTTGCAAAAATGACTAGCATTTTAATGCCCATCCGATCACGATGAACATTACTAATACTTTGGTGTTACTTAGAATTGCTTCTTTACACACTTTAGGTGCACATGGCAATAATAAGTGTTCAGTTAAACAATTTCTGACTAGAAGCTTTACTCTGTTCCTTACCAGGCTTGGGCCACCTGAACATCTATAGTCTATGAGCAGTCAGTAACTGGTCAAACAGTGTCATAGTACGGCAGTTCAGCATTGTGTGTCTTATTTTATAATCACAGGCGAAGGACAGACAGTGGCAGTCAGTGGTGGCTGCTGCAGGTCAATGATCTGCTGAGATGAGCATTTTGAAGTGATATAACACAGGCCATATTCTTGCTGCCTCACATACATTGCTGCAAGCAGGTGATTATTATAGCTCTCAAAAGAGCAAGCCTACATAATGCACCTTTATATATGAGACCCCATGCACATGTCGCAGTATAACTCTACAACCCATTAGTGTGATTACTTTGCTTTCTCTATCAAAGATGAAGGGAATTAACAGCTGACTCCAATATACAGTATGTGATTATGACATGAATTTCCATAGGCAAACTAGCCTGAATCACAGGAAAGAGTATGAAAGCTGTTTGCACATTGCATTTTATGGTGTCCATTTACTTATGAAAAAAGTAGCTAATCATACCCGTTTACTTGATGGAGGCCAAAATATTGTCCATTTGACTTACATCAGTTGATATATGTTTCTGTTCCATACATAGGCATTCAGAAATCGAATATACCACATATGTTTTTTTAAACATGGGAGCGTATGAGCGATGGAAGGCACTGTGTATGGTCTGTACTTATTTTGAAGGTAATCATACTGTGTTTATTATTTGTGACTCAAATGCCATAGATTGGCAGCATGTCCTATGTAAATGAGTGGGGAATAAGTAGAAAATTAGACATAGCATGTTACATGTACTAATTTTTTTACCCTCTTTGGAATCTCCTTTGTGTTCCTAGGCAAAAGTTGGCAAGCATAATTATTTGCCAAACACAATGAAAATGTGGCTTGGTTTGGTTTAAAAATTAGAGGTATTTGACCAATGGAGTGATTAAATTGTTTTTATTTACTCAAAAATGTTAGTTTTTAATTTTTAGGGCTCAGTCAGACGAGCATTTTTTTCACGCATCAATAGGTGCATGAAAAAAAATGCAGAATGCATGTATAAAAAACTTGTGACCAAAGGTTCAGATGCATTTTTTATTCGCACTAGTTGTGCGGTCGCATGATCCTAAAATTTGCATATATAGTGCAGCCCCTTTGAAAACAATGGGAGATGATCGCTATCCCCTGCTGAGGCTGTGACAACTGCAGCAGGGGATTCCTTGGGTGTGTAACCCCTGGATACTGTCACATCCAGGGGTTTCACCTTGTCGTCAATGGGGTCGGCAGCAGCAGCGCTGGCCCCATTGAAAACATAGGGAGAAGATTGTGCTCCTCTGTCACAGCTGAGATAGCGGATTCCTTCCTCCCCACGGGGGAGTCCCCTCATCACTGAACACTGTGACAGCACTATCACAGTGTTCAGTGATGAGGGGACTCCTCGCGGGGATGAAGGAATCCCCTGCCACAGCTGTCACAACAGTGGCAGAGGAGCGTGATGCTACCCCACTACTTTCAATGGGGCTGGTGCTGCTGCCACCCCATTGAAAGCAATGGGATGGGGGGTACCCTCACAGGGTGTTGAAATATAAGCCCTACCCCTAAAAAAGCCCTAGATGCTGGAAATGAAAAAAATAATATGTCACCTAGATGCGCTGTCGGGGCTCCGCTGCATCTTCTCCCTGGATCTGCTGCACTGTTCTTCATCATTTCCTTCTGGCCATGGATTGAAAAATTCTGGCTGTGATTAGTCAAAGCACTCAGCAAATCAGAGGCAACGCTTTCAGAAGGCGGGTATTTTTCAATCCCCGTCCAGAAGAACAATGCCGCAGACCTAGGGAGAAGACATGACGGGGCCGGACAGGGCTTCTAGGTGATGTATTTTTTTTTCTCCTGCAGCAAGGGCTTATTGAAGGTCTTTCACAGTAGGATTTCCTACTGTCAAAGTTGCATTGATTTGTACGAAAACCGTATTTAAAAACACTGTCCTATTTTTAGCAGGTGCAAATTTAAAATGCTTGTAAAAAAATGGACATGTGACCCCTTTCATTGGAAAGCATTGGCTCTAATAGAGCTGTTTTTTTGCACACCTATACATGTGGGAAAAAACATTAGTCTGACTGAGCCCTAAAAAATGTACAAAGATTTCTAACATTCTGTTTTAATTTTGTCAATAGGGAGAAAAACCTGATTACCTTTTAATTTGCATGAGGCTACAGCATAACAAAATATAAGAAAAAAAGTGAAAAGATCCGAATATATTGTAAGTTTGTAGGTGACCATAAATAGAAATGAAATGCTTTAAATCAAACATTTTAAACATATAATACACATACTGCATTCTATACATTCTACACATATTAAATATATTACTATTATCATTATTATTATTATAATTAAACATAAAATGTATCATTCCTAAGTTCAAATTTACAACATGAATTATAGTTTCCTTGCATCTTAAATTGTGCTGTTTGAGAATATGATTGTGTTGGTTGAGAGAAAAAAGTTGTGTTGAAATATTATGGAAGGCACCTTTATAGAAATGATGAGCTTTGAAATAGATGTCCATTATAATGTGCATATCTCCCACATACTTGTAAACATAAAGAGTCCATGGAAACTGGAACAGTGATCTGAGACATCTTTTTGTCACAGACAATCTTTCCTTTGTTTTTCAAATTTCTGTATGAAGTTTATCAGATTATTATTCCTTTCTTTCACCATGGAAAGAAGACAACATATTTCAAAGTGCTTATTTAGCAATGGGTTTCCCCAGGCAGTAGTCAGGTCTGCACAAGAGTAGATAAGGAAAATGTATACTTCAATCAGCTGCATATTAATCAGCCAGACAGTATGGATCCAAGATCATTATGTAAGTGAAAACAGCACTGTACAAATAGACATGCTGAAGTAGAAATAATGGAGCAACATCTCTGATTTTAGGAAATATGCTGCAACACATATTGCTATTTTATTTTAATATATGTAATATATTTTTAAGTTTTACAAACAGTTTTATAATATGGTTCCTTGGACCCACCTGAGTGAAAATAAATATGTATACATACTATAAACACTGTTGTTATCATTGCAAATTAAGAACAAATTATTAATAAGTTCTCAGGTTATTTGTAAGGCAATTCATAAAAAGTAGACCACAGTGGTAGGTGATCATCACCAAGGAGATCTCCAAATCCTCAGTTATGCATTTTACTGTGTCAGAACCTGAACAAGATGTGTCTGACCCTATGTACGAATCATATATTACTATATACTATGTATAACACATGAGATAATAGAAGATGGGGAAGAAGAGGAAAGGAGAGGTAATTACAAAGGCCTCTAGTTAAAGGGAAGAGAGTGTAACACTTCCATCCTAAACATTGATGAGGTTCCTAGGCTTTCTATCTTGCTCAAACCATAATATCTGCCAAATGCAAAACCATTCTTTGATACGGATACGTCCACCTTACCTTCACTCAAATTTATTTTCAATAATGTTTATAGATTTTTGGAGTTAACAGAAGAAAATTGCCATATTAACCCCTTCACGACCAAGAACGTAAGGATACATCCTGGAGTATCAGGATATGTACGAAGAGAGATCGCGGGGCGACCTCTCTTCATACAGCGCAGGCATCAGCTGTTTATTACAGCTGACACCCGTGGGCAATAGTTGCAATCGGCTGTGAGGCCGATCGCGGCTATTAACCCTTTAAATGCTTTGGTCAATTCTGGCATTTAAATCTCACGAACGATGTTTGGGGGTCTCGTACGGCCCCCCGCGGTGAGAGCCATGTGGGTGTCATGGCAGCCGGGGGCCTTCTGAAAGGCCCCAGAGTTGCAATGGGAGACTGCCTATCAAGCCGTGGGGTGGCTTGATAGGCTGCCTGTTAGAATGCAGTATGATGTAATGCTGTAGCATTACATCATACTGCAGGAGTGATCAAAGCATCGCATGTTGTAGTCCTCCAAGGGGGCCTTAAAAGAGAAGTTAAAAAAAAGTTATGAATTGTAAAAAAAAAAAGTAATAAAAGTTTAAATCACCCCCCTTTTGCCACATCTATAATGAAAAAATCTAAATCACAAAATAAAAAAATGTATTTGGTATTGCCAAGTCCATAAAAGTCCAATCTATCAAAATAGTGCATTATTTTCCCTGCAGGGTGAACGTAGTCAGAAAAAAAAAAGAACGCCAGAAATGCACGTTTTCAGTTACCTTGTCTCCCAAAAAAAAACACAATAGAAAGCGATTAAAGGGTGACTACCCACTACAGTTTTTTTTTCACTGCGAAATTCGCAGCATTTTTTTTTCTGCAGGGATTTTGCGCGATCGCGATTTTAACATTACAAGTCCCATAGACCCCTGCAGGAAAAAAAACACTGCGAATTTCGCAGGGAAAAAAAAAACTGTAGTTGGAAGTCACCCAAAAAGTCATATGTATTCCAAATTAGTACTAACGTAAACTAAAAAATGAGCCTGCACCCAACTACATCGATTGCACGCAGATTATGGCGGCAGAAAATAATTGAAAAAAATTAAATGTCTTTGAAAAAAAAGAGTAGTATAGTAAAAATAAAACTATGCAAGTTTGGTATCGTAGTAATCGTACTGACCCGTAGAATAAAGATATCATGTCATTTTTGTTGCAGTTTGTGTGTCGTAAAAACAAGACGCACTGAAAGATGGCGGAATGTCGGTTTTTTTTTCATTTTACTCTACTTAGAATTTTTTAAAAGTTTTTCACTAAATTATATGGTACAGTGAATAGCACCATTTAAAAATACAACTCGTTCCGCAAGCCTTTATACAGCGAAGTTGATGGATAAATTAAGGCATTTTTTTTAAGGGGGGAGGAAAAAACGATAATGGAAAAAGAAAAAGGGTCTGAGTCATTAAGGGGTTAAAAGATAAGTTCAGGACAATGGCATACGTATTGTTGAGCATATAATGAATTGTTGAGAAAAGTTAAAGCCAATGTTAATTTTATGACAAAAGGAAAAAAATGGGTAGAGGATACATCATTCAAGTACTAAACATTAACTAAGAACCAATAGCCTGTGTGTACCACTTAAAGAACAATTACCTAAGGACAAAAGGATCTGTGGAAGGATTAAGACATGGAGATATTTGGAGGAAGTTTGTAAATGGAATTGTTGGCTAAGTGGGGGATAAGTGGGGGAAAATGTGTTAAGGCCCATTTAAATACAAGCCTATCACCGAGGGAATCACTAAAATATAACTTTTATTAGGTAAAGATAAAAATAAAAATGTATAAAAGGCGTGGACTCTTATTCCAGTTACACTCCTACCGGACAAGTAGATATTCTAACAGTAGTAAGTCCATATAAGTATATACCAGATGATGCGCTAGGTTCTAACTCCACAACCACAATGACCCCATCTATATTGTTGGTGCATGGGTCGAGATATATATTATGGTTGTGTACAGCTCCACGTGTATAAATGGCCACAAGGGCTAACAAAGCACAATGTAGGTTATATTTTTTGTATTTATACGTTGGAGCCGATAAATGGGTAAAGGCCAGAATAATAAATGTAACCCCCGTCTGGCAGAGTATTGAGGCATATATTAATGCCCAGGAAATATAGCATCAATCAGGTATATACTATGTGGTATATCCCCTATTATGGTGGATTATACCCTGATGCGATAACCAGCTATAGTAAACACGGTCACTAATTTTATCTATATAGTGACTCGCTTGACTGACGTCATTTAGCGTGTTTATCTAGTTTATATAAAAGCTGGCAAATAGACTGCAGCGCTGAGTGGTCTGTAACTCGGAGTTAAATGGTGCAAGGACATATTACAGCACCAAACGTTCCTTTTATTTTACCACATTCCCATTAGGGACAGACACAGCGGACAGTCTTAGACCAGGGTCATTAACTCATAAGACCCTGTCACATGGACTAAACACTGCTGAGTGCAGCTAATAAAAACAGCTGATCACTGCTTCACTAAAGATGAATGCCGCTGTTTGTGAGATTTTATAATCACTAGCAGCTACGAGCAGCTGAACTGAAGAGGGTTCAATAAGATATATAATGAACCCTCTTTGTCAGTAACTGCTGCATTCACTATCACCATTTAAGCATAGATAGCCCGATATACAATGATGTGGACATCTGTGGCATGTCAAGCACAACAATAAGGCTATCTTAGGCTGGCTAACACCATCTACGCGTTTCCACGGTCCTTAATGCAGTGACCGCATCATCAGGATGGTGAATCTAGGTTATAGAACCGAACAGCCTGAACGGCTGTGTGAAAATGAGCTGCTCATTTTCACACAGCCGTTCAGGCTGTTCGGTTCTATAACCTAGATTCACCATCCTGATGATGCGGTCACTGCATTAAGGACCGTGGAAACGCGTAGATGGTGTTAGCCAGCCTAAGATAGCCTTATTGTTGTGCTTGACATGCCACAGATGTCCACATCATTGTATATCGGGCTATCTATGCTTAAATGGTGATAGTGAATGCAGCAGTTACTGACAAAGAGGGTTCATTATATATCTTATTGAACCCTCTTCAGTTCAGCTGCTCGTAGCTGCTAGTGATTATAAAATCTCACAAACAGCGGCATTCATCTTTAGTGAAGCAGTGATCAGCTGTTTTTATTAGCTGCACTCAGCAGTGTTTAGTCCATGTGACAGGGTCTTATGAGTTAATGACCCTGGTCTAAGACTGTCCGCTGTGTCTGTCCCTAATGGGAATGTGGTAAAATAAAAGGAACGTTTGGTGCTGTAATATGTCCTTGCACCATTTAACTCCGAGTTACAGACCACTCAGCGCTGCAGTCTATTTGCCAGCTTTTATATAAACTAGATAAACACGCTAAATGACGTCAGTCAAGCGAGTCACTATATAGATAAAATTAGTGACCGTGTTTACTATAGCTGGTTATCGCATCAGGGTATAATCCACCATAATAGGGGATATACCACATAGTATATACCTGATTGATGCTATATTTCCTGGGCATTAATATATGCCTCAATACTCTGCCAGACGGGGGTTACATTTATTATTCTGGCCTTTACCCATTTATCGGCTCCAACGTATAAATACAAAAAATATAACCTACATTGTGCTTTGTTAGCCCTTGTGGCCATTTATACACGTGGAGCTGTACACAACCATAATATATATCTCGACCCATGCACCAACAATATAGATGGGGTCATTGTGGTTGTGGAGTTAGAACCTAGCGCATCATCTGGTATATACTTATATGGACTTACTACTGTTAGAATATCTACTTGTCCGGTAGGAGTGTAACTGGAATAAGAGTCCACGCCTTTTATACATTTTTATTTTTATCTTTACCTAATAAAAGTTATATTTTAGTGATTCCCTCGGTGATAGGCTTGTTGACACACAGGGTTTTCCTTTCTGTCACGGTGACAAATACCATTTAAATACAATGATCATCGCTCAAAATTTGCTCAAAAGCCATCTTTTGAGCGATGACCATTGCATTTAAACGTGCGGCCATTGTGCCCTTTTCGTACACTAATTGTTCATCAGTGAGTTCTAGCAAGCTAGAAATCTCAGATGCCTGTTATCAACACTGCACGCTGATTTGTTCAGCGGGCAGCCCTAATAGTATTCTTTCAGCTAGTATCCTGCTGGCAGTTCTCAGCAGGACACCAGCTGAAAGTTCTGAGAACAATGCAGCTGTTTGCATATACAAAACCAGTATGCTGCTTCGCCTGCATCAACTCTTAAGTAACTAATTAACTACTTAAAGTTATGCAAAAATGATCGCTCACAACTGTCACTCAAACTATCGTTTGAGTGATTTTTGAGTGATTATCTTCCAGTGTAAATGGACCTTCAGCTACATGTTCCATTTGAATATAAAGGAATCTAGTTTTTATTTTGAATTGCCAGCCATTGCATTTTTTTATAAACATACTTTTAAGAGTAGATGAGTTAGATGAGACTATAGAAATAATTTCTTCTATGGAATAAATATTAGAGCTGTGTGATTGTGAACTGGGTGGAATGTAATATGTGTCAAATGATGGTTTTGCATTCCATCAGGAAACATATCTATCCCCAGCAGTAGAAGAGCCAAACAGAGTTCGTATTTAGTTGAAAAGGGTTAAATGTTTTCATCAGTTGAAACATTGGTTTCCATAGGGTGCAGATTAGTGGACAACTCCAGAAAAAAATGGAGTAGTGACCCTATGTGGCCCATTTTTTCCATCATTGTGGAGATGCATTGGTATAGATGTATGAAAGCTTTAATGGAGTATAATACCATCTAACCAGTAATTTATAATACTGTTCACAGTGAGATGCTGTAGATTTTACAACTCAATTTAAAACAACTTGCAATTCTTGTAGGGAGATTTGAAGAAATGTATGGGTTTTTTTTAAGATAGAAATTTATAGATTGCTTTTGTACAATTTTTCTATTGGTTAAAAGTTCTAGTTAATTTGTCTTTTAAGATTAATGGGATATGGACATGTGTTGATGGGTGTGCACAAAGAGGTTTTCTAATTTGAAGGAATATATAAAACTCAGAAGGTATTTAGAATTTTCCTTAATTAAAATAACAATAAAAGTTGCTCATTATATAATAAATCTCTTACTGATTTCATTTTAGTATTTAACCATATATCAAGAGAGAAATTGGGAATGAGATGTGTTAATGTTGACAAGGAATTAGGGTAATCTCACTATCTTGAAATAAAAGGGCTTATATGAAGCAGACTTTCCATGCTCTGATGGTCACCTGTAATAGGGGAGTGTATTGAGAGGGCAAATGGTTGTAGAAGCTAGAAAGAGCCAAGAGAAATGATTTGTGAAAAGTGAGATTCTAATGATGGCCACAATTTGCTGGGATGGGTAGTGCATAGAAATTAGATTTAGTTTATCAAAATTAATTGTAGTAATTTTGGATGCACGTTTAGGCCCCTTTGTTTCTTATATTTTGTCATAGTAGAGTAGGCAACTCAGAATTTTTTTTTGCCAAATAAACAAGTTCCTTGGTTTGTGGAAGGAACTGAAGGTTGTAGTTGGGTTTGGAATTGAGACAGTTCTTAGATAGAGATGAGCGAGCACCAAAATGCTCGGGTGCTCGTTACTCGAGTCGAACTTTCAGTGATGCTCGAGAGTTCGTTTTAAGTAACGAACCCCATTGAAGTCAATGGGCGACTCGAGCATTTTTGTATATCGCCAATGCTCGCTAAGGTTTTCATTTGTGAAAACCTGGGAAATTCAAGAAAGTGATGGGAACGACACAGAAACGGATAGGGCAGGCGAGGAGCTACATGTTGGGCTGCATCTCAAGTTCCCAGGTCCGACTATTAAGCCACAATAGTGGCAAGAGTGAGACCCCCCCCCCCCCGCACTGTCAGCATAAAGATCGTTCTCCTCTGCCACAGCTGTAACAGCTGTGGCAGAGAAGAACGATGTTAGCCCATTGAATTCAATGGAGCCGGCAATACAGCTGGCTCCATTGAAAGCAATGGGCTGCCGGCGATCGCGGGATGAATTGTCGGGAAGGGCTTAAATATATAAGCCCTTCCCTGCAATTCATCCAGAAATGTGTAAAAATTAAAAAAAAATATACTCAGCTTGTCCCGGCAGAACGATGTTAGCCCATTGAATTCAATGGAGCCGGCAATACAGCTGGCTCCATTGAAAGCAATGGGCTGCCGGCGATCGCGGGATGAATTGTCAGGAAGGGGTTAAATATATAAGCCCTTCCCTGCAATTCATCCAGAAATGTGTAAAAATAAAATATATATATATACTCACCTGGTCCCGGCAGACGGAGTTCAGCTGAGCCAATCAGAGGCAGCAGTCACACACCCATTCATAAATTCATGAATGGGTGTGTGAGTGTAATCTGCCTCTGATTGGTCAGGCTGTGACCAATTAGAGGCAGCTCATTCAGCAGGCGGGGATTTTAAATCCCTGGCTGCTGAATACTACTCACAGCTGTTCAGAGCAGTTCAGGAGGACTGCCGCTGGCCGCGCTGAACTCCGTCTGCCGGGACCAGGTGAGTATATATATATATATTTTTTTTACACATTTCTGGATGAATTGCAGGGAAGGGCTTATATATTTAACCCCTTCCCGAGAATTCATCCCGCGATCGCCGGCAGCCCATTGCTTTTAATGGAGCCGGCTGTATTGCCGGCTCCATTGAATTTAATGGGCTAACATCGTTCTGCCGGGACAAGGTGAGTATATATATTTTTTTTTTACACATTTCTAGATGAATTGCAGGGAAGGGCTTATATATTTAAGCCCTTCTCGACAATTCATCCCGCGCTCGCCGGCAGGCCATTGCTTTCAATGGAGCCGGCTGTATTGCAGGCTCCATTGAATTCTATGGTCAGTGCTCGTTTAATCGAGTCGAGTACTGCGTGGTGCTCGTCTCGAGTAACAAGCATCTCGAGCACCCTAATACTCGAACAAGCATCAAGCTCGGACGAGTATGCTCGCTCATCTCTATTCTTAGACAATAGAGGATTCTAGGGAGTATGAGCATTCCAATTCTAAAGAAACTTGCCTATGTAATTATTTTTGGATTTGATGTAATAGGTGGGGAAAGTTTGGTTAGTTTTTACCAAATTGGAGGTGCCAGGTGTTAATAAAATTCCTACATAAGGGATCAAATGGGGGGTTCTCTGGCATAAGATGACAAGTATTGTCTTTTTTTTTTTGTTATGTTAATCCCCATCACCAAAGATTTTGTGTAGTTAACTTTATAGTAGGATAATAAACCAAATTTTTTCCAGTGTATTAGTGATGACTGCTACTGAGGTCTCTGGATTAGTGAATGTTCGGATAACATAATCTGTGAAAAGGTTTATTTTGTGTGTTTTTGGGCTTACCTTAGTGCCTGCAATATTTAGGTTGTTTCTAATGTCCTCTTCCAGTGGTTCCATGACTCTCAAAAAAATCTAAGGCAATAGGGGACATTTTTGTCTTGTGCCATGTGATATCATGAATCATTTGGATGGGAGCCCATTAATCAACATCGTAAATGAGGGAGAAGCATAGAGGCCTTTCATAGCATGAAGGATGGGGCCCTCAAACCCAAATTTCTGCAATGTTTGAAACAGGTATCCCCAGTGGACCCTGTCGAATGCCTTCTCTGCATTCATGGATAATAGCAGAGAAGACATCCAACATTTTACAGCCACATCCACCAGATCTATCAGTCGCCTGGCACCATGTGGGACGTGATGGTCCTTAGTAAAGCCTATCTGATCATTTTTGACCAAGCTAGGTATCAGTGGAAACAGTCTGTTTGCTATTAATTTGGCGTAAAGGTCTGAATTTAAAAGGGAAATAGGACGATCATTTTTTGGCGTATTTGGCCCCCTACCTGGTTTAGGGAGGGTAATTATTATGGCTTTTTAAGTTTTCTTCTGAGAACATACCTTTATTTATTGCTACATTGAAAAAATTGCAGATATATGGGAGTAAGATAGGATGGAAAGATTTCATATAATCATTGGAAAGTCCATAAGGACCTTGGGCTTTCCCTAATTTTAACTTCTGAATGTCAGAATTTATTTCTTGTTCAGACATTGGCTCGTAAAGTGACTGTAGTTGCTTTTGTGAAAGGCTAGGAAGATTTAAAAAAATCATGAATCATTTTTTGTTGGGGTTGCAGTGTGGAAGGGTTAAGTTTTAAGTTGTAGAAGTTATGGTAGTAATGCCTAAATTTGTCTGCTATAACTTGTGGATTTAAGATTTTATCTCGAGATATACTATTCTAGTTTTGCTTCTGGCTATTTTTGATCACTTTGCCATCAGCTTGCTCACTTTGTTATAGGAGTTGTAGTAGTTCATTTTTAACTTTTTGTCATTTTTTCAAATTGTACGGACAAATAGTTTCATAAGGAATTATGTGCTTCTTTGAGAAGTTATTGTGTTATAGGTAATAGATTAGATTTAACTTGTTCCTCTGGTAGTTTGATATATTTAGATCTTGTATATTTTAAAGTCCTAGTTGTTTAAATCTTGCAGCTTGTTGGATTAATATGCCTCTGATATATGCTTTATGTGAGTTTCATAAAGAGAAGTAATTGCTTGCTGATGTGTTGTTGACGGAGAAAAATTATGAGAGTTGATTAACTATAACTTTCCGTGTTTTGTTTTAGAGACATGATAAATGTGTTATATTTCCTGATGTAAGTATTATTAAGGCGTCATTCAGATGAGCGCTGTCCGTGCACATTAGAGGCATGCACAGGACACCCTTCAATAGGATCCAATGGGTTCCTAAAGAAGCGTTCACATGAATGATTGTTAGGTGCACTAAGTTTGCACACCTAACAAAAATAGGACATTCGACTGCTGGTCTCATCTAAGCTCCGTGGTGCGTACGAAGATAGGACCTGACCAATCTTTGGTGCGTGCTTTCTATAGACTCCTATGGGAGCTGGAAAGTACATACCACACACCTCGGATCGCGTGAACAGGCTACTTCAAGTAGCAGGAATTAACCCGCTCATGCAATCATTAGTGTAATATAGCTGCCATCTTTTCACGCGGCTATAGTGAGCACCCACAGCACTCATGTGAACGAGCCGTAAGGTATTTGGGAGTTTGAATCATTAGGGTTATGGATGAGTGGTCTGACCATGTAATTTGTTCAACATCAAAATAACTGATGTGTTACCACTTTGTGGTAATAAACATGTTGATTCGTGTATATGTATTATGTCATTCTGAGTAGTTTGTAAACTCTTTTTCTGAAGCATGTAAGTATCTATATATGTCGTATAAATCTTCTCTTATTAGCCATAACCTTAATTGGAAGGGTGGTTACAAATACAAACTTAGTTCTGTTGCTTGTGGAGGTTTTATCTAGTGTGGCATCATTAATGATATTGAAATAGCCGCAAATAATTAATTTTCCTGAGATGTTATTTTTAATTTTTTTTTCTTTTAATAAAGTGTTAAGGAAGGTTATTTGAGATTTATTGGTGCATAGATGTTAACAATCCTGTAGATAGAGTTATTTATGGTCAAGATTAAGGCTATATATCTGCCTTTGTTATCAATAATTAGATTAGAAAGAGACAAAGTAATTGAGTCTTTAATAGCTGCTTTATTTTATTGCCTTCGTTGGATGAAAATATATGTGGAAACTGGGGGTTGGAGAATTTTGGTGGGGATGATTTTTAGCGTGATACTTGTATGTATATTATGTTGGCAGTTGGCTTTTAAGTTTCTTTTCATAATAATGAGCATTTGTATTGGCTTTTAGACATTTAACATTGTCCAAGGGGTAAATTAATGTCCTAAAGGCTCATTTACACACAACGATTATTGCTCAAAATTCTCACAAAACCGGTCTTCTGAGCGATAATCGTTGTGTGTAACTGCACTGACATTGTGCAGTTTTCGTTATGCCATAACTCATCGTTGTCTTTCAGCATGCTGAAAGACAATGATGAGTCTTATCAGGGATTTAATATAAGCTCTTGCACGGAAAACAAGCCAAACTAGTGTAAAAAAAACAAAAAAAACACACCTTTGTTCAGCTGCCAGGGCTCAGCCGCGTCCTATCTGCGCTGTCCCTGGCTCTGCACTGAAGTTCCTTTAAAAGGTGGGGAATTAAAATCCCCACCAGCTGAAAGAGCTGCTTTTGATTGGCTGAGGCGCTCAGACAATCACAAACAGCTCTCGCCTGTCATTCATTTTTTTTTTTACACTAAAAGGGATGATTTTTCAGGGAAGAGCTTATACTTAAAGCTCTTTTCTGAAAATCACTTTAGGTGTGTCGGCAGACCATTGCCTTCAATGGAGCCTCCGGCAGTAGCCACGGCTCCACTGAAGGCAATGAGTGTATTCCCTATGGTGCACACATGTCCTATCTTTACAGGCGCATGCCTGTAAAACGTGGACATGTGAAAACACCATAGAAAATGCTGTGGTTGTAATAGACACATGTTTTTGTGTGCATATGCACACACATAAACACGCTCGTGTGAAGACACCCTTAAGGAATTGTCTGTTTAAGACACTGCTCTGAAACATTACATGCACATCACAGACACAGCTCTGCTATATGACTTGCGTGTCACAGACACAGCCCTGCTACATGACATGCCAGTCACAGACGCAGCTCTGCTAAATGACATGTGCGTCACAAACACAGCTCTGTTATATGACACGTGCATCACAGATACAGCTCTGCTATATGACCTGCGCATCACAGTCACAACTCTGCTACATTACAGACATCCATGCTGACTATACACACTACACAGGCAGCACATTACACACACAGGTCTACTACATCCATCCTGATTTCCACACAAGACACACACAGTCCCTGGATACAGTGATCAGATCCTGGTTATGTGATCCCTGACTCCAACCACACAGGTGATCACATAACGGTGACGTCATCACAGGTCCTGGTAGTTTCTGTTGGCTTATCCAATATACAGTACTGTCTACCAAATTCCAGAATGGCTCCTCTCATTGAAGTAACATCACCATAGGTCAGTGTCTCCAGTCAGGACCGCTTAGTTGTATTCTCATTGTGTTATTTTTGTCCTCCCCTTCCAAGATTCCTAGGAATCCTTCTTTCTTCTGTTGGTCAGGCTCTGTGTTTTATATATACTGTAGGACCTGCAATGACGTTACCAGGGGTGAAGCAATGATGTCACCAAGGGTGGAGCATGAGAAGCACCCACATACAAACATATATGCATACATACATACATACAAGCGGACAAGTGGTCATTAGTAGTTTGATCTACATGCTTCCATATACTGAGTGGCTAATTTATGTATTTTTGTTAATAGGTAATTGAATGTACCTCCTAATCTGGCCATTGCATGTATATGAAAAATTCTGTAGCAATACATAATTATACAAGTATATTGATATTTCTGAAATGAAATATGTTTTTGTTATTACAAAACTAAGAATCCATAACAAGCTCAAAAAATTTAGATGTCACTATTACAATATAGACTCAAGAGGCAATTGCTCTTTTTGTTCTTATTTTTCCTCATTTGCAGAAAAACAAGATTGCAAAGTGTGCTTCTAATTGTGCACATTAGAAGAGGACTAAAAGCATTCTGACTTAGAAAACTAATTAGGCATGATCTAAACACCCTAATCAAATCTGAAATCACATATGAGAGCTTAATTCTTAAATGACAGTACACTGGACTCAACCATGTAACTGCTAATTCATCAGATAAAAAGAGGTGTCAGTGTTACTTTGTAGCAAGGTTGGTTCATTTTGAGCCATACTGACAGCTTTACTGTATTTTCTGCTCTTGATAACTATAAATCTTGATAATGTATATGGAAATTCCTTTTTTTGTATGTTTTGGTATATTTTCTCAGATATTTTTACTGAACTAATTAATTTAAGATTCCGAAGCTCACAAAATTATTATGTTCCTCTTTCCATAAACAAAACCACTTTTCCAATATGTCAATATAAATTGTAACTTTGATTCCAATATGATCGCCTCTTGAAAGATATGCAATAAAACATTTGCCTTTTACTTTCCCAGCACTTAGGTCAGTTTATCACTTTTTTACAGTGGGAGCACCAAGATATTTCATAGTGCTATATGATCAAAGAAACATTACCAAACAATACAGGAGATATAAAGAGATCAAGGCTTACAGTGTATGAAACTCATATAATGCAGCAAAAACTGCAAACTTTTGTGATTTTGTGATTTTGGTTGCCCCCCGCCCTCACAGCCCACCCGAGCCTGCTCGGATCACTAAGCAGTTACTCGAGAAGCGCGATGCTTGCTCGAGTAACTGCCTTACCGAGTAGGCTCGCTCATCTCTAATTAATTTAGAAAACATTCTCCATTAACTCTAATTGCACCTATCATCATATGGATGATATGAATTGATTTGTCCTGCAATTCAATGTTGAAACGTTTGTCACAATTTTATCAGTTGCTACTAATTGATGGATTTGTAGGAATTCTAAAGGTTCTGTGTCTTAATGTAATTTCAGGTTCTTGCTTTTAAATGTTTAATATTAATTAAATGTATTTTGATTCTTCTAAGAAAAGCGCTAGAGAACAATACCAGGGAAGCCTTGAAATCGTTCAGTAGTAAGAGCTGCATGCCTAAAATGTGTTTACTGTTTTGAAGAATACAGGTCTTGCCATAGTGCTTCCTATAGTGGAATACGTGTTTGCTGGTAAACTAATTTTTATACATAACCCTTATTATTTTAGGTTCCTTTCATAGTACATATTTTTCCTGTGCTGCTTTTGAAAATTAAGATTGATTGAAAATGGACAAAACATTACTGTATCATTCTTGATGCATGATTTTGTGAAATGCATGAAGGGTATAAAAGATACAAACTTTATATAGAGAGCAAAACAAAAAACACTGACATAACAAATTAAATGATATGCAACAAAATACAATTTAATGTATGGAATATAAGATATTTAAAATTATATATATTTATTTAATTATCTCCAGGACAGACTGATATTGTGAAATGAACAGCAGAAACTAGTTCAGTGATTTAATATGAAAAAGTCATCCATGAAGTCTAAAGAAATTGTAGAGAAATAAATTACCTGAGAGTCATCATTATGATAGTTAATGGCTTTAGGGATGACATTAAATCAGACAATATGGCCAAATGAAGCCTCCATCTGTGCTCTGGCTGTCAAGGGAAATAGTTTGACATCATTTCTTATCGCTTCTTATCACTTTCTAGGTCCCTGTGACAAAAAACTGTTAGGAACTTCAGTCTTGAAAATGAAGTAACTAATGAAGGGTAATAAGATGGGAATTTGCTACCTACTTTAATCGTTAAGTTAGAGAATGTTTTTCCCCTTTTGATGTCTTGTTCATATTTAGCTTTTTTGGCTTTGTTAAGTAATATAGAATACAAAGAACAGAACATTTTATGAAGCAGGCTTTGAATAGCAAGCACATCAATAGTGTAGCACTAAATATTCTAGTAGTAGCCATTAGCAAACTAAAAATGATCAATAACAAACAATTGTGTGAATGTCGTGGCCTGGATAGGTTCAAATATGAAGAGGCTTTTGCAGGTAAGTTGCATTTGTTACTATAGTTAAAAGATGATTAACCCTTTCATGACAAAGGTCATTGATGCTCCTGCAATTCTGCTTTAAAATAATCATAAGTTTTCAATTTTTACTGGCACGAGCGCTTGCTTTTTATAGGTCAAAACTGTAAAGGGGTTTTCCCACTAATGACATTTATTGTTGGGGGTGGCTGCTAGGACCCCCAGCAATGCTGAGATCTGTGCACCCTGAATTTTGCGCGCAATAATTTTTTTATTTTTCTGTAGACGTAGTTGTGTGAGGCCTCATTTTTTGCATGATGTCCTGTAGTTTCTGATAGTACCAATACAGAATTCCAAATGGCTTTTTGATCGCTTTTTATTGCGTTTTTCTGGGTCACAGATTAACTGGAAAAGTGCATTTCTGGAGTTCGTTATTTTTCTTTTCAGACGACGTTCGCCGTGCAAGGAAAATAATCCACTACTTTGATAGATCAGACTTTTATAGATGCAGAGATACCAAATATATATTTTTATTTTATAATTTAGATTTTTTAATTATAGATATGGCCAAAGGGGGGTGATTTAAACTTTTATAGCTTTTTACAATTAATAAAACTTTATTGCTCTTATTTTCACTTTTTTTTAAGCCCCCCTGGGGGACTACAACTTGCAATGCTTTGATTGCTCCTGCAGTTTGACGTAATCCCCATGGGGATGGCTTGATAGGCAGTCTGCTAAGGCAGCCCTGGGGCCTGTTAGAAGGCCCCCGGCTGCCATGACACCTGCACGGCTCCCCCGATCTCAGCGTGGGGGTGCAGTATGGGACCCCCGAACATCGTTTGGGGGATTTAAATGCTGCGGCATTTAAAGGGTTAATAGCCAATTGCAGCTATTGTCCGGAGGGGTCAGCTGTAATAAACAGCTGAAGCCTGCACTGTATGAAGAGAGGTCACCCCGCGACCTCTCTTCACACATACCCCGATGCTGCAGGATGTACCCATACGTCATTGGTCGTTAAGGGGTTAAAGGGGCTGTCCCATGGATAGGGGGTAACTTGTTGATCAGTGCGGGGTCCAATTACCCGGACCCCTACTGATTCTGAACATAGGCATATGATCTGACCAGAAATGAACAGAGTGGTGGTCGCACATGTGCACAGACATTCCATTCATTCCTATGGAACTGTCAGAGATAGCCGAATTCAAGCATCCTTCCTTCAGTGAAGCAAGTCTTTTATATATTCTCTTCTAAATAAAGTTCTCTTTAACTATTCCTTTACCTCTGACCTTGGTTTTTGCTAACTTCCTGGATGTACAGTATATTTACATTTTCAGATGCAAGAAACTATGACTATAAGATCACAGTACAACATAAATATATGGGTCTGCAAAGAAGCTATAGATACCAAACCGTAGGAAAGTTTTAATCAAGATAATTTGCAGCATTGCTCCTCTTTTTATTGTAAATTTATTTGAGCAAAAGAAAAAGCCTGCAAATGTGTTCATATAATTTAATATTGACTTTCTCTAAAGCAATTATCTTTAGAATAATTACTATCGCTAATGAAGTAGATCCCAAAACAGTAAAGTTCATTGTTTTCTTACAAAACCACTGCACTAATTGTACTTCAACAATAGTGTTGAGCAAAGTTTTGAAAAATTCGATTCCGCTGGTTCACCAAAATTCAGCAAAAAATTTGGTTTGTACTGAATTATTTCAGGTTGGACCAGAACTTCACAAATACCCCTAAAACTGGTGTATATAAAACTGTCTAATACTCCAATGCTGCAAGTCACCAGTGCTAACCACTGAGCCACCACGCTTCTTGATCTGGAGGAGAAAAACATCTCCAGAGGTGGGTAACACTGCTGCCTGCAGCCCTGGGTTCAAATCTGCCCGAGGACAACATCTGCATGGAGTTTGCATGCCCTCCCTTGTTTGCGTGGGTTTCTTCCTTATACTGATAATCATTAGAGATGAGCGAACGCGTTCGTCCGAGCTTGATATTTGTGCGAATATTAGGGTGTTCGGGATGTTCGTTATTCGTAACGAACACCATGCGGTGTTCTGGTTACTTTCACTTCCTTCCCTGAGACGTTAGCGCGCTTTTCTGGCCAATTGAAAGACAGGGAAGGCATTACAACTTCCCCCTGTGACGTTCAAGCCCTATACCACCCCCCTGCTGTGAGTGGCTGGGGAGATCAGGTGTCACCCGAACATAAAAGTCGGCCCCTCCCGCGGTTCGCCTCAGATGCGGTGTGAGTTAGATGAGGGACAGTGCTGTTTGTACCGGAGCTGCTGTAGGGAAAGAATTGGTAGTTAGTGTAGGCTTCAAGACCCCCCAAAGGTCCTTATTAGGGCCACTGATAGCTGTGTGTTGGCTGCTGTTAGCAGTGGCAAATTTTTTTTTCTCAAAATCGCCTCTGCAGACCGTTGCACCTGGCATTAGGGACAGAAGTGCTGCATAGGCAGGGAGAGTGTTAGGAGTGAGTGTAGCCTTCAAGAACCTCAACGGTCCTTTCTAGGGCCATATTTATCCGTGTGCAGTACTGTCCAGGCTGCTGTTAGCTGTGCTGCATTTTTTTTTGCTTCTCAAAATCGCCTCTGCAGACCATTGCACCCTCCATTGATACTGCAGGGAAAGAATTGTATAGGCAGGGCCACAACACAGTTATTATTCATAGAATATACGCAGTGCTGCCTTTTGGTGGAAAAAAACTGAAAACAAATCTATTTGTCCAGCCTCTGTCCGTCCTAAGGGCGGTGGACACGTGTGAGCGGCTTGAACAACATTGCTAAATCAGACGCACCCAGCTACGCTTTACTGCTGGCTTCGCCATTTGCTTTCCTTAATTGGGAAAAAAATACCTGCTCTCCAAGAGTTATAATAACTCTGCTACCCTCACGTTCTGTGACACATAAGCAGGGACACAGCACAGTTATTAAACTTCTCATGTTCATTGAATATACGCAGTGCTGCCTTTTGGTGGAAAAAAACTGAAAACAAATCTATTTGTCCAGCCTCTGTCCGTCCTAAGGGCGGTGGACACGTGTGAGCTGCTTGAACAACATTGCTAAATCAGACGCACCCAGCTACGCTTTACTGCTGGCTTCGCCATTTGCTTTCCTTAATTGGGAAAAAAATATCTGCTCTCCAAGAGTTATAATAACTCTGCTACCCTCACGTTCTGTGACACATAAGCAGGGACACAGCACAGTTATTAAACTTCTCATGTTCATTGAATATACGCAGTGCTGCCTTTTGGTGGAAAAAAACTGAAAACAAATCTATTTGTCCAGCCTCTGTCCGTCCTAAGGGCGGTGGACACGTGTGAGCTGCTTGAACAACATTGCTAAATCAGACGCACCCAGCTACGCTTTACTGCTGGCTTCGCCATTTGCTTTCCTTAATTGGGAAAAAAATACCTGCTCTCCAAGAGTTATAATAACTCTGCTACCCTCACGTTCTGTGACACATAAGCAGGGACACAGCACAGTTATTAAACTTCTCATGTTCATTGAATATACGCAGTGCTGCCTTTTGGTGGAAAAAAACTGAAAACAAATCTATTTGTCCAGCCTCTGTCCGTCCTAAGGGCGGTGGACACGTGTGAGCTGCTTGAACAACATTGCTAAATCAGACGCACACAGCTACGCTTTACTGCTGGCTTCGCCATTTGCTTTCCTTAATTGGGAAAAAAATACCTGCTCTCCAAGAGTTATAATAACTCTGCTACCCTCACGTTCTGTGACACATAAGCAGGGACACAGCACAGTTATTAAACTTCTCATGTTCATTGAATATACGCAGTGCTGCCTTTTGGTGGAAAAAAACTGAAAACAAATCTATTTGTCCAGCCTCTGTCCGTCCTAAGGGCGGTGGACACGTGTGAGCTGCTTGAACAACATTGCTAAATCAGACGCACCCAGCTACGCTTTACTGCTGGCTTCGCCATTTGCTTTCCTTAATTGGGAAAAAAAATACCTGCTCTGCCAGAGTTATAATAACTCTGCTACCCTCACGTTCTGTGACACATAAGCAGGGACACAGCACAGTTATTAAACTTCTCATGTTCATTGAATATACGCAGTGCTGCCTTTTGGTGGAAAAAAACTGAAAACAAATCTATTTGTCCAGCCTCTGTCCGTCCTAAGGGCGGTGGACACGTGTGAGCTGCTTGAACAACATTGCTAAATCAGACGCACCCAGCTACGCTTTACTGCTGGCTTCGCCATTTGCTTTCCTTAATTGGGAAAAAAAATACCTGCTCTCCAAGAGTTATAATAACTCTGCTACCCTCACGTTCTGTGACACATAAGCAGGGACACAGCACAGTTATTAAACTTCTCATGTTCATTGAATATACGCAGTGCTGCCTTTTGGTGGAAAAAAACTGAAAACAAATCTATTTGTCCAGCCTCTGTCCGTCCTAAGGGCGGTGGACACGTGTGAGCTGCTTGAACAACATTGCTAAATCAGACGCACCCAGCTACGCTTTACTGCTGGCTTCGCCATTTGCTTTCCTTAATTGGGAAAAAAATACCTGCTCTCCAAGAGTTATAATAACTCTGCTACCCTCACGTTCTGTGACACATTAGCAGGGAC
Organism: Eleutherodactylus coqui; assembly: GCF_035609145.1. Taxonomy (NCBI): domain Eukaryota; kingdom Metazoa; phylum Chordata; class Amphibia; order Anura; family Eleutherodactylidae; genus Eleutherodactylus; species Eleutherodactylus coqui. Next base: position 172,085,447 of record NC_089843.1, on the reverse strand, counting down.
ACAGCACAGTTATTAAACTTCTCATGTTCATTGAATATACGCAGTGCTGCCTTTTGGTGGAAAAAAACTGAAAACAAATCTATTTGTCCAGCCTCTGTCCGTCCTAAGGGCGGTGGACACGTGTGAGCTGCTTGAACAACATTGCTAAATCAGACGCACCCAGCTACGCTTTACTGCTGGCTTCGCCATTTGCTTTCCTTAATTGGGAAAAAAAATACCTGCTCTGCCAGAGTTATAATAACTCTGCTACCCTCACGTTCTGTGACACATAAGCAGGGACACAGCACAGTTATTAAACTTCTCATGTTCATTGAATATACGCAGTGCTGCCTTTTGGTGGAAAAAAACTGAAAACAAATCTATTTGTCCAGCCTCTGTCCGTCCTAAGGGCGGTGGACACGTGTGAGCTGCTTGAACAACATTGCTAAATCAGACGCACCCAGCTACGCTTTACTGCTGGCTTCGCCATTTGCTTTCCTTAATTGGGAAAAAAAATACCTGCTCTGCCAGAGTTATAATAACTCTGCTACCCTCACGTTCTGTGACACATAAGCAGGGACACAGCACAGTTATTAAACTTCTCATGTTCATTGAATATACGCAGTGCTGCCTTTTGGTGGAAAAAAACTGAAAACAAATCTATTTGTCCAGCCTCTGTCCGTCCTAAGGGCGGTGGACACGTGTGAGCTGCTTGAACAACATTGCTAAATCAGACGCACCCAGCTACGCTTTACTGCTGGCTTCGCCATTTGCTTTCCTTAATTGGGAAAAAAAATACCTGCTCTGCCAGAGTTATAATAACTCTGCTACCCTCACGTTCTGTGACACATAAGCAGGGACACAGCACAGTTATTAAACTTCTCATGTTCATTGAATATACGCAGTGCTGCCTTTTGGTGGAAAAAAACTGAAAACAAATCTATTTGTCCAGCCTCTGTCCGTCCTAAGGGCGGTGGACACGTGTGAGCTGCTTGAACAACATTGCTAAATCAGACGCACCCAGCTACGCTTTACTGCTGGCTTCGCCATTTGCTTTCCTTAATTGGGAAAAAAATACCTGCTCTCCAAGAGTTATAATAACTCTGCTACCCTCACGTTCTGTGACACATTAGCAGGGACACAGCACAGTTATTAAACTTCTCATGTTCATTGAATATACGCAGTGCTGCCTTTTGGTGGAAAAACAAGTGAAAACAAATCTATTTGTCCAGCCTCTGTCCGTCCTTACGGGCGGTGGACACGTGTGAGCTGCGTGAAAAACATTGCTAAATCATACGCACCCAGCTACGCTTTACTGCTGGCTTCGCCATTTGCTTTCCTTAATTGGGAAAAAAATACCTGCTCTGCCAGAGTTATAATAACTCTGCTACCCTCACGTTCTGTGACACATTAGCAGGGACACAGCACAGTTATTAAACTTAGATTATTCATTCACTAGAGGCAGTGGGGCCTTTCATTTTCCAAAAAGGGAAAAAATTATATTTGGCCTGCAGTCTTGCGCCAATTTATTTCCTGCCTGTGAAATCAAATCACTGGTAATACAGCATGCTGAGGGGTAGGGGTAGGCCTAGAGGACGTGGACGCGGCCGAGGACGCGGAGGGCCAAGTCAGGGTGTGGGCACAGGCCGAGCTCCTGATCCCGCTGTGTCGCAGCCGACTGCTGCGCGATTAGGAGAGAGGCACGTTTCTGGCGTCCCCACATTCATCGCCCAATTAATGGGTCCACGCGGGAGACGGTTATTAGAAAATGAGCAGTGTGAGCAGGTCCTGTCCTGGATGGCAGAAAGTGCTTCGAGCAACCTATCGTCAACACGCAGTTCTGCGCCGTCCACTGCTGCAAATCCGAATCCTCTGTCTGCTGCTCCTCCTTCCTCCCAGCCTCCTCACTCCACTACAATGACACCTGCTCAGGAGCGGGAACACTCCCAGGAACTGTTCTCGGGCCCCTGCTTAGATTGGGCAGCAGCGGTTCCTCTCCCACCAGAGGAGTTTATCGTCACTGATGCCCAACCATTCGAAAGTTCCCGGGGTCCGAGGGAAGAGGCTGGGGACTTCCGCCAACTGTCTCAACAACTTTCTATGGGTTAGGAGGATGATGACGATCAGACACAGTTGTCTTGCAGTGAGGTAGTAGTAAGGGCAGTAAGTCCAAGGGAGCAGCGCACAGAGGATTCGGAGGAAGAGCAGCAGGACGATGAGGTGACTGACCCCACCTGGTGTGCAACGCTTACTCAGGAGGACAGGTCTTCAGAGGGGGAGTCAAGGGCATCAGCAGGGCAGGTTGCAAGAGGCAGTGCGGTGGCCAGGGCCAGGGGTAGAGGCAGGGCCAGACCGAATAATCCACCAAGTGTTTCCCAAAGCGCCCCCTCGCGCCATGCCACCCTGCAGAGGCCGAGGTGCTCTAAGGTCTGGCAGTTTTTCACAGAGACGCCTGACGACCGACGAACAGTGGTGTGCAACCTTTGTTGCGCAAAGCTCAGCCGGGGAGCCAACACCAACAGCCTCACCACCACCACCATGCGCAGACATATGATGGCCAAGCACCCCACAAGGTGGGACGAAGGCCGTTCACCGCCTCCGGTTTGCACCCCTGCCTCTCCCCCTGTGCCCCAACCTGCCACTGAGATGCAACCCCCCTCTCAGGACACAGGCACTACCGCCTCATGGCCTGCACCCACACCCTCATCTCCGCTGTCCTCGGCCCCATCCAGCAGTGTAGTTCAGCGCACCGTTCAGCCGTCGCTTGCGCAAGTGTTCGAGCGCAAGCGCAAGTACGCCGCCACGCACCCGCACGCTCAAACGTTAACCGTCCGCATAGCAAAATTCATCAGCCTTGAGATGCTGCCGTATAGGGTTGTGGAAACTGAGTCCTTCAAAAGTATCATGGAGGCAGCGGCCCCGCGCTACTCAGTTCCCAGTCGCCACTACTTTTCCCGATGTGCCGTCCCAGCCCTGCACGACCACGTCTCCCGCAACATTGTGCGCGCCCTCACCAACGCGGTTACTGCCACGGTCCACTTAACTACGGACACGTGGACAAGCACAGGCGGGCAGGGCCACTACATCTCCCTGACGGCACATTGGGTGAATTTAGTGGAGGCTGGGACAGAGTCAGAGCCTGGGACCGCTCACGTCCTACCCACCCCCAGAATTGCGGGCCCCAGCTCGGTGCTGGTATCTGCGGAGGTGTATGCTTCCTCCACTAAAGCACCCTCCTCCTCCTCCTCCTCCTCTGTCTCGCAATCAAGATGTGTTAGCAGCAGCATGTCGCCAGCAGTCGGTGTCGCGCGGTGTGGCAGCACAGCGGTGGGCAAGCGTCAGCAGGCCGTGCTGAAACTACTCAGCTTAGGCGATAAGAGGCACACGGCCCACGAACTGCTGCAGGGTCTGACAGAGCAGACCGACCGCTGGCTTGCGCCGCTGAGCCTCCAACCGGGCATGGTCGTGTGTGACAACGGGCGTAACCTGGTGGCGGCTCTGCAGCTTGGCAGCCTCACGCACGTGCCATGCCTGGCCCACATCTTTAATTTGGTGGTTCAGCGGTTTCTGAAAAGCTACCCACGCTTGTCAGACCTGCTCGTAAAGGCGCGCCGTCTCTGCGCACATTTCCGCAAGTCCCACACGGACGCTGCCACCCTGCGCACCCTGCAACATCACTTTAAGCTGCCAGTGCACCGACTGCTGTGCGACGTGCCCACACGGTGGAACTCTACGCTCCACATGTTGGCCAGGCTCTATGAACAACGTAGAGCTATAGTCGAATACCAACTCCAACATGGGCGGCGCAGTGGGAGTCAGCCTCCTCAATTCCTTTCAGAAGAGTGGGCCTGGTTGGCAGACATCTGCCATGTCCTTGGTAATTTTGAGGAGTCTACCCAGGTGGTGAGCGGCGATGCTACAATCATTAGCGTCACCATTCCTCTGCTATGCATCTTGAGAAATTCCCTGCAAACCATAAAGGCAGCTGCTTTGCGCTCGGAAACGGGGGCGGGGGAAGACAGTATGCCGCTGGATAGTCAGGGCACCCTCCTGTCTATTTCTCAGCGCATACAGGAGGAGGAGGAGGAGCATGAGGAGGATGAGGAGGAGGGGGAAGAGACAGCTTGGGCCGCTGCTGACGGTACACCGGCTGATTGCCTGTCATCCTTTCAGCGTGTATGGCCTGAGGAGGAGGAGGAGGAGGAGGAGGATCCTGAAAGTGATCTTCCTAGTGAGGACAGCCATGTGTTGCGTACTGGTACCCTGGCACACATGGCTGACTTCATGTTAGGATGCCTTTCTCGTGACCCTCGCGTTGCACGCATTCTGGCCACGACGGATTACTGGGTGTACACACTGCTCGATCCACGGTATAAGGAGAACCTGCCCACTCTGATTCCCGAAGAGGAAAGGGGTTCGAGAGTGTTGCTATACCACAGGACCCTTGCGGACAAGCTGATGGTAAAATTCCCAGCCGACAGCGCTAGTGGCAGAAGGCGCAGTACCGAGGGCAAGGTAGCAGGGGATGTGCGTAGATCGAGCAGCATGTACATCCCAGGCAGTGCAACAGTCTTTAAGGGCCTGGCCAGCTTTATGGCTCCCCACCAAGACTGTGTCACCGCTCCCCAGTCACGGCTGAGTCGGCGGGAGCACTGTAAAAGGATGGTGAGGGAGTACGTAGCGGATCGCACGACCATCCTTGGTGACGCCTCTGCCCCCTACAACTACTGGGTGTCGAAGCTGGACACGTGGCCTGAACTAGCCCTGTATGCCCTTGAGGTGCTTGCTTGTCCTGCGGCTAGCGTCTTGTCGGAAAGGGTGTTTAGTGCGGCTGGGGGAATCATCACAGATAAGCGTAGCCGCTTGTCAACCGACAGTGCCGACAGGCTAACACTCATCAAGATGAACAAAGGCTGGATTTCCCCAGACTTCTGTTCTCCACCAGCGGACAGCAGCGATACGTAAGCAATACGTAGGCTGCACCCACGGATGGAAGCTACGTTCTCTCTCACCATCCAAAACGGGGACATTTCTGCTTCATCAATCTGTGTCTAATATTCCTCCTCCTCCTCCTCCTGCTCCTCCTCCTGAAACCTCACGTAATCACGCTGAACGGGCAATTTTTCTTAGGGCCACAAGGCTCACTCAAATAATTTTTCAGAACAATTTTTATAAGTTTCAATTAGCTTAAAAGCATTGGAACTTTAACTTGAACCAATTTTTCGTTACACTGGGCTGCCTCCAGGCCTAGTTACCACTTAAGCCACATTAACCAAAGCGATTCACCTGCCATCTTGGTTGGGCATGGCCAATTTTTACTGAGGTACATTAGTACTGTTGGTACACCAATTTTTTGGGGCCCTCACCTACAGTGTAATCATAGTAATTTCTATGTTCTTCGCCTGCACTCATGGTACAGAAAGGTGTGTGGGGTTGGCCTACACTTTAGCTACATAAATGTCACTTGTGCCTTGGCTATACTAAGGCTACTGAAATGGAACTAAGACTGCGCTCCCGCTATACTGCTGCTTCAGAATTGTTACTGGGGCCTGTCTTGAGTGCTACTATTGCTTACATGGAACGAAGACTGCGCTCCCGCTATACTGCTGCTTCGGAATTGTTACTGGGGCCTGTCTTGAGTGCTACTATTGCTTACATGGAACGAAGACTGCGCTCCCGCTATACTGCTGCTTCAGAATTGTTACTGGGGCCTGTCTTGAGTGCTACTATTGCTTACATGGAACGAAGACTGCGCTCCCGCTATACTGCTGCTTCAGAATTGTTACTGGGGCCTGTCTTGAGTGCTACTATTGCTTACATGGAACGAAGACTGCGCTCCCGCTATACTGCTGCTTCAGAATTGTTACTGGGGCCTGTCTTGAGTGCTACTATTGCTTACATGGAACGAAGACTGCGCTCCCGCTATACTGCTGCTTCAGAATTGTTACTGGGGCCTGTCTTGAGTGCTACTATTGCTTACATGGAACGAAGACTGCGCTCCCGCTATACTGCTGCTTCAGAATTGTTACTGGGGCCTGTCTTGAGTGCTACTATTGCTTACATGGAACGAAGACTGCGCTCCCGCTATACTGCTGCTTCAGAATTGTTACTGGGGCCTGTCTTGAGTGCTACTATTGCTTACATGGAACGAAGACTGCGCTCCCGCTATACTGCTGCTTCAGAATTGTTACTGGGGCCTGTCTTGAGTGCTACTATTGCTGACATGGAACGGACACGTGGAGAGGACACGTAGTGCCTCAAAAACATCCCCCTCCTCCTCCAACAGGGAAAACATTGTTGGCAAATGCCTTTGCATTGGTTCGTCTGGTGGCAGTCCAAGAATTTCACCTTTACCGACACTACAAGAGAGCCCCCCCACCATCCCCCCGCCACGGCCTACTTAATCCTGGCCACATTCCGAAAACCAACAAAATACAACCGTGCTACTAGGTCCGCAGTCACCACCACATTACCACCAACGCGGTTACTGTTAAGGTGCATATAACCACGGACACGTGGAGAGGACACGTAGTGCCTCAAAAACATCCCCCTCCTCCTCCAACAGGGAAAACATTGTTGGCAAATGCCTTTGCATTGGTTCGTCTGGTGGCAGTCCAAGAATTTCACCTTTACCGACACTACAAGAGAGCCCCCCCACCATCCCCCCGCCACGGCCTACTTAATCCTGGCCACATTCCGAAAACCAACAAAATACAACCGTGCTACTAGGTCCGCAGTCACCACCACATTACCACCAACGCGGTTACTGTTAAGGTGCATATTACCAGTCTGACTGGGGCATGCAGACACCTTGACAGAATGAATAGTGTGTGGCACATAGGTTCCCCATTGCTATGCCCAGGTGTGCAGCTCCTGATGGCGGTGGCACAGGATTATATTTCTCATTGCTTCTGTACAGCATTGTGGGCTATCGCCCCGCCCCTATTAAAGAGGGTCGCTACCTAGCCGTGCCAACCCTGTGCAGTGTGTGCCTGCGGTCCCTCGTCGTGGCAGACGCACTTCTAAATAGACATGAGGGTGGTGTGGCATGAGGGCAGCTGAAGGCTGCGCAGGGACAGTTTGGTGTGCGCTGTGGGGGGGAGGGGGTGCGGTTGGGCAGCATGTAACCCAGGAGAAGTGTCAGTGGTGTGTCATGCAGGCAGTGATTGTGCTTTGTTGGAGGTAGTGTGGTGCTTAGCAAAGGTATGCCATGCTAATGAGGGCTTTTCAGAAGTAAAAGTTGTTGGGGGGGGGGCCCACTCTTGCCGCTATTGTGGCTTAATAGTGGGACCTGTGAACTTGAGATGCAGCCCAACATGTAGCCCCTCGCCTGCCCTATCCGTCACTGTGTCATTCCCATCACTTTCCTGAATTGCCCAGATTTTCACACATGAAAACCTTAGCGAGCATCGGCGAAATACAAAAATGTTCTGGTCGCCCATTGACTTCAATGGGGTTCGTTGTTCGAAACGAACCCTCGAGCATCACGGGAAGTTCGTTCCGAATAACGAACACCCGAACATTTTGGTGTTCGCTCATCTCTAATAATCATCCTATATAGGGCATACATGTATTGAGGAGAAGGAGAAACACAAGGAGAAAATACAAACTCCATGCAGATGTTGTTCTTGTTCAGATTTGAATCTATAACCCTAGCGCTGCAAGGCAACAGTGCTAACCGCTGAGCTATTGTTCTTCCTTCATCTCCCACAGAAGTAGATCTTCTTCTCCTTCTTCTTCTCCTGCTCCAGAGGAAGAAGAAAAAGCATGGTGGCTCTGTGTAGATTCAAAAGAAAGAAAATTAAGTTGTTGTTTTTGCTTTCCGTGCTGGTAAGGAAGGTCTGAGAGTTCTTTCATGCCTGATAAGTTTTGGACTGTGAATCACTTTTCTGCCCATATCACAGACGTTCTTTCATGTACAGTAACATTTTCTTATGATAAATACAAATAACATAAAAGGCTGTAGATACTGACTGAACCCGGACCTGTAAATGTTTCTTGTTATTGTACATGACAAGAAGAGCTTCAGAGTGTAAAGACAAAGGAAGTTATGTTAGGAATGTTAGTTGTGATTGGCAGAGAACCATAAAAGGAGTATATTATCTTAAGACTACATTTCTAATGCTTAGGTGATAAGTGAAACTATATGAGTTATGCTTGAAAGACTTTATTCTTTACTTCAAAACTTATCTTATTTATATTACGGCCCTTTCCTCTGAAGTGAACGCCTATGATGTATGAACTGAATCGGATGCCTCTAATGAGTTATACATCTGCTGTAATGCCATTGTCAGCATGAAAACTATTTCTAATGACTTTTACAGATAACTGCGTAATTGTATTCTGATTTTTAAAACATAAGTAAATTACTTTCTATATAATAAACTGTACCAACATAAAATAAGAAACAACCTAGTATACTGTATAATTCATTCAGGTGTATGAGTTTTATCTAAACTGTTCCATAGAAAAAACTGCCATCCAAGATCTGCCAAGCATGTACCATACTGAATATAAAGACAGACCAGATGTGACAAAACATCTCCCATCAGTGGAGCTTTGATTCAGATAGGCTAGATTTTAACCATTCATGCATATCTTGGGCGGGGCAAGGGGGGTTATTGCAGCCTTCAGAATTAATATCACATTTGGGTGCAATTATATAGTTACATAGGTTAAAGAAGACATAGGTCCATTAAGTTCAATCTTTTTAGGTTAATTATAACCCTCAACAGAATTATGTATTAGATTAGCATATATACTGCTGCTTAACTATTTTGTAACCAGTTCTTTTCCTGTTCTGCTGTCCCCAGTTCTAAGCCATGTAATGTATATGGAGTGATACAATTCCTGTGACCTAAGTGCATCATTTTACACTAATTTCATTTGCTATGTTTGTGCCCAGGCTCACATCTTATCCAAGTCTTTCTGCAATATTTTACAGTCATGCTGAGTTTTAAAAATCCTGAAAAGTTTTGCGTCATCAGCACAAAATGAAACTTTACTTTCAATCTCATCCAGAAGGTCATTAATAAAGAGATTTTAAAGAACTGGAAATAGCACAGATCCCTGTGAAACCACACTGCTGACTTTAGCCCTTTTTGAATATGTCCAATTTACAGCAACTTTACTTTCCGTCTCTGAACCAATTCAAAGCTACTGTACAAAGCAATTGTGTAGTGCAGTGAACGTATCAAATGCTTTTGCAGAATCTCAAGAAATCACATCAATATGACTAACAACAAGATTTACACTTATCTTCTTGTAGAAACCTAGCATGTTGGTTAGGCATGAAATGTTTTTCTGGAATCTCTGCCCCTTATCATTTATTAGATTAGTTACCATTACATACATTTCCATGTAATCTCTTAGAAAACCCTCGAGTATTTTAAATACCACAGATATCAAACTTACCATTCTTAAATATTGGTACAGCATTGTCCATCCTTTAATCTTGCAGAGCTGACCCTTTTGGAAGAGTCTAAAAAGGTGATATGTAGAGATGAGCGAACGTACTCGTCCGAGCTTGATACTCATTCGAGTATTAGCGTGTTCGAGATGCTCATTACTCGAGACGAGTACCACGCGATGTTCGAGTTACTTTCACTTTCATCTCTGAGACGTTAGCGCGCTTTTCTGGCCAATAGAAAGACAGGGAAGGCATTACAACTTCCCCCTGCGACTTTCAAGCCCTATACCACCCCCCTGCAGTGAGTGGCTGGCGAGATCAGGTGTCACCCGAGTATATAAATCGGCCCCTCCCGCGGCTCGCCTCAGATGCATTCTGATAGAGATCAGGGAAAGTGCTGCTGCTGATGCTGCTGCTATAGGGAGAGCGTTAGGAGTTATTTTAGGCTTCAAGAACCCCAACGGTCCTTCTTAGGGCCACATCTGACCGTGTGCAGTACTGTTGAGGCTGCTTTTAGCAGTGTTGCACAATTTTTTTTTTTGTATATCGGCCGTGCAGAGCATTGCGTCCGCAGTCTGCAGTCATTGTACAGTGTATAGGGGCAGTACTGGTGAGGCAGGGAAAGAGATATTCAGGCTATATACGCAGTGGGCTTTTTCCAAAAAATTTATCGCCGTCATCCCGCCAGAGGGAAACAGTATACATAATATTATACGCTGCCTACAGTATCTATCTGCTGGGGGTTGTAGTCCTAATTAATACGCAGCTAAGCGTTACAGCAGGCTTGTGCAAAATTGTTTCCTGGATCTGCTATCTCTGTTACATCAGCGCTGTCATCCCGCCAGAGGGAAACAGTATACATAATATTATACGCTGCCTACAGTATCTATCTGCTGGGGGTTGTAGTCCTAATTAATACGCAGCTAAGCGTTACAGCAGGCTTGCGCAAAATTGTTTCCTGGATCTGCTGTCTCTGTTACATCAGCGCTGTCATCCCGCCAGAGGGAAACAGTATACATAATATTATACGCTGCCTACAGTATCTATCTGCTGGGGGTTGTAGTCCTAATTAATACGCAGCTAAGCGTTACAGCAGGCTTGCGCAAAATTGTTTCCTGGATCTGCTATCTCTGTTACATCAGCGCTGTCATCCCGCCAGAGGGAAACAGTATACATAATATTATACGCTGCCTACAGTATCTATCTGCTGGGGGTTGTAGTCCTAATTAATACGCAGCTAAGCGTTACAGCAGGCTTGCGCAAAATTGTTTCCTGGATCTGCTGTCTCTGTTACATGATCGCCGTCATCCCGCCAGAGGGAAACAGTATACATAATATTATACGCTGCCTACAGTATCTATCTGCTGGGGGTTGTAGACCTAATTAATACGCAGCTAAGCGTTACAGCAGGCTTGCACAAAATTGTTTCCTGGATCTGCTGTCTGTTGCATGATCGCCGTCATCCCGCCAGAGGGAAACAGTATACATAATATTATACGCTGCCTACAGTATCTATCTGCTGGGGGTTGTAGTCCTAATTAATACGCAGCTAAGCGCTACAGCAGGCTTGCGCAAAATTGTTTCCTGGATCTGCTGTCTCTGTTACATGATCGCCGTCATCCCGCCAGAGGGAAAGAGTATACATAATATTATACGCTGCCTACAGTATCTGTCTGCTGTATCAGCTCAGCATTTTAAAAAAATAGAAGAAAAATACTTAAGGCCTACTACTGGCCTTTGGCCACTTGACTGCTTCTGCGCTGTGAATTCCACTAGCTCAGTCATACGCACCTACGTCTCACTACAAGCGTGCGCAAAATTGTTTCCTGGCTCTGCTGTGCGTTCCGTAAGGGAAGTCAGCCTCCAACCACAGGCCAATAAGCGGCACATTTAATTACAGCGTTCTGTTTCTGCACTACTGGTAATACAGCATGCTGAGGGGTAGGGGTAGGCCTAGAGGACGTGGACGCGGGCGAGGACGCGGAGGCCCAAGTCAGGGTGTGGGCACAGGCCGAGCTCCTGATCCAGGTGTATCGCAGCCGACTGCTGCGGGATTAGGAGAGAGGCATGTTTCTGGCGTCCCCACATTCATCTCACAATTAATGGGTCCACGCGGGAGACCTTTATTAGAAAATGAGCAGTGTGAGCAGGTCCTGTCGTGGATGGCAGAAAGTGCATCAAGCAATCTATCGACCACCCAGAGTTCTGCGCCGTCCACTGCTGCAACTCTGAATCCTCTGGCTGCTGCTCCTCCTTCCTCCCAGCCTCCTCACTCCATTACAATGACACATTCTGAGGAGCAGGCAGACTCCCAGGAACTGTTCCCGGGCCCCTGCCCAGAATGGCCAGCAATGGTTCCTCTCCCACAGGAGGAGTTTGTCGTGACCGATGCCCAACCTTTGGAAAGTTCCCGGGGACCGGGGGATGAGGCTGGGGACTTCCGGCAACTGTCTCAAGAGCTTTCAGTGGGTGAGTAGGATGATGACGATGAGACACAGTTGTCTATCAGTGAGGTAGTGGTAAGGGCAGTAAGTCCGAGGGAGGAATGCACAGAGGATTCGGAGGAAGAGCAGCAAGACGATGAGGTGACTGACCCCACCTGGTTTGCTACGCCAACTGAGGACAGGTCTTCAGAGGGGGAGGCAAGTGCAGCAGCAGGGCAGGTTGCAAAAGGCAGTGCGGTGGCCAGGGGTAGAGGCAGGGCCAGACTGAATAATCCACCAACTGTTTCCCAAAGCGCCCCCTCGCGCCATGCCACCCTGCAGAGGCCGAGGTGCTCAAAGGTCTGGCAGTTTTTCACTGAGAGTGCAGACGACCGACGAACAGTGGTGTGCAACCTTTGTCGCGCCAAGATCAGCCGGGGAGCCACCACCACCAGCCTCACCACCACCAGCATGCGCAGACATATGATGGCCAAGCACCCCACAAGGTGGGACGAAGGCCGTTCGCCGCCTCCGGTTTGCACCGCTGCCTCTCCCCCTGTGCCCCAACCTGCCACTGAGATCCAGCCCCCCTCTCAGGACACAGGCACTACCGTCTCCTGGCCTGCACCCACACCCTCACCTCTGCTGTGCTCGGCCCCATCCACCAATGTCTCTCAGCGCACCGTCCAGCCGTCGCTAGCGCAAGTGTTGGAGCGCAAGCGCAAGTACGCCACCACGCACCCGCACGCTCAAGCGTTAAACGTACACATAGCCAAATTTATCAGCCTGGAGATGCTGCCGTATAGGGTTGTGGAAACGGAGGCTTTCAAAGGTATGATGGCGGCGGCGGCCCCACGCTACTCAGTTCCCAGTCGCCAATACTTTTCCCGATGTGCCGTCCCAGCCCTGCATGACCACGTCTCCCGCAACATTGTACGCGCCCTCACCAACGCGGTTACTGCCAAGGTCCACTTAACAACGGACGCGTGGACAAGCACATGCGGGCAGGGCCACTATATCTCCCTGACGGCACATTGGGTGAATTTAGTGGAGGCTGGGACAGAGTCAGAGCCTGGGACCGCTCACGTCCTACCCACCCCCAGAATTGCGGGCCCCAGCTCGGTGCTGGTATCTGCAGCGGTGTATGCTTCCTCCACTAAACCACCCTCCTCCTCCTCCTCCTCCTACGCAACCTCTGTCTCGCAATCAAGATGTGTCAGCAGCACGTCGCCAGCAGTCGGTGTCACGCGGCGTGGCAGCACAGCGGTGGGCAAGCGTCAGCAGGCCGTGCTGAAACTACTCAGCTTAGGAGAGAAGAGGCACACGGCCCACGAACTGCTGCAGGGTCTGACAGAGCAGACCGACCGCTGGCTTTCACCGCTGAGCCTCCAACCGGGCATGGTCGTGTGTGACAACGGCCGTAACCTGGTGGCGGCTCTGCAGCTCGGCAGCCTCACGCACGTGCCATGCCTGGCCCATGTCTTTAATTTGGTGGTTCAGCGCTTTCTGAAAAGCTACCCACACTTGTCAGACCTGCTCGGAAAGGTGCGCCGGGTCAGCGCACATTTCCGCAAGTCCAAGATGGACGCTGCCACCCTGCGGACCCTGCAACATCGGTTTAATCTGCCAGTGCACCGACTGCTGTGCGACGTGCCCACACGGTGGAACTCTACGCTCCACATGTTGGCCAGAATCTATGAGCAGCATAGAGCTATAGTGGAATACCAACTCCAACATGGGCGGCGTAGTGGGAGTCAGACTCCTCAATTCTTTACAGAAGAGTGGGCCTGGTTGGCAGCCATCTGCCAGGTCCTTGGAAACTTTGAGGAGTCTACCCAGATGGTGAGCGGCAATGCTGCAATCATTAGCGTCACCATTCCTCTGCTATGCCTCTTGAGAAGTTCCCTGCAAAGCATAAAGGCAGACGCTTTGCGCTCGGAAACGGAGGCGGGGGAAGACAGTATGTCGCTGGATAGTCAGAGCATCCTCATGTCTATATCTCAGCGCGTTGAGGAGGAGGAGGAGGAGCATGAGGAGGATGAGGAGGAGGGGGAAGAGACAGCTTGGCCCACTGCTAAGGGTACCCATGCTGCTTGCCTGTCATCCTTTCAGCGTGTATGGCCTGAGGAGGAGGAGGAGGAGGATCCTGAAAGTGATCTTCCTAGCGAGGACAGCCATGTGTTGCGTACAGGTACCCTGGCACACATGGCTGACTTCATGTTAGGGTGCCTTTCTCGTTACCCTCGCGTTACATGCATTCTGGCCACTACGGATTACTGGGTGTACACACTGCTCGACCCACGGTAAAGGGAGAACCTTTCCACTCTCATACCCGAAGAGGAAAGGGGTTCGAGAGTGATGCTATACCCTGGCGGACAAAACTGATGGTAACATTCCCATCCGACAGCGCTAGTGGCAGAAGGCGCAGTTCCGAGGGCCAGGTAGCAGGGGAGGCGCGGAGATCAGGCAGCATGTACAGCGCAGGCAGGGGAACACTCTCCAAGGGCTTTGAAGCATCGTTCTCTATCACCATCAAAAACGGGGACCTTTTAGCTTCATCAATCTGTGTATTCTATTCATCCTCCTCCTCCTGCTCCTCCTCCTGAAACCTGACGTAATCACGCCGAACGGGCAATTTTTCTTAGGCCCACAAGGCTCAGTCATATAATTTTTGTAAACAATTTTTATACGTTTCAATGCTCATTAAAGCGTTGAAACTTGCACCTGAACCAATTTTTATTTTAACTGGGCTGCCTCCAGGCCTAGTTACAAATTAAGCCACATTAACCAAAGCGATTAATGGGTTTCACCTGCCCTCTTGGTTGGGCATGGGCAATTTTTCTGAGGTACATTAGTACTGTTGGTACACCAATTTTTTTGGGCCCTTGCCTACAGTGTAATCCAATTAATTTTTTGCCCACCTGCATTAAAGCTGACGTTTCATCAGCTGTGCTGGGCACTGCAATGGGATATATTTATGTACCGCCGGTGGCTTCCTGGCACCCACCCATGCTGTCGGTCTACACAGAGTTGTAACTGCATGTGTCCACTTCTAAAGAACCCCAGTCTGACTTGGGGAATGCAGTGTGGGCCGAAGCCCACCTGCATTAAACATGACATTACCTCAGCTGTGCTGGGCACTGCAATGGGATATATTTATGTACCGCCGGTGGCTTCCTGGCACCCACCCATGCTGTCGGTCCACACGGAGTTGTAATTGCATGTGTCCACTTCTAAAGAACCCCAGTCTGACTGGGTCATGCAGTGTGGGCCCAAACCCACCTGCATTAAACATGACATTACCTCAGCTGTGATGGGCAATGCAATGGGATATATTTATGTACTGCCGGTGGGTTCCAGGGAGCCACCCATGCTGTCGGTCCACACGGAGTTGTAACTGCATGTGTCCACTTCTAAAGAACCCCAGTCTGACTGGGGCATGCAGTGTGGGCCGAAGCCCACCTGCATTAAACCTGACATTAGCTTTGCTGTCCAGGGCACTGCAATGGGATATATTTATGTACCGCTGGTGGGTTCCAGGGAGCCACCCATGCTGTTCGTCCACACGGACTTCACAATAGGGAGTTGTAACTGCCTGTATCTACTTATAAAAAACCCCAGTCTGACTGGGGCATGCAGTGTGGGCCGAAGCCCACCTGCATTTAATCGGACGTTACCTCAGCTGTGATGGGCACTGCAATGGGATACATTTATGTGCAGCCGGTGGGTTCCAGGGAGCCACCCATGCTGTGGGTGCACACGGAATTCCCATTGCGGAGTTGTACCTGCCTGTGACTATTTATAAAAAACCGCGGTCTGATTGGGGCATGCAGACACCTTGACAGAATGAATAGTGTGTGGCACATAGGTTCCCCATTGCTATGCCCACATGTGCAGCTCCTGATGGCGGTGGCACAGGATTATATTTCTCACTGCTTCTGTACAGCATTGTGGGTTATCGTCCTGCCCCTTTTAAAGAGGGTCGCTGCCTAGCCATGCCAACCCTCTGCAGTGTGTGCCTGCGGTTCCTCCTCATGGCAGACGCACTTATAAATAGACATGAGGGTGGCGTGGCATGAGGGCAGATGAAGGCTGCGCAGGGACACTTTGGTGTGTGCTGTGGACACTGGGTCGTGCGCGCGGGGGGGGGGGGGGGTTGGGCAGCATGTAACCCAGGAGAAGTGGCAGCGGAGTGTCAAGCAGGCAGTGATTGTGCTTTGTTGGAGGTAGTGTGGTGCTTAGCTAAGGTATGCATTGCTAATGAGGGCTTTTCAGAAGTAAAAATTGTTGGGAGGGGGGGGCCCACTCTTGCCGCTATTGTGGCTTAATAGTGGGACCTGGGAACTTGAGATGCAGCCCAACATGTAGCCCCTCGCCTGCCCTATCCGTTGCTGTGTCGTTCCCATCACTTTCTTGAATTGCCCAGATTTTCACAAATGGAAACCTTAGCGAGCATCGGCGATATACAAAAATGCTCGGGCCGCCCATTGACTTCAATGGGGTTCGTTATTTGAAACAAACCCTCGAACATCGCGAAAAATTTCGTCCCGAGTAACGAGCACCCGAGCATTTTGGTGCTCGCTCATCTCTAGTGATATGCAATAGTCTAGTGATCACCAAACTCACTTTCCTTAGTATTCGTGGATGACTGCCATCTGGACCGGGGGCTTTATCAACATTTAATTTACTCATATACATCTGTATTTTTTCTTGTGTTTAATTAGTAATATAGTTTGAAGAACCATGAATGCTGTCCCTCTAAATTATATCCAGCACTGTTAGCTCACTTGTGAACACAAGTGAAAAGTATGTGCTTAATATCTTAGCCTTTCCTTTTGTGCTCCACAATTATATTGCCACTGTTATCATTTAGAGGACCAATATTATCAGATTGTTTCTTTTTGGAATTACACTCCCTATTTATTCTCAGTATCCACATTAAGCAGTATATTGTTAGGGTAGTATATATGACTCCATTTTGTATCTTGTATCCATTTGGTATCTATCTTCCATCTTGTATACTTCAGTCTGTCATATTTATATTGTTGACATTTTCCTTCATGAGACCTTTGCATATATTACATCTAGTATAATCTTGCTTTGTCAGAACGTCCCAAACTTTCCATGTTTTGAGACAAGAAGACCATACTATACAAACTTGGATCATGTTAGCTTTTGTCCTCTATACTATTAGCTATACGTTTTTATTTTTCCATCAATATAGCCATATGAGAGCTTGTTTTTGGTGAGATTAATTGTACTTTTATGGCACTATTTAATGTGCCATACAATGCTTTGCAAAACTTTGAAAAAGTTTTAAGTGGGGTAAAATGGAAAAAAGCAACACATGGATGCTAATCTGGCATTGTTTTTTTTCCCGTAATTTAACCTCCACATATTAAGCTCTGCCAATATGGTTAAATACATGGCAGCCCTGTGAGCCTTTACTAGGCCCAGTTCTGCCATAGAAACTATCAGCACCCTGCAATCTTCTTACAAGCGGCCGATGATAAGTCAGAGGGAGGACCTCCCTTCCTCTGGCTAACAGTTTACATGCCACGGTCAGAATTGACTGCATATGTTAGGTGTCAATCAGCTGCAATCTGAGCTAGCTCATATCACGGCTGTTTGCAGCAGGTGTCAAGTGTTTCGAAAGGTTGACATCATCTTGGTATGCAGCGGGCTCAAGAGCTGAGCCTACTTCATACCCACCTTGCGTCTCTGTAACATACATGTACGTAACAGAAGGGGAAGGAGTTAAAGGGGTTGTCCCGCGAAAGCAAGTAGGGTTATACACTTCTGTATGGCCATATTAATGCACTTTGTAATGTACATTGTGCATTAATTATGAGCCATACAGAAGTTATCAGAAGTTATTCACTTACCTGTTCCGTTGCTGGCGTCCCCATCTCCATGGTGCCGTCTAATTTTCAGCGTCTAATCGCCCGATTAGACGCGCTTGCGCAGTCCGGTCTTCTTCTCTTCTGAATGGGGCCGCTCGTGCCGGAGAGCGGCTCCTGGTAGCTCCGCCCCGTCACGTGCCGATTCCAGCCAATCAGGAGGCTGGAATCGGCAATGGACCGCACAGAAGCCCTGCGGTCCACCGAGGGAGAAGATCCCGGCGGCCATCTTCACCAGGTAAGTAAGAAGTCACCGGAGCGCGGGGATTCAGGTAAGCACTGTCCGGTTTTCTTTTTTAACCCCTGCATCGGGGTTGTCTCGCGCCGAACGGGGGGGCTGTTGAAAAAAAAAAAAAACGTTTCGGCGCGGGACAACCCCTTTAAGGACCTTTCATCGCTCCCTTTGCTGTTTGTGCCCATTTGTATCATGACTGACAGGTCTTCCCAAGCCCCAGCATGTAATCTGTCTATCCATTTCACAATATGCAGAACTTGAAAGCCGCAAGAAAATAATGCATTTTTTGACAATCAGTCTTCAGGGCAGATGACTGTCTGTCGGACAATTAATAATGAAGTCCACAAGCACCAGCATCTATCTGACCTTTGCTTCACTCCTATTCCCATCCTTCCTACACCAGTTACTGTACTGGTTGCTAGGAAAAGCACCCTGCTGCAATGATGCTAACCCTAGATTATCATCCCCAATATCAGTCAAACAGGTATATTTACAAGGATGTGCCAGTTCAGTGTTAAACTCATTGGTGCTTTTTACTAGCCCCTTCCTGTGACTATTCCCAATAAATGATCTCTGGGTTCTGTGATTCTGCGGGTTTTCAGCTCATAGTGATTTTTTTAACCACAGCATGCTCTTCCACTGGTATGTTTGTTGACTTCCATTGAAAGAGCACAGGAATCTAATATTTTACTGTACATTCACTACTGCTTCTATTGTTCAATAAGGAACAAATATGGGGATGCTTTTTATTTTTGAAGAATAATTAAACATGGGTTATAAGTGCTATTTTATCCTCACTAATATTTCTATATAGTGAACCTTACATACATTATAGAAAAAAACATGCAAATAATAATGCAGCATATTTCATTAAACACTGGAAGCACATGCCAGTCTGATGATTATACATTCAATCAAACTGTTCAATTCAAGCTTGTCATTGAAGGGCTCTAATGATATCCTGAGATTTAGATTTATGTAAGATAATCCTCTGTATATAATAACCTCATATAAATGCCTTCATAGCGTTCCACCTACCCACATTGAGGAAGAGCCAATATTAATCTGAAAAAATTCCAATAGAGCCTCCTTCGTTCTAGCATTACCATCAAGCAGATTCAGCCAAAAGAGATTTAGCCTCCAAAATCTATCTGTCACGGCTTGTTGGTCGCGACGCAGGGTCAGACCTGTCGCCCTGTTGCTATGCAGAAGAAGGGTTAATGCTTGTTGTGCAGAGATTGCTTTTCTTTTTCTCTCCATCCTGCATAATTGGTTGCTATTAGTCATACCAGGAAGAGGGTTGAGGACATGATTCTCTAGTTGCTCTTCCTATCGGCAGGTGTGGGGAGCTTTATATTCATACCCCACCCTTTCCTCCTTGCTGGTTTTTCAGTTCACTAGAGGAAAGGTTGAAGTTGGTGCCATCCTCTAGCCTGGGAGATAAGCTCCCATTTCAGTTAAGTGCTGCTTTATCCTTTCTATAGTTTTTGGTTACCTTTATTGTTTGCATTGCTGTGGCAGTCCATCTCTCCAAGGGGTTCCTATAGGGACAGTCAGGGCCTAGAGAAAGACAGTGGGGCGGTCCTTATCAGGACAATAGCTCTACTTGCAGGCAGGGACTCTTTACTTCCCTTTTTGGTAGGGACAGATTCCTTTCCATCTACCTGGAGAAGTGCTCACTGTCCTGCATTGCATGGTGTATTATACTTGTGTTCAGTCTGAATGTCACCCTGCGCCCGTGCTGAGCATGGGGCACTTGTGCCGCACAGACATCACACAATCCTTATCAAATCCTCCGCTATTCATATTCAATGATAAGTAAAGTGGAGAGTGATCAGACACAGTTTGTGGTACTTATTTCAATCTACATAGATGCTGTACCTTGTGGGAGATCTATTCTATAAAGTATATTATGTGAACTGGAATAACATGTATTTTCAAACTTCTGGATTTCTCAAGCTCCATAGACTACATAAACCTAATTGGGTAAGGAGACACCACTATTGAGCCTTTATTAAATCTATCGAAACAGGTGTCCAGACAATTATTTAAATCATCCACAATTAAAGTAGAAACAGCAACGGATATAGCTACAGATTCCATCACCTTCTTAATACATTCACTGTAATACGGAGGGGGATATATATTGCCACTAAAAATGTTTATTTTGTACAATAACACATTTAAGACAAACAAATCTCTCCATGGAATCTATAAAAAATGATTCACCTTTAAAAGAGATATTTTTATGAATCATTACACTTACTCCACGCAAATAACTCGAGTACACAGAATGAAAAGAATGAGCCCATACAGAATGGTGAATCAAGTGTATAGTATCTCTTCTTAAGTGTGTTTCTAAAAGACAAACAATAGCTTGTTGAAATTGTGGATTAGACGAAAAAACAGCATATCTTTTATTTTATCCCCCATGCCCCGCACATTCCACAAAATTCTATCAACCCCTTGAACCATTGTAAATGATATTCATTATTTATGTTTTATACGTATAATTTAAGATGCCAGTTGCCTTGCATGGTAAAGAAGGAGAAGATGGAAGGGGAAAACAAACAAAAAAAAAAAAAAAACACCCTCTCATATCCAACCCCATACACATATACCCATATACTCTAGAGCTCAAATCACCTAGCAATATCACAGTAAGAGCACCAATACTACAGAGCAGTACACAGGAACCTCCCAACCATCTAACAAATAATCTCTACAATATACTCTACAATAGTCCACTAATAAAAAGGACTACTTATTACTGTTATATAAATATTGTTCATGCTTATCAATCCAGGAGGCAGCATCTTTAGAATTACCAATTTAAAAGTCATCCCCTGCTTCACATTTCTCAGCCATGCTGGATATAAAATAGTGTCAGACAGCTGTAAACCCCGTAACCTTTTCTTAACATTTTGAAACTGCAACTTGGTTTTTTTCTGTATGTCCACTGAATAATCTGGAAAGACAGCTATACGATGACTGTTCATAGTTAACTCTTTCATTTCTCTTGCACTCTTTAAAATAATTTCCCAATCTCTAATACAGGAGTTTTATCAAAACAGTTCTTGGTGGAGATAATTTAACAAGAACTCTATGAGCCCTTTCCACAGCTAGGACAGATGAAAAAGTATCTTCCGCAATAGTTGATTTCAGACATCCCTCACAAAATTCTCTCTGATCAAATCCTTCTACCTTTTCTGGATCCCCCACCAGACGCAAATTATTTCTCCTTATTCTATTTTCCAGGTCATCTGCTAAATAGTGCAAGAAATGGATAGACTGCTTGCATTTTCTAATTGCATAGGCACAATCTTTTCTTCCATTTTATTAATACGTGTTTCTGCTATAAACAATCTTTCAGTAAATATTGTATCTCAAAAATCTAATATCCTCTTTCAGGCTACCAGCCTGAGCAGAAAGGGAAGTCAAAGTATTGCTTTTAGCCACAGCTAGAAAAAATATTTCGTAGAACAGGTTCATTTTGTGTATCATTTTGCATATCCATACCACTAACGTGCTGAAATAGACTGCATAATAGTATTTTCAGAAGCGGATAAAGCATATAAAGCAGGACCATGCTAACCCTTCTGAATTACAGAGTGAGACAATGAGTAAAAAGTCAGATCAGAAAAGGCATATACAGCTATAGATGTTTCATGAACGTTTCTTTCCAGGGTTGCAGGAAGAGTTGAACAAGCAAATTCTGCCAAGTTGTTCATCTTATAGCAGCATTTCTTAATTAAGCAATCATAATAGTCAAAGTGTTCTGTGCATTTTTCTCAATCACACCTCTCAAAATTCAATATTGCCTCCAATGTTGCATATAATTCACAATAGCATTCGCAGATGCCTAAGCACCATCATGAAGCGCACGTGCACTGCCAACTACTTTCCTCCTCATTATTGCAACTCGGTTAAGTGACAGACAGACCTCACAACACAACGGCTTCAGCTATCACTGCTCCTCTTCTTCTTCCTTACAACGGGAACCATAGTACAGCACAACCAAAGGCCTATGGACCAGCAATGCAGCCTGCAGAAAAGACTTAAAAATATCACCTCAAAACACAAGCTAGCAAGTGCATGTGCATCTATATAAAACTCTACTCTGTTCTTTGTCACACTCCATAAACCAAATAGCAATAAATAAATAAATAAATATATATATATATATATATATATATATATATATATATATATATATATATATATATATATATATATATATAATAGTTTGGGCTATTAGTATAATGGCCCCCTCCTTTAAGTTGTACAGCAAAGTCTCATGACAGATCCTTTTTAAACCAATCATAGATGTATAGATATTTTTGATAAACACTGATAAGGAGAAATGAGTATATGAAAAGGTACTTGCCATGCTGCAAACCATTATGTCCATGTAAAATTAATACCATCACAATTATTTTTCTCATCAGAAATTTGTAAAGTAAATTATGGTAGCATTAATACAAGTATTACAAAAGCGATTAAAACCAGTAGTTGTACTCTTAAATCAGTTACTTAACCAATTTCTTTCATCCAAGAAAGATTTTTCAATAAGCCAAAAAAATGAAGGTTAAATGAATAGCTGTTCAAGTAATGCATGACTGCATTGGGTCTGGCAATCTGACACAGCAGGCCCCTATTCTGGCATATAGACCACAGCACTCATCCTGACAATTGTTCAGCTAAGCTCCTGCCCTTTACCCGCCCCTTATTCATAGCCATCAATGGGAAGAGGCGGGTTGGGCTGGTGCTTAGCTCCGCTCCCGCCCTTTCCCGCCCCCTCCTATTGCAAAAAACGAGCGGGGATGAAAGGACAGGTGAGCCTGCGATGGGGAGCGAGGGAAAAGGGGCGATGATATGGTGGTCTCGGCGTATATGTGCCGGGACCCATGCCATCTGAACGGGTGCACAGGCGCTTCATTTGTGCACCCATTCACCAGTTTTAGCTCTCCCAACGTAGCATATATTGGCCGGCCATGAAAACGGTGGCCAATATATGCTCGTGGCAAAGAAGCCTAACATTGTGAAACCCAGCAGTTTACCCAAAATGTACAATACCTAATGAAAAACTTTGCTGTTTTTGCTATATTCTTCAAATCTAGTTTGTAAGAAATATACAATTATCATCCTATTAATTAATTAATAGACTGACTTTCAATAAAACTTTCCTATTAGAATTCCAACACATGGCAGACTACTTTAATTACAGTATAGACTATACTCTACAGCCCATTTTAGTTTTAATTGTATCAGGACATTTCTGAGTGTGCTCCTGACCATGTGTTAAATGCTATTGTTATCTTTATGCTAAGTTTTCCCCTTGCAAACACCAAAACATACAATGTCAAAATGATTGTGAATTTTGACATTAAATAACAAATAAGCGAGGCATATGTGTAGAGTAAACCCTCCAGAAGACTTGTGTGGCTTGGCAGGCCTAGACTAACAGGTGAATAAACACAGCAGTCTGTTTCCCAGCCTTGGCTTCTGAACAGCAGCAGCAGCTAAGATTGTCAAAGCACTTGAGAAACTGAACATGTCATATGCCACTGGGAGTGTGGTGCATCCAACTGTATAAGTACAGTCTGGTCTCACAGATTTGGACCTTGATAGTTTATTGGATCAGGAAACGGGTTGGGAAGGGAATATGAAAAAAACTGTGATTAGTGTAATAACAATTATCACTTAATTCTTGTGAGAGACATATTTTCAACAGACAATTTAATCAAAAGCCTAATAAGAGACAAGCAAATTAGTTTAAAAGAGCAAAGGCGGGTATTTATGAGGTTTGTAGAACATACTAAATTGAGCTGATCTGTACAATAACTTTTGCTTTTATTGCCTTCGTATTTAGTTACATAGATGCAGATTGACTATTATGGTAATTGTAACCGAATTGATTGTTACTTTTGTGCCAATTGCCTGTATCATCTATTTCTGGAGGATTGAGAGATACTGCAGATGACATGTGTGATCATCAAGCTGCGATACAAATGATTCTTTTGTTTTAGGGTAATGAAGAAAATCCTTATTCAGCTGCCATATGTAGCTTAGTATTCTATCCACAATATGTCCTGTTATGTTTATCAATTCAAGTTCCCGTTAAGCAAAAGTAACGTCTGTTTTAAAATACACTTTACCATCAGTTTTATACAGCTCAGATTTTTTTAAAAACAATCCTAGCAAAGAATAAAACGATATTACATTAACACAGAATACATTAACAATAGAAGGGGTTACTGTTAGACCAGCGTTATACCGCATCCATACTTCCTTTCAGTGGGTATATTTGAAGTGATTCATTGAATGTATGTAAATGTTTGCTTATACAGTTGATTAGATCTGGTGTAACTGGTGCAGAATATGAGAGGCTTTACACCAGTTATGTTGAACAAACAATATTTTATTGAATGAGCAATAAAGGATATAATGGCAAAAACATACAACAGTAATATTTGGATATAATACAAACAGTTTAATAAGATTCAATTAATGCTTAAACTGGATTTATATGTTACGAACTGGTCGCCCTTAATGTTGTGCATACAGTGTAGAATTATCATAAATGATTTACCTTGGACAGGGTCAAATAGCTACACATATGTTGTTTGAAAATATGTCTCCTCTGAAGTACCTTAGGCCTCATGTCCACGGGCAAAAGAAGAATTAAAATCCGCAGCGGATTTTAACTCTTCTCCCGCACGCGGATCCGCATCCCATAGGGATTCATTGACCACCCGCGGGTAGATAAATACCCGCGGATGGTCAATAAAAGGGATTTTAAAAAAACGGAGCATGAAAAAATCTGGACCATGCTCCATTTTCGTGCGGGTCTCCCGCGGGGACGGCTCCCGCAGACTTCTATTGAAGCCTATGGAAGCCGTCCGGATCCGTGGGAGACCTAAAATAGGAATTTAAAAGAATTAACTCAGCCGCAGCGGACCGGGAAGGTCTTCTCTTCCTCATGGCCGAATCTTTCTTGCTTTGGCTTGGCGGATGTGCCCGGCGCATGCGCGCAGCACGCCGACGACGTGCCGCCGGTGTAACGAGTTCATCCGCTGGCTGAAAAAGAAGATCCGGCCATGAGGAAGAGAAGACCTTCCCGGTCCGCTGCGGGTGAGTTAATTCTTTTAAATTCCTATTTTCAGGGCTCATGTCCGTGGGGCAGGAGGGACCCGCTGCAGATTCTACATGTAGAATCCGTAGCGGGCCTGATTTTCCCCGTGGACATGAGGCCTTAGTCTTGTCGGGACTTCAGTTAACCAAATGACTCAATCCCAGGGCTACTCTAAAACGGACAAACAGTGCAGCTGTACCTGGCCTCTCTAGTGTAAATCATGTGATCCGAAAATCCAGTGTGCTGGGATACTGCTGCAAGTTCATCCCAATCAGTCATCTCCATAGTGAGTGGGCAGTCCATAGTGGGCCCTTCCTTCTACTCCTAATAATTGAATTTGTTCACTGCCTGTAGTAATTTCAGAGCAGGAGAAAGCTGTTTCCTCTGCAGGACTACAGGACCCACCCACCATCTCCAACCTGCTGTGGAGCCAACTGAGAGCAAACACAATGGAGAGGGGAGAGGAGGGAGTGTGCAAATAGAGAAGACTGCCAGAGAAAAATCCAGGAGACTCTGTCCTGTTCCTCTCCCGTCTTGCTGTACCATGAGGCTATGCATCCCTGCACTAAAGAGATGGGAGAGGGGTAGGGAGTGATAGCCCTTACCACCTGTGTATGTGTAATTTGTATGATAGAAATGATAAGCCACTTGTGTGTCATGGATCTTTTTTTCCATTTGTGTAGAGATTGTTGACCACCAGATATGTTTCTATGATGCAATGAAAGAGATTTCACCCAGTTAAAAGAGTTTGAGAGAGGGTGCATTATTGGAATGTGAGAATTTGGATGGTTGTATTGATAAATTACCTGCCACCTTGGCCAGTCTGACCAGACTGTTAGAGGTGTTAGACCCAGTGAATACACGAGGGTAAGAGGATCGGGCTCAGAATGCCTTCGACAGACCACCAGTAGAGCGGATGATCTGATCATCTGACAAGCATGTACAGCTCCAACTGTTTCATTGTCCTCCATTCAGAAATAGATGGCATCATCTTTACAAGCCACCGTGTCTATTGGAAGCATTTCCAGGCACTTGGCTGAAGGACATTTGGTCTCAAGGCACTTATTATATGTACTGTCTTTGACACCCACCATCGCCTCCATTTGAAGTGGCATCGTGAACGATGGAACTAAACTGCTATAGAGTGAAACTGGCTTGCCTTCAGTGACAAATAAAGGTTTAGTTTTGGCACTGATGATGACCATGTTCATATCTGAGACCCAGGGTGAGCACTTCAATCTTGCCTTTGCATATTACCCACACTGCTGGTGCGAGGATCTGGGGGCCACTGCATATGACAGTCAGTTACCCCTAGTACTTGTATGAGGGACAATAAGAGCTCAGCAATATTTTCAGGACACCCTGTAGCCACATGTGTTCCTCTCATGGCAGAACTTCCAAGAGGCATTTTCCAGCAGGATGATGCTCAGCCGTACACACACAAGAGTGTCACAGAAATGGCTCCACAACATTGTCACACTTCTGTGGTCTATCACCAATAGAACATGTATGGGACCATCTCAGATACCAACTTTGACATCTTACGAGTTTGCACAATCTAGAGGCTCAGTTAGTTACAGCAAATGTGGACTGATATGTGGCAGGATATCATTCGGAACCTGTATGCCTCCACGTCCGCCTGTATTACATCTTTCATACAAGCTAGAGGCAGCCCAACAGGGCACTAGAGCCTTTACCACAATAAATTATCCTTTTGCTCTGATAATCACTTACTTATATTAAAGGGGTTGTCCCGCGAAAGCAAGTGGGGATATACACTTCTGTATGGCCATATTAATGCACTTTGTAATATACATCGTGCATTATTTATGAGCCATACAGAAGTTATTCACTTACCTGCTCCGTTGCTAGCGTCCTCGTCTCCATGGTGCCGTCTAATTTCAGCATCTAATCTCCCGATTAGACGCGCTTGCGCAGTCCGGTCTTCTCCCTTCTGAATGGGGCCGCTCGTGCTGGAGAGCTGCTCCTCGTAGCTCCGCCCCGTCACGTGTGCCGATTCCAGCCAATCAGGAGGCTGGAATCAGCAATGGAACGCACAGAGCCCACGGTGCACCATGGGAGAAGACCTGCGGTCCACCGTGGGTGAAGATCCCGGCGGCCATCTTCGCAAGGTAAGTAAGAAGTCACCGGAGCGCGGGAATTCGGGTAAGTACTATCCGTTTTTTTTTTAAACCCCTGCATCGGGGTTGTCTCGCACCGAATGGGGGGGCGATTGAAAAAAAAAAAAACCCGTTTCGGCGCGGGACAACCCCTTTAATATTACAAGCACACATAAAGTTTCATTCAATTCCAACAACCCCTTCTAGGTGCTTGATTTTTTTTTTACAGTGAGTGTATGTGCGTAACATGTTTTTGTACAATGTGTGTTTGTGTATATATATATATATATATATATATATATATTTAGTGTGTGTGCACTTTGAATGTGTGTACATGTGTGTAAAATCTATGTAATGTGTATTTATTTGTGTGCAATGTATATTCACATTTGTATTTTAAGGCTTTTAGGGCTTTCTGTTTCTCTTTTCCGTTTTTAGAGCATAAAAACAGTATTAAAAATGAAACAAACATTTCCTTTTTTTCCCATTTGATTTCAGTGGGTTTTCAAAATAAAATGAAAGCTTCCTTTCCGTTTTTCTTTTTTAAGCTGAACAAAAAGCACTGCACACTGCACTTTTTGTTCAGTTAAAATAAAATTGAAATCAAACAGAACAAAAACAAACTAAAAGCTCTCTGTTTGATATTCTTTGTTTTGAAAACCCATTGAAATCCATAGTGTAAAAACAAATGTTTATTTCAGGTTTAAATCCGTTTCTCGGCTCCAAAAATGGAATAGAGAAATAAAAAGCCCTAAAATACAGATGTGTATGAGACCTATGTGAATATATGTTCCTTCTATGTACAGTACACACAAGTGTTATGCAATGGAATCCGGTCACCAACTATAAGCTCCATTCACTGTTATGTTGCTTATAGTTTACATGACGAGGAGTTTGGGGAGCTTTGTCTCATAGTCACTTGGTCCTCCCTTGTTGCGGTGTCCTCCGGCAAAGTCAGCTTGACTCTTTTCAGAAGGCTGAGCAACTTCCATAATAGAGATAGTTCTATTTGCTCGACACTATTATCTGAGATGACTCAACCAGATAAGGAAGTAATTCAAGGTATTAAAAACTGATTAAAATTGAAATAACAGATCTAGCCTTAGCAGATTCCAAGAATTATAAGTTATAATGTAAAAGACGGGAGAGTTTTCTTGGTAAAATTCTGCAATTCTTAATAGGAAGAACAGGATAACATACTAAGGGCTCAGTCAGATGTATAGGTGCGTGAAAAAAAAAACGCAGAACGCGTGTATAAAAAATGTGTGACTGAAGCTAAAACTTGCACATAAATAGTGTGGCCCCATTAAAAGCAATGGGGGAGGATCGCTATCCCCTGCTGTGGCTGTGACAGCTGCAGCAGGGGGTTCCTAGGATGTGAAACCCCTGGATGCTGTCACATTTAGGGGGTTCACCTTGTTGTCAATAGGGCCAGCGGCAGCAGCGTGGGTGCTATTGAAAACATAAGGAGACGATCACACTCCTCTTCCACTGTTGTGACAGCTGTGGCAGGGGATTCCTTCATCCTTGCGGGGAGCCCCCTCATAACTGAGTATTTTGACAGCACTATCACAGTGTTCAGGGATGAGGGGACTCCCCGCAAGGATGAAGGAATCCCCTACCACAGCTGTCAAAGCTGTGGTAGAGGACCGCAATGCTATCCCATTGCTTTCAATGGGGCTGACACTGCTGCCACTCCATTGAAAGCAATAGGATGAAGGCAAACTCTGAAGGAATTTTTATAGAGGGCTTGATATATAAGCCTAATTTGAAAATGAATCCTAGCTGAAAGAAAAAACAAAATAATATTTCACTTAGAAGCGCTGCCCGAGGCTCTGCTGCATCTTCTCCCCACGTCCCCAGCACTCTTCTTCTTCATTTTCTTCTGGCCAGGTATTAAAAAATCCCTGCCTCCTGGAAGGGGTGCCTCTGATTGGCTGAGCGCTTTGACCAATCACACCATTCAATGATAAATGGCTGTGATTAGTCAGCATTAGAGATGAGCGAGCATACTCGTCCGAGCTTGATGCTCGTTCGAGTATTAGGGTGCTCGAGATGCTCGTTACTCGAGACGAGCACCACGCGGTACTCGTCTCGATTAAAGGAGCACTGACCATTGAATTCAATGGAGCCGGCAATACAGCCGGCTCTATTGAAAGCAATGGGCTGCCGGCGTACGCGGGATGAATTGTCAGGAAGAGCTTAAATATATAAGCCCTTCCCTGCAATTCATCTAGAAATGTGTAAAAATAAAAAATATATATATACTCACCTGGTCCCGGCAGAACGATGTTAGCCCATTGAATTCAATGGAGTCGGCAATACAGCCGACTCCATTGAAAGCAATGGGCTGCCGGCGATCGCGGGATGAATTGTCGGGAAGGGGTTAAATATATAAGCCCTTCCCTGCAATTCATCCAGAAATGTGTAAAAATAAAAAATATATATATACTTACCTGGTCCCGGCAGACGGAGTTCAGCGCGGCAGGCTGCAGTTCTCCTGAACTGCTCTAAACAGCTGTGAGTAGTATTCAGCAGTCGGGGATTTAAAATCCCCGCCTGCTGAATGAGATGCCTCTGATTGGTCACAGCCTGACCAATCAGAGGCATCCCTCACTCACACCCATTCATGAATTCATGAATGGGTGAGTGAGGGCTGCCTCTGATTGGCTCAGGGGCAGCTCTCAGCTGTCCCTGCGCTTATATATTTAAGCCCTTCCCGACAATTCATCCCGTGTACGCCGGCAACCCATTGCTTTCAATAGAGCCGGCTGTATTGCCGGCTCCATTGAATTCAATGGGCTAACATCGTTCTTCTCTTCCACAGCTGTTACAGCTGTGACAGAGGAGAACGATCTTTACGCTGACAGTGGGGGGGGGGGGGTCTCACTCTTGCCACTATTGTGGCTTAATAGTGGGACCTGGGAACTGGAGATGCAGCCCAAAATGTAGCTCCTCGCCTGCCCTATTCGTTTCTGTGTTGTTTCCATCACTTTCTTGTGTTTTGCAGATTTTCACAAATGAAAACCTTAGCGAGCATTGGCGATATACAAAAATGCTCGAGTCACCCATTGACTTCAATGGGGTTCGTTACTCGAAACGAACTCTCGAGCATCACTGAAAGTTCGACTCGAGTAACGAGCACCCGAGCATTTTGGTGCTCGCTCATCTCTAGTCAGCATGTATCATTATTTTTTTTTCTGCAGCTAGGGCTTATTTAAGGGCTTTGACAGTAGGATTTCCTATTTTCAAAGTTTCATCACATCACATGAAAACTGCTGTCCTTTCTTTCGCTGGTGCAAATTCTTAGCGCTTGTGAAAAACAGACATGTGACCTTTTTCATTGGAAAGCATTGGTTCTAATAGCTGTTTTTTAAACTCACCTAAACATACATGAAACAAAAGCTCATCTGACTGAGCCCTAAGAGAATGTGAGCACTGTATATATCCATGAGAGACAATGCTTCGGAAATTGGTTCTTGTATCAATACTTGGGAGCTCACCAGATGTAGGGGACTTTAGGAGAATGAGAGAAAGGGGAATATTAGTTTTTTATGTAAGAATATGTAATTTTGCAATAATTAATATGAATTAGAATTATATTTAATATGCTGGAAAACAATCACTCATAAATTAACAAAGAGGAATTACAACAGAATCTTGGAAGCTGGTAGAGTCAGAGAAAGGTCAGAACTTGTGAAGCAAAAATAGTAATTATTACTTTAGAAATAAAATCCCTCTTATCTTCAAAACTTGATTTTACTTATAGTATTAACAACTATAATACTCTATTTTCTCTAGCAGCCAGATCATTAAATAATTAATTGGAAAGTTAGGGTAAAATTACATCATTTATTAGAAGGTTTGGGGCAAGTTCGCACTTGCTGTTATCTTACCTTTGGACTTCCATTTCTCTGTTCAGTTTTCAAAGCACAGAAACAAAAGTAAAACTCAAATTGACTGATCAGTTTTTCCTATTGATTTCAATGGGTTTTCAAAAAAAATGAATGCTTTCTGTTTGCTTCAGTTTTTTTTACCAGAACAAGTAGAACAGCAGGCTGCATGTTTTAAGGTAGTTCATTCAATGAATAATAAAGTGAATCATTGAACTCTCACATGCATAGAAATGCTTTGTATGTATATATTGTTTAACGTAAAATGTCACTATAGTGCTAAGAACAAGAATCCTATTTTAGTTTTGCAATGGTTCAAGTAATGCTAAGTAGTGTCAGTGATCCCTTCAAGCCATAATGTAATTGGCACTGGCTAAACTTGTGCATGAAAGCTAAGGGATTTCCTGTTTTTCACCTTTGAGTCCCTATAGAGAGATTTGTACTTCACTGCAATATCAGATTTATGCACATTTCTATGTGACACAAATGGTTAGTAGCCAAGAAAAGTTTTATAAATATATTGATAGATTTACACCAAAGGTTTTCTTTATATTATATTTATATTACAATATATTGTCATAATTACAAGTTAGGAAAGTAGCGCCAAATTTACCTCTTTTAGCTAATATTTCTTTTTACCTTACAGTTAAAGTCATTCATGGAGCATATAAAATGTTCTGCTCACTCTTCTCTCATTTTCAAGGCAGTACGAAATATCATCTAGATTTTTAATTTCAAAGAAAATATTGCTTGTCATATAGCTTGCACAGCTTGATAAGTTTATGAGTAAGCTAGTAAAATACTGTCTTAATATTGTACTGTATATATTGACAATGTTTATAATGCACTGCTTGGATAACTTGCTATTGAGAAGAATATTACTCAGATGAAGATAAATTAGATACATTGTTGCCAAGCAGCATTATTCTTTTAGGTTTTAATACTTCTGTTTAGCTCTGTTTCTTCGGCATTGGTTATATCTTTATATTAAAAATGCGTGTTAGACTTCTAAATAAACTATATATTTTTTTGCAAAATGTCAACCCTATTTCATAATCATGAAGAATGTTACTTCCAGAAATACAGATTTTGTTAGCGAAGCTATTTACTGAGCAGTACAGTGTGTTTCAATTCTGAACATGTTTACAGAGGTTAGATAAAAGCACAAATAAGTTAAAAAGTAAATCAAATAAATGTTCAACTAATTAAAGGGATTCCCAAAAAGGCATGGAGCAGATAAAAGTGGAAAATAACAAAAAAAGCCATACTCACACGTCCAGTGGCCTTTCAAGACCAATGTGACTCTGGTCCCTGCTGGTGACTGCAGAGGTCATGTACCATTCATTACTAATGGGTCTGCTTAACAATAACTGCTTCAGTCGCCATATGTCATTCATGCATAGATGACCGTTGAGGCCAGTGATTGGTGAATGGTCAGATGATCGATGAATGGCATGTGAACACTGTAGTCATCAGACCACTGGCGCTGGCCAGGAGTGGCCACTGGACAAGCTTTTTTCTACACATTTACCTGGTACCTGCATTTTTTAAAATTTTGATAAATATTGGAAAACCCCATTAATCAGTTGTGTAAATATAACTCTTAGGCCTCATGTCCACGGGGAAAATCAGGCCCGCTACGGATTCTACATGTAGAATCTGCAGCGGGTCCCTCCTGCACCGCGGACATGAGCGCTGAAAATAGGAATTTAAAAGAATTTACCCATCCGGAGCGGACCGGGAAGGTCTTCTCTTCCTCACGGCCGGATCTGCTTTTTCGGCCGGCGGATGAATTCGTCACGGCTGCGGCACGTCGCCGACGTGCCGCGCGCATGCGCCGAGCACATCCGCCGAGCCGAAGCAAGAAAGATGCGGCCGTGAGGAAGAGAAGACCTTCCCGGTCCGCTCCGGATGGGTAAATTCTTTTAAATTCCTATTTTAGGTCTCCCGCAGATCCGGACGGCTTCCATAGGCTTCAATAGAAGCCCGCGGGAGCCGTCCCCGCGAGAGACCCGCATGAAAATGGAGCATGGTCCAGATTTTTTCATGCTCCATTTTTAAAAAAATCCCTTTTATTGACCATCCGCGGGTATTTATCTACCCGCGGGTGGTCAATGCATCCCTATGGGGTGCGGATCTGCGTGCGGGAGAAGAGTTAAAATCCGTTGCGGATTTTAATTCTTATTTTGCCCGTGGACATGAGCCCTTAGGGTGGATTCATATGAGCGTGTTAATGTGCGTACAATTGTGCGCACAAAAACACGCGCATATTAGAACAACTGGTTCTCTATGGTGTGTTCACATGTCCTTGCAAAATGATGGTGATATAGTCTCTTTAAGTATTAGCCACAATCAAGAGCAGATTGAAAAATTAAAGAAAGCGAATGTACTTAATGGAATACTGATACAAAATACAAGGGCAGGTATATACACATCATCCCAAGATCCCCGTCAATAGCTGATAGACGGGGATCTTGAGTGGTGGGCCCTTGTCCATCGACTACTGATAACTTATTCAAAATACTGCATTACTTTAGGACTATTCCAAATCCATTACCAGGTACATTTTTTACATGAATTAATAAGCTAATCAGGACATTTCTGGAATGATAAAAAGCCAAGAATACCACTTATAATGCTGTGTAAACACAGAGTGCATGGAAGTTCGGGGCTCCCTAATATTAATGGCTACCATACAGGAGCATTTCTTGACTATGCTCGATATATATAGACAGAAAAGTTAAGAAAAAAAGGCTTACATATGGAGAAACATATTCTAGGTATTACAAATGTCAGAGCCCGATAAAGCTAAAAATGTTTTATGCCTATTATCTGTAGAATCTAAACATTAAAACATTTACTAAATATGAAACTTTACCCTAATGTTTTGCTCCCTATCCTGATCTATAAATTAGAACTATGCATTTCAAATCTGGAGCTAAAGCGCTGGTTCATTATGGGGATACAATCACTAGATGATTATTGGACCCTGGTTTCTCTTCAGAAATTTCCTATATTCTATATTCTCCATAAATAATTTACAAATGTCTTCAAATTAGACATCTAATGAGCTCTCAGGGTCCAAACTTACCTGCAACTTACTCAAACACCTAAACGTTTTAAATGGAAAAATTAAAAGCCATAAAAATTATAAAATGCTGCAGAGGAAATCAAATTAGTTAAATTAGCAAACCATCACAGCTGGAAAGACACCTGGGGAGAAAATACTCAGATCTTGACTGGACTCATGCACATAAACTGATCTATACTACATTTAATTGCTCTTTACATCAAGAGGCAATTATCAAAACTCCATCAAGGTGGTATTTTACCCCTTCCAGATTACATCTAATTTTCCCAGACTCTTTCAAATACTGCTAGAACCCTGAAACATACATTCTGGTACAGTGAGGTTAATAAACCACTCAATTCATCCGCATTTCAGCTTATAAAGGAAATTGCAAAGCTTGATCTTGTAATGGATCTTGGTGCTTAACTGTTAGTTGTAAACTTTCAGCTTATTCCTAAACCAGCCCATCTGCACTTTTATCACTTTTCTATTCATGACAACTAAAGGCCCATTTACACACAACTATTATCACTCAAAATTCATTCAAACAAGCAAAAGTGAGCGATAATCGTTCATTGTGAAGTGAAACAGTTGCTCACTTGTCGCTTGCAGCTGTTTACGCTGACTTTTCAGTCAACCTAAAAAACCTTGTTAGCACTTATGGCTTGTCATAACGTGTAAATGTGCACTCAGCGCTTCCCCATAAAAGGGGGAAGGGCTGAGCAAGAAGCGGACGAGAAGCCAGTGAGCCACCAGCAGGACTTTCAGTTTGAATGCTCTGCATGACCGCTCACGATCTTAGCGGGGATGTTACTGCTTGTGCCGTCATCCAAATGACTGTCGGTCCATGTAAAAAGGCCTTAATCTAGTTATTACTGGAGGACTGCAGCTTGCCCACACCTTTCAGAAGTAATTCCTTCACTAGACATGACATATTCTTACAAAAGAATGCTTGCTATAAATGATAATGGTATTGAAAAGTTTGAGAAAGTGCGGGGTGTTTGGACCTCTAGCAAACAATTCAATTTAAAATATTATCTACAGAATGGATGTGTTCCTTGAAAACATTTACATGTCACCATAAGGACTTTTGTGTCACAATCTAATATGTATTGTTTCTTTACCTTGAACATTTCCAAATAGTGACCTACGTATTTGTTCTATGTTTTTCCAATTTACTGGTACTCCATTTTAAAATTTAACTTATAGAATCCACTTGGTCAGAAATATATATAATTTTAGATTTCATACCCACCAGTCAGTGTCGTTAAAGTCCTACTTTGACTTTTAGTGTATTAGGTCAGGAATCAAGACAGTATTGTTGTGTTATGTTTTAATATGCAGTCTTACTAAAAAAAAAATTTCTTTATTTTTTTCTATTTACTTACTAAAATGTCCAATTATGTGTTTTATTAAAGACCTTTGGTTTATGTAACCATCCTGATTAATGTCGGTTATACTGCAAATGTCAATGTATAATGCATTGTTGTTATGATCCTTAGTCTTGGTTTTTGCTATTTGCAGAAAATTCTGTAAAAATCTATTGTAAATTTAAAAAATCACAACTATTTCCATTCACATAGCTATCTGAATGTTTTTCTTTTAGAGGAGTTGTATTTTTTCAATGGTGCTATTTAATGTACTGTATAATGTAGTGAAAAATGTTTAAAAATTTCTAAGTTGAGTTAAAAGAAAAACAAATGCACTCAGTATGATTATGGCAATACCAAATTTATATAGTTTTTATTTTGTTGTAGCAGTTTAAAAAAATTAAATATCTTTAAAAAATGATTTACTGTCAACATCTTCTGACCAAGAAAAACCTACATCAAAAAAGTACCACTTTACTCACATAAAACTATGGTGGAAATCAATGTTACCTTTTAGGGCTAAATCAGATGGGTGGAGTGTTTATGTGTGAACTTATGTGCGCAAAAACGCATGCGTAAAAAAATTTGTGTGACTGAAGTGGGTGTCACGCTGAAAAAAAAACACACCTGGCAGCGTTTATGCGCACATAAAGTGCACTGCCCACTATCCCCTGCTGCGGTGGTGACAGTTGCAGCAGGGGATTCCTTGGTTGTGGAAGCCGTGGATGCTGTTTCACCTTTGGTCAATGGGGCCAGCTGCAGCAGCGGCAGCCCAATTGACATACAGAGAAGATCACGATCCTCTGCCACAGCATCCTCTGCCACAGCATTGTCACAGTGTTCAGTGACAAGGGGACTCCCCACAGAGATGAAGAAATCATCTGTCACACCCCTCACAACTGTGCCAGAGGACCGCAATGCTATCCCATTAAATTCAGCTGACTCCATTGAAAACAATGGGCTGTCGGCAAGCCCTGCAGTGATTTTCAAGGAAGGGCTTTAAATATAAGCCCTTCCCTGAAAATCATCTTTAAAATGTGTAAAAAATAAAAAAAACTTATTAGCTGTCTACAAATATTTGAAGGGCTGTCACAGTGCAGAGGGATGAGCCCTATTCTCATTTGCGCAAAGAAAGACTAGTAGCAATGGGATGAAACTAAAAGGGAGGAGACACAAATTAGATATTAGCAAAAGCATTCTGACAGTGATGGTGATTAATGAGTGTAACAGGTTACCACGGGAGGTGGTGAGTGCTCCTTCAATGAAATTGTTTAAACAAAGGCTGGACAAATATCTATCTGGGGTGATTTAGTGAATCCTGCACTGAGCAGGGGGTTGGACCAGATGACCTTGGAGTTCCCTTTCAACTCTGCCATTCTATGATTCTTGACAAAGAGGCGGACTTTAAGCACATTCAATCATACCTCAAGAGTTTTGTTGAGACCAACTGCGTAGAGGATGTGAAACACCCTTTTCTGCAGAAAACACATAATTCCTTCATCAGTGGAATGTTTATAGCTCTACGCACAAGACTTAAGGAGAAGAAACAAAGACATTGCATCCCAAACTACTGCCTTCAAATTCATCCACAAATACTCCAAGACTCGCTGAATCCAAGATGATCTCTGTGCCATACATGCAAAGCTAAAATCTGTCATTGACTCTAAAGTAGTCAAACATTATATCTACTTTCAACACTTCGCTCTTGGTGTCACCAGTACTTTTGGGTCCATACCTCTGTAGCCCCAAGAGTGATGTATTTCCCAGCGTGACTGATGAAGGGGTTCACCTTGAAATGCATATGTTTTGCTGGCTTTTAATTTACTAAATAAAAAGAGAAGTTGGTCATTTCATCCTATTGTCTTATGACTTTCATTGGAAAGTTGCACCAAGATAGCAGATTTTTGTTTTCACATATCTAGTCCACCCACCATTTGTGGGTATACTAGGCTGGCAGTACCTCTGCCACTTACTTTCCATAACCCTCCTCAAGACTGTTTGAGTTGTGGTTGTACACCTGGGACTCGAGCCTCTGACACTTTTTGGTTTGCTCCACCACCCCTCCTTTCTCCCTTTGCTCTGATCTTGGGGTATACGTCCTGTTTGATTCAGATGATGTGTTGATAATACCCACTTGTAACCCACTAGTTTTGTACCTTTTCATGCTACTTGTTCTTTACCTTTTATGCAACCTTTTATTGTTATTACTTTAATGAATTCACAAGAAAAAGATACAGCAAATTATCATCCAGCATTTAGTAAATGTGCTCCATTGTTTTAAAGGAATACATTGAATTGCATGCAATCTTTTGGACTACATCTGTCACTCAAGGTACCTTTACACAGGGCAATTATTGCCCAAATAACCACTGGAGACAGCAAATTTGGGTGATAGTCATCCCATGTAGAACTGGCCACTGACAGGGTGGACCCTAAGGTGGTTGCTGGGCTCCTCCTCAATTCAGAGCATAGGGGACCTATTTTGTGTGCTACTGGTGCCAGCTGCTGGGTACCCCGATCTGGATCAGTACCCTCTGTACTCTGTTCCCAAAGGTAGGCCCAGTCACATGGCTGCATCAACAATGAAATAAGCTGTTGATGTAGCATGCCTCATTAACTGGTTTAATTCAACAACATTGTCAGTATGACAAATATTCAGCTTCAGCAAAGGTATGTTCTCATAAACATTGCAATTGAATACAAACAGGGGTTCAAGTAATAAACCAGTCAATGTAACTAATGTAAATTATTTGCCCCCTCCCCCCAAGTTCATGTCTGCTAGCACAGGAAGTCTCTAACAGAGTCCATGGGGGAATAACTATTGTACCTTCTCTCCAAGGGTTAGTACTTGCTAGGACTAGTCAGTAGCTTTGATGTAACAATGGTCTACATGGTGTGGAAGGCAGTATGACACAAGGCCCTTAGAGCAATGAGGGGGCAGATCAGAGCACAGTCAATTTTAAATTTTGTAGCAGTTCTCAAGGGTTAGATGCTGTCTGGCTGTAAGTCACTCACTGGAGTTCACAAACCATTCCTCAGCACTGCTTAAGCCAGGGCTCTCTCATGCAGCATATCACTGGCCACAGGGAAAACACTCACTGAGACTTCCTATCTCTTCTCTTCCTGTCTCTAGCCTCCTCCCATCCCAGCAAACTCTTCGGTGCCACCAGCCAATAGAATCACAGTTACTGAAATTACATTTAAAACAGGAGAACCACTGCACTCATTTCCACGAGGTGGCACACGAGGTGGCACAAAGAACTGCATGAATTAATATAAAACAGTATCACCGAGATGACTATGCAAAGCGGGACATGGCAAGGGCATTGAGTAACAAATTGCTCATTTGTCGGAGTTGCTTGGTTTTTATTTTGCCTAAGAACTAAGGGACGCTTTCCCCTGACAATGTATCATTTGAATGAGTGAAATATTTCAGAATTTGCTCAGGCAGCCCATTAGTACAGGCTGATGCATCGTTGGCTCGCTCAAACGAGAAATTGTTGAGTCATTCACATCTACTGTATAAGAGTCCATTTACACCAAATGATTTATCAGTTGAAACAATATCACAGTTCTCTCGTTTGTTTGGACAGCCTGTTTATACAGGCAGATACATTGTTGGCTTGCTCAAGCAAGAAATTGTTCAGTCGTTCACATTCACTATACAAGTAAATGCGAAAGACTGAATGATCAGTATTTAAACCAAATGATTAGTGAACGAGCCATAGATGATTTTATTTTCGCTTGTGTGTACAAGCACAAGAGTGACAGTGCAGATCTGGGACAGCAGTCAGGTGCTTATACACCCAACAGTTGTCGCATGTAAGGTTACTGTTACTCAACAGTTAAAATCAATCAGTAGCGCTACAAAGTGATATACTGTCCTTGCATTTTACTACCAAGGTTATTCAATTATTTCAAACTGTGTTAACATATCACAAAATATTTGTACATTATTGTTTGTATCTCAAGGACATCATTTGATAGAACATGTTCTTGTGGTCAATTATACATATAAAAGACAATTACATTTAAAAGAATGTTTAAACAAATTGTATAACATTATACTTTGCCTGATATGAGCATTATTGTTCTCATTGAAATAAAATCATTGTCATTGATCTCAATAATGTGGACATCCCATCAAAAATCATAACTACAATAGCTTTGTGTAGGTTAAATAAGCATTTATTAAAATTTAATTTTACTGTTAGTAATTGTGAAATGGATTCTTTGTTGATGGGCTATGTCTTGTATTGCAGCTTATTCCTATTTACGTAGTGGTTAGCATTAGGGTTCTGGGTTCTAATCTGACCAAACAGCAACATCTGTATGACGTTTGCATGTCCTCTTTGTGTTTGTCTTGGACTCTTCCACCCACTCCAAAAAATGCTTATGGATGAATTTATAGTGAAAGCCCCAATATCAACAGGCAACAATGTGAGTTAAAAACAATATAAAAACAAATAACAATTATGTAGATATATGGCTAGTAAGACAATATTAATCACAGCTCATGGATAAGAGTGCTGCTGTTTCTGGGAAGGAAGACCTTTCTTGAAGTCCAGGACAACCCTTTTCAACCATCCTCAAAAGGGTATGAATAGTCATATATTAACTAGATCTTTTCAGAGATGCCCTTAGACCTTACGGCTTCATGTTCACTGCAAAAATGGAATTTTAAAAAATGCGTGGGTCTCCCACGTGTGCGATCTGGCCCCATAGTGAATCATTGGGCACCCACAGATAATTAAATACTTGTGGATGTCATTTTTTCCCGGCGTGCGGATCACACTAGGGGGAAAACAACCGCAGCATGCTCTATTTTTTTCCCGCACGGACAGCTGCTGCAGCTTGCATTGAAGCCAATGGAAGACGTCCAGATCTGCGGTGCAGATGCAGCTGTCACTGTGTCTGTGCCACGGGACCGCAGGAAAGCAGGAGCTTACAAAAAAAAAGATGGCACGGCTCATGCACCCGGCACGCCACTGGCATCCCGAGCACATCCGCTGTGCAGAAGAAAGAAGATCTGGCCTGTACGGAGCAGAGCCTCACAGCGTCCATACAAGTAAGTATATTGTATTTTCTGGCCTCATGTCTGCGGGCCGGGTGGAATCCACTGCATGATTCTGCATGGAGAAACCATGCGGGCCTGTGGACATGAGGCCTAACTATATCAACAGGGAAGACATAACGACAAGGGAGTGATAGGGAGGGGTGGAAAAGGGTTATGCCCTACAGCCAAAAGGCCCTATTCTATTTATAGTGATGATTTTATTAAGTGGAGAATAAAGTAGATTTCATGGTTATAGAGTTACAACACCAGATGCCAACCACGCTTCCAAGCTGGGTGAAGAATGGAATATTATCCGCGCTGCCCATGTGTTATAGAAACTGGGGTGTTTGTTGTCATCATCAGCACCAAGCTCTTCCACATGCATTATGTTATCCAATGCTTCTAGCCACAGCAGGGAAAATCTATATTGCTGCTGGTATGGAAGATTGTATACTGGGGTTATATTGCAAGGAACAGAGAAAGAAGCAGCATTACGTTTATATGCCTATATAACATGTGGTCTGTTGTTCATAAGGGCAGATACTCTACAAAGGATATATTTCTGCTGGTGTGAAAGCTAGTATACCAGCAGAGAACTTAAACAGAGTTCTGTTGGAGTAAACAGAGAAACTTGGGAAAAGGGTATATTTCTGCTGCTTTCAACGTATATTGCTTTCTGTCCAAGGGCTAATGGTTTCTTGATTTCATGTGTTGTGCCCCCAGATCTGTCACTCTTGGAACTAAAGAACATAAAGTCCTGGACTGTGTTGATTTCTTCATTGTAGATCTTTGTGATGCATATTCCATTTTTGGAGGTCGTCATCACCTTTGTTTTCTAGATGTTCAGTCACAACCCCACTGTAGCATTTTCTTCTTGAACTTTCAGGATAAGTCACTCCAGGTCTATTTTGTCACAAATTTTAACTCCAATTTTGATGTTCTCTAGTATTGCTTTTCTTATGATTGCTTTTGCATACAGGTTTAAGAGTGGTGGTGATAGAATACAGCTTTGTCTTGTTCCTTTGCCCATCTTGAGTCACTCCAAATCACCATATGCAGTTCTAACTGTGGCCTCTTGGTCTACATGAACTGATCTTATGAGCTTGACAAGGTGAGCAGGTTTTCCCATTTCTAGAAGGCTGGTCCACAGCTTTTCATCTTCCATACAGTTAAAGGTCCTTGTGTAGTCAATGAAACATATGTAGAGGTCTTTCTGACATTCTTGTGCCTTCTCTATGAGCCTTCTGAGGTCAACAATGCGATATCTAGTGTCTCTTCCCTTACGAAAACCAGCCAGTACATCTGGCATTTTCTGTCTATGGTTGCTCTCTGGCATTGTTAATAATCTACAGGAAAACCTTGCTAAGATGTGGTATCAAAGCAATGATACAATAGTTGGAGCATTCCTCCGTGTCACCTTTTTTTAGAATTGGGGTGAACATTAACTTTCTCTATATTTTAGCCACACTCATTTTCTGCAGCTGTGTTGACATAGTTTGCCATTTCATATGAAAAGATTGTTTACAATGTCTGCAAATGCCCTCCAAAATTTGACTGCATGTGGAAAAAGTTGTGTGCTTTGACAATAAATCTCAGGTTTTAAAATACTCTGTCCACAAGGCAAGTGTGATCCAACTATGTTGAATATGATTGGTTATCTATGCTGAACTGCAAAGGTACAATACTCTATTTCAATAGCTATAAATGGCTTTATTGCATTTGTAACTCATTGCACTTGTACATCTCTGCTACAATATCATTTGGTAACTATTTCTTCTGGTTCAATAATATGCATAAAAAAAGAATAATGGGCAGTTTCTCATAACAAACAATTCGGTTGCAGCTTTAATTTCAAAAAGGCCTCTGAAAAATAATAGTTGGCATATGATTGGTTGTTAAAATTAAATTTTCTGCTTTTCTTTTGCTCCAGTTTTGATCATTCTCTCTAATATCTTTGATTTGGAGCATATGACTTAAAGGAGATGTCCCGAGGCAGCAAGTGGGTCTATACACTTCTGTATGGCCATAATAATGCACTTTGTAATGTACATTGTGCATTAATTATGAGCCATACAGAAGTTATAAAAAGTTTTATACTTACCTGCTCCGTTGCTGGCGTC
Source organism: Eleutherodactylus coqui (assembly GCF_035609145.1). Lineage (NCBI taxonomy): Eukaryota > Metazoa > Chordata > Amphibia > Anura > Eleutherodactylidae > Eleutherodactylus > Eleutherodactylus coqui. The sequence goes on along the minus strand of NC_089843.1, from coordinate 172,042,737 downwards.
CTCGTCTCCATGGTGCCGACTAATTTTCGCCCTCCGATGGCCAAATTAGCCGCGCTTGCGCAGTCCGGGTCTTCTCCTCTTCTCTATGGGGCTCCGTGTAGCTCCGTGTAGCTCCGCCCCGTCACGTGCCGATTCCAGCCAATCAGGAGGCTGGAATCGGCAATGGACCGCACAGAAGCCCTGCGGTCCATGAAGACAGAGGATCCCGGCGGCCATCTTCAGCAGGTGAGTATGAAGACGCCGGACCGCCGGGATTCAGGTAAGCGCTGTGCGGGTGGTTTTTTTAACCCCTGCATCGGGGTTGTCTCGCGCCGAACGGGGGGGGGGTTTAAAAAAAAAAAAACCCGTTTCGGCGCGGGACATCTCCTTTAATGACTTGTACAGTGATACAAGCAGACTTATGATGCATACGTCCACAACAAAAATGTAATTTGGGCAAAGAGCGCAAACGATGCAGAGAATAATTCCTGATGTGAATAATGGTAGATAAACCAGGTAATTAAAGCTCTGTAATATTTATTGATAATAAAAGCTCACACTTATTTAGTTGAGGTAATGGTGCTTGTAGATAATATTTAGTATGTTTTTGTTGAAACTTTATCTTTTGAGCAACTTATTTTCATTTTACACTATGCATCCAGTAAGGAGAACATTCATTTTTAACTCATTAAATAGTGGAGTGTTTATATTATAATGGATAAACACTTTTTATGCAATTCAGAATGATTGATATAAATTAGTAGACCAGATGATAGAGCAGCTCACCAATGAGAGCATTTGGAAGCAGCTAATGTTGGGTTTATGTTCTTGTTGATGCCCTATGTGCCTCCCATCTATGTAGTGTACAAATTATCATAAAGTGTCTAGTAATAAGTAATAATAGTACCGTACATATCCATACAATACTGTCATATATGTGCTTAAGGGTTCTCTCACACGGCCGTAGGCATTTTTACGTGTATCCACCAGCGCCGTAAAAACGTGTGTACGAGTGCACAAATCTAACGTTTGTGCACATGTTCAGACAGCACAGCCTCGGCGGATATACGCCGAGGCCGCAATGCCATTGGGTGTGGGGAGACAGCTTATCTATTACCATGTGGTGGTTGCTGGTCCTCCCGGGGCATCGGTGTGTGGGTTCCCGCAGTCGGGCTGCCGCTGGCCTGGCCAGTGTGGAGAGCATGGTGCTGGTGGTGCACAGCGCTGTGCGCCACCAGCACCTGTGAGTGCAGCTGCTGTGCACAAGCTCCCTTTTGTTGTGTTCTGTTGGGAGTTGGCTGTCTCCCTCTCTCCGCCTCTGGACGGAGGCTTTTGGTTAAAGGTTGGGCAGAGACTTGCAATCACTGCCAGTTATTGGTTTCCCTCAGTGTGCTAGCTAGTCTGCCTCTGTTGGTCTCCTGCTCCTGTCATCTTGTCTGCTATACTTTGCTATTATCCACCAGGTTTTACCATCTGCCTCAGTTCTGCTTAGTATTGTTCGTGTTGGTTATTTACATCTGCCTTTTCTGTCAATGTTCTACCCTTTTCATCCTGGTACGCCAGCGTCCCTTTTCTGGTCCCTAGTGAGAGTAGGGACCGCCGCCCAGTTGCCCGCCTGGGGTTAGCCAGGAGTGAAGGCAAGCAGGCAGGAACAGAGGTTGTGGGTGAGATCTAGGGCACCTGGGCTGGCGTATCAAGGGTAGTATACTTTAACATTATCTGTCTCCCCCTTCCCTCCCCCTCACCGGCTCACCTCCTCTCTCCTCCACTCCAGCTGTTTGCAATGGAAGGGGGTGGGATGGGGCAGAGCTAAGCTATCGCCCTCTCCCCGACCCTTGTCCACAGACAACAATGAGATGGGGCGGGACCAGCTTTCGCTCTCCCCCCATCCCACCCCTTTCCATTGCAAACAGCCAGAGGAGAGGAGAGAGGAGGTAATCTGCCGAGGGGAAGTGAAGGGGGAGACGACTAAGCTGTCTCCTCACACTCAATGGCATTGCAGCCTCCCTTCTCTGGTCATTGCCATTGGCTCCCATAGGAGCCCATGCAGTGGCCCACATATTCCAGCCGCAAAGATAGTTCCAGGAATCCAATGCATCAGATCATAGCACATACTGACCGCCGATGAAAACAGCGGCTGATATACACTCCTGTGAAAGAGCCCTCAAAGGAATCTGTAACCTACTTTTAGCCCTATGAACTAAGCTTAGTCCAAGAATGTTAGTGTTATATTTACCTTCCCTGGTGTGAGTAATGAAAGCCGCTACTCAATACTAAATAGTCCTCACATTCTAATTTTATAATCCCTGGACTTAGAAAAGGTTTCTTACTTTCAGCCCATAATCTTATTTTGTAGGTTTTAAAAGTAGATGACTCTTTAAATAACAATAGTACGCAGTGTCACCACCATACACTTCAAAACTAATATACTGTACAGCATATAAGCAGCTGTGCTAAACAATGTATATACTACCATACAATGACCATATAACAGCTGCATACATAAATCTAATAACAGTGCTTTATCATGTCTAAATAATAGTGCTATACAGTAAATATAAAGATTCATGGTAGTCAAAAACTTGGTAGGCAGTGATTACCAAGATACTATAAAGAAAAAAAACATGTCACTTCGGTCCTGGAAACTTCTGCAGTGGTGCCATGTGTTCATGCCCAAATGACTGCTGAGGCCATTGATTGACTGGGACATTCATGGGATTGATGAACAGTACGTAACTAGAGATGACCGAACGTACTCGTCCGAGCTTGATACTCGTTCGCGTATTAGCGTGTTCGAGATGCTCGTTATTCGAAACGAGCACCACGCGATGGTCGAGTTACTTTCACTTTCATCTCTGAGACATTAGCGCGCTTTTCTGGCCAATAGAAAGACAGGGAAGGCATTACAACTTCCCCCTGCGACGTTCAAGCCCTATACCACCCCCCTGCAGTGAGTGGCTGGCGAGATCAGGTGTCACCGGAGTATATAAATCGGCATCTCATGCGGCTCGCCACAGATGCATTCCGACATAGTTCAGGGAAAGTGCTGCTGGTGCCGAAGCTGCTATAGGGAGAGCGTTAGGAGTTATTTTAGGCTTCAAGAACCCCAACGGTCCTTCTTAGGGCCACATCTAACCGTGTGCAGTAGTGTGGAGGCTGCTTTTTGCAGTGTTGCACTTTTTTTTTTTTTTTTTTGTATGTCGGCCGTGCAGAGCATTGCGTCCTGCAGTAATTTTACATTGTCCAGGGCCAGTAGTGGTGAGGCAGGGACAGAAGACATATTTAGTGTATATGGGCAGTGGGTAGAGATGAGCGAGCGTACTCGGAAAAGCACTACTCGCTCGAGTAATTTGCTTTATCCGAGTATCGCTGTGCTCGGGTCTGAAGATTCGGGTGCCGGCACGGAGCGGGGAGCTGCAGGGGAGAGCGGGGAGGAACGGAGGTAAGATCTTTCTCTCCCTCTCTCCCGCCCGCTCTCCCCTGCTCCCCGCTGCGACTCACCTGTCAGCTGCAGCGGCACCCGAATCTTCAGACCCGAGCACAGCGATACTCGGATAAAGCAAATTACTCGAGCGAGTAGTGCTTTTCCGAGTACGCTCGCTCATCTCTAGCAGTGGGCCTTTCCAAAAACATTTGGGAAAAAAAATCTATTTGGACTGCCTGTGACTGTCCTCAGTGTACTGGGTCTCTGCTGGGGGTAGTTGTCCTAATTCATACGCAGCCAGCTAAGTGTTACAGCAGGCTTGCGCAAAATTCTTTCCTGCCTCTGCTGTGCGTTCTGTAAGCGAAGTCAGCCTCCAACCACAGGCCAATAAGCGGCACATTTAATTACAGCGTTCTGTTTCTGCACTACTGGTAATACAGCATGCTGAGGGGTAGGGGTAGGCCTAGAGGACGTGGACGCGGGCGAGGACGCGGAGGCCCAAGTCAGGGTGTGGGCACAGGCCGAGGCAGTGCGGTGGCCAGGGGTAGAGGCAGGGCCAGACCGAATAATCCACCAACTATTTCCCAAAGCGCCCCCTCGCGCCATGCCACCCTGCAGAGGCCAAGGTGCTCTAAGGTGTGGCAGTTTTTCACAGAGACGCCTGACGACCGACGAAAAGTGGTGTGCAACCTTTGTTGCGCCAAGATCAGCTGGGGAGCCACCACCACCAGCATGCGCAGGCATATGATGGCCAAGCACCCCACAAGGTGGGACGAAGGCCATTCACCGCCTCCGGTTTGCACCACTGCCTCTCCCCCTGTGCCCCAACCTGCCACTGAGATCCAACCCCCCTCTGAGGACACAGGCACGAGTGCCTACCGGCCTGCACCCACACCCTCACCTCCGCTGTCCTCGGCCTCATCCAGCAATGTCTCTCAGCGCAGCGTCCAGACGTCGCTAGCGCAACTGTTTGAGCGCAAGCACAAGTACGCCGCCATGCACCCGCACGCTCAAGCGTTAAACGTGCACATAGCCAAATTGATCAGCCTGGAGATGCTGCCGTATAGGCTTGTGGAAACGGAGGCTTTCAAAAGCATGATGGCGGCGGCAGCCCCACGCTACTCGGTTCCCAGTCGCCACTACTTTTCCCGATGTGCAATCCCAGCCCTGCACGACCACGTCTCCCGCAACATTGTACGCGCCCTCACCAACGTGGTTACTGCCAAGGTCCACTTAACAACGGACACGTGGACAAGCACAGGCGGGCAGGGCCACTATATCTCCCTGATGGCACATTGGGTGAATTTAGTGGAGGCTGGGACAGAGTCAGAGCCTGGGACCACTCACGTCCTACCCACCCCCAGAATTGCGGGCCCCAGCTCGGTGCTGGTATCTGCGGCGGTGTATGCTTCCTCCACTAAACCACCCTCCTCCTCCTCCTCCAACGCAACCTCTGTCTCGCAATCAAGATGTGTCAGCAGCAGCAGCACGTCGCCAGCAGTCGGTGTCGCGCAGCGTGGCAGCACAGCGGTGGGCAAGCGTCAGCAGGCCGTGCTGAAACTACTCAGCTTAGGAGAGAAGAGGCACACGGCCCACGAACTGCTGCAGGGTCTGACAGAGCAGACCGACCGCTGGCTTTCGCCGCTGAGCCTCCAACCGGGCATGGTCGTGTGTGACAACGGCCATAACCTGGTGGCGGCTCTGCAGCTTGGCAGCCTCACGCACGTGCCATGCCTGGCCCATGTCTTTAATTTGGTGGTTCAGCGCTTTCTGAAAAGCTACCCACACTTGTCATACCTGCTCGGAAAGGTGCGCCGGGTCAACGCACATTTCCGCAAGTCCCACACGGACGCTGCCACCCTGCGCACCCTGCAACATCGCTTTAATCTGCCAGTGCACCGACTGCTGTGCGACGTGCCCACACGGTGGAACTCTACGCTCCACATGTTGGCCAGACTCTATGAGCAGCATAGAGCTATAGTGGAATACCAACTCCAACATGGGCGGCGTAGTGGGAGTCAGCATCCTCAATTCTTTACAGAAGAGTGGGCCTGGTTGGCAGCCATCTGCCAGGTCCTTGGAAACTTTGAGGAGTCTACCCAGATGGTGAGCGGGGATGCTGCAATCATTAGCGTCACCATTCCTCTGCTATGCCTCTTGAGAAGTTCCCTGCAAAGCATAAAGGCAGATGCTTTGCGCTTGGAAACGGAGGCGGGGGAAGACAATATGTTGCTGGATAGTCAGAGCACCCTCACGTCTATATCTCAGCGCGTTGAGTAGGAGGGGGAGGAGCATGAGGAGGAGGGGGAAGAGACAGCTTGGCCCACTGATGAGGGTACCTATGCTGCTTGCCTGTCATCCTTTCAGCGTGTATGGCCGGAGGAGGAGGAGGAGGAGGAGGATCCTGAAAGTGATCTTCCTAGTGAGGACAGCCATGTGTTGCGTACAGGTACCCTGGCACACATGGCTGACTTCATGTTAGGATGCCTTTCTCGAGACCCTCACGTTACACGCATTCTGGCCACTACGGATTACTGGGTGTACACACTGCTCGACCCACGGTATAAGGAGAACCTTTCCACTCTCATACCCGAAGGGGAAAGTGGTTCGAGAGTGATGCTATACCACAGGACCCTGGCGGACAAACTGATGGTAACATTCCCATCCGAGAGCGCTAGTGGCAGAAGGTGCAGTTCCGAGGGCCAGGTAGCAGGGGAGGCGCAGAGATCAGGCAGCATGTACAGCGCAGGCAGGGGAACATTCTCCAAGGCCTTTGCCAGCTCTATGGCTCCCCAGCAAGACTGTGTCACCGCTCCCCAGTCAAGGCTGAGTTGGCGGGAGCACTGTAAAAGGACGGTGAGGGAGTACGTAGCCGATCGCACGACCGTCCTCGGTGACGCCTCTGCCCCCTACAACTACTGGGTGTCGAAGCTGGACACGTGGCCTGAACTCGCGCTGTATGCCCTGAAGGTGCTTGCTTGTCCTGCGGCTAGCGTCTTGTCAGAGAGGGTGTTTAGTGCGGCTGGGGGAATCATCACGGATAAGCGTACCCACCTGTCAACCGACAGTGCCGACAGGCTTACACTCATCAAGATGAACAAAGCCTGGATTTCCCCATACTTCTCTTCTCCACCAGCGGACAGCAGCGATACCTAAGCAATACGTAGGCTGCACCCACGGATGGAAGCATCGTTCTCTATCACCATCAAAAACGAGGACCTTTTTGCTTCATCAATCTGTGTATTCTATTCATCCTCCTCCTCCTGAAACCTGACGTAATCACGCCGAACGGGCAATTTTTCTTAGGCCCACAAGGCTTAGTCATATAATTTTTGTAAACAATTTTTATACGTTTCAATGCTCATTAAAGCGTTGAAACTTTCACCTGAACCAATTTTTATTTTAACTGGGCTGCCTCCAGGCCTAGTTACCAATTAAGCCACATTAACCAAAGCGATTAATGGGTTTCACCTGCCCTCTTGGTTGGGCATGGGCAATTTTTCTGACGTACACTACCATTCAAAAGTTTGGGGTCACATTGAAATGTCCTTATTTTTGAAGGAAAAGCACTGTACTTTTCAATGAAGATAACTTTAAACTAGTCCTAACTTTAAACAAATGCACTCTATACATTGCTAATGTGGTAAATGACTATTCTAGCTGCAAATGTCTGTTTTTTTTTTGCAATATCTACAAAGGTGTATAGAGGCCCATTTCCAGCAACTATCACTCCAGTGTTCTAATGGTACAATGTGTTTGCTCATTGGCTCAGAAGGCTAATTGATGATTAGAAAACCCTTGTGCAATCATGTTCACACATCTGAAAACAGTCTAGCTCGTTACAGAAGCTACAAAACTGACCTTCCTGTGAGCAGATTGAGTTTCTGGAGCATCACATTTGTGTGGTCAATTAAACGCTCAAAATGGCCAGAAAAAGAGAACTTTCATCTGAAACTCGACAGTCTATTCTTGTTCTTAGAAATGAAGGCTATTCCATGCGAGAAATTGCTAAGAAATTGAAGATTTCCTACAACGGTGTGTACTACTCCCTTCAGAGGACAGCACAAACAGGCTCTAACCAGAGTAGAAAAAGAAGATAAGCACATTAGAGTCTCTAGTTTGAGAAACAGACGCCTCACAGGTACCCAACTGGCATCTTCATTAAATAGTACCCGCAAAACACCAGTGTCAACATCTACAGTGAAGAGGCGGCTGCGGGATTTTGGGCTTCAGGGCAGAGTGGCAAAGAAAAAGCCATATCTGAGACTGGCCAATAAAAGAAAAAGATTAAGATGGGCAAAAGAACACAGACATTGGACAGAGGAAGACTGGAAAAAAGTGTTGTGGTCGGATGAATCCAAGTTTGAGGTGTTTGGATCACAAAGAAGAACGTTTGTGAGACGCAGAACAAATGAAAAGATGCTGGAAGAATGCCTGACGCCATCTGTTAAGCATGGTGGAGGTAATGTGATGGTCTGGGGTTGCTTTGGTGCTGGTAAGGTGGGAGATTTGTACAGGGTAAAAGGGATTCTGAATAAGGAAGGCTATCACTCCATTTTGCAACGCCATGCCATACCCAGTGGACAGCGCTTGATTGGAACCAATTTCATCCTACAACAGGACAATGACCCTAAACACAGCTCCAAATTGTGCAAGTACTATTTACAGCAGAAGCAGGCAGCTGGTATTCTATCGGTAATGGAGTGGCCAGCGCAGTCACCAGATCTGAACCCCATTGAGCTGTTGTGGGAGCAGCTTGACCGTCTGGTACGCCAGAAGTGCCCATTCAACCAATCCAACTTGTGGGAGATGCTTCTAGAAGCGTGGGGTGCAATTTCTCAAGCTTACCTCAACAAATTAACAGCTAGAATGTCAAAGGTGTGCAATGCTGTAATTGCTGCAAAATGAGGATTCTTTGACGAAAGCAAAGTTTGATGTAAAAACAATGTTATTTCAAATACAAATCATTATTTCTAACCTTGTCAATGTCTTGACTCTATTTTCTATTCATTTCACAACGCATGGTGGTGAATAAGTGTGACTTTTCATGGAAAACACAAAATTGTTTGGGTGACCCCAAACTTTTGAACGGTAGTGTACATTAGTACTGTTGGTACACCAATTTTTGGGGGCCCTCGCCTACAGTGTAATCCAATTAATTTTTTGCCCACCTGCATTAAAGCTGATGTTACATCAGCTGTGATGGGCAATGCAATGGGATATATTTATGTACCACCGGTGGATTCCTGGCACCCACCCATGCTGTGGGTCCACAGGGAGTTGTAACTGCATGTGTCCACTTCTAAAGAACCCCAGTCTGACTGGGGCATGCAGTGTGGGCCGAAGCCCACCTGCATTTAATCGGACGTTACCTCAGCTGTGATGGGCACTGCAATGGGATACATTTATGAACAGCCGGTGGGTTCCAGGGAGCCACCCATGCTGTGGGTGCACACGGAATTCCCATTGCGGAGTTGTACCTGCCTGTGACTATTTATAAAAAAACGCGGTCTGACTGGGGCATGCAGACACCTTGACAGAATGAATAGTGTGTGGCATATAGGTTCCCCATTGCTATGCCCACGTGTGCAGCTCCTGATGGCGGTGGCACAGGATTATATTTCTGATTGCTTCTGTACAGCATTGTGGGCTATCGCCCTGCCCCTTTTAAAGAGGGTCGCTGCCTAGCCATGCCAACCCTCTGCAGTGTGTGCCTGTGGTTCCTCCTCATGGCAGACACACTTATAAATAGACATGAGGGTGGTGTGGCATGAGTGCAGCTGAAGGCTGCGCAGGGACACTTTGGTGTGCGCTGTGGACACTGGGTCGCGCGGGGGGGGGTTGGGCAGCATGTAACCCAGGAGAAGTGGCAGCGGAGTGTCATGCAGGCAGTGATTGTGCTTTGTTGGAGGTATTGTGGTGCTTAGCTAAGGTATGCATTGCTAATGAGGGCTTTTCAGAAGTAAAAGTTGTTGGGAGGGGGCCCACTCTTGCTGCTATTGTGGCTTAATAGTGGGACCTGGGAACTTGAGATGCAGCCCAACATGTAGCCCCTCGCCTGCCCTATCCGTTGCTGTGTCGTTCCCATCACTTTCTTGAATTGCCCAGATTTTCCCAAATGAAAACCTTAGCGAGCATCGGCGATATACAAAAATGCTTGAGTCGCCCTCGAGCATCGCGATAATTTCGTCCCGAGTAACGAGCACCCGAGCATTTTGGTGCTCGCTCATCTCTATACGTAACCACTGCATGAGCTTCTAGGACCAAAGTGGCAGTAACTGGAGCTGTGGCACTGGAGCACCAGGACATTTAAGGGATGGGTACTGTTTTTTTCTTTACTTTAATTCATTATCTGCTCCTTGGTAAGTTTTAAATAGCAACTTTGAAAGGAATTCCAGCTCATCCAGAGACTCAGAAAAATACTTTAAAAATCCATTTCATTTCATAAATATAAAAAAAGTGAAAGATGACCACCCTACAAAAAAGAGGTTTCCACTTTTTAATATGTATGAAATAAAGTGGATTTTTAATATTTTTCTGGGTCTTTGGAAAAGCTGGAATTCCTTTCAAAGTGAGTTAGGGATCTGTTGCTTTGGATTTCTGTCTGCAATCAGGTAGACCATTGGTCACAATTAATATCTAGGACCTTTACACCCATTCATACATTTTTATGGATGAAGTTATTTTTGATTTTTATATGATTGACTGGGGTATGCTGCCTGGGGCCCTTGCTGATCAGCTATTCACCGGGCTGATGCACTCATGCACTGAGCTATTTTTTACAGTAAGCAGACAGCTCGGTTCCCACTGTAGTGAGCAGATTGGTAATTGCACACCAAGTTCCTATTTATTTCAGTGGAAACTTTGCTTGCAATACCAAGTCAGGCCACTGTAGTAAGAACAGAGCTGTCTGCTTCCCATAGAAATTGGCTCAGTGCATGAGAGCACTGGCTTAAAGAACAGTTGATCTGTGGAGGGTTTCAGGTGACTAACCTGTGCTGATCTGCTATGGTTGACTTATCCTGAGAATGGTCCATCAATAGTGTACAACTAGATAATCCCTTTAATACTGTACCAGCTCTCCTGCAAAAGGGTTCAGGTAGCGCGCACCAGCGAAAGCCTGCTGCATATTGCATGTGAGACCTATATCCATAGGTGTTGCTTACATAGAAAGTCATTTCCAGTCTTTAGTCTCCATGATTCTTAAAGGAACCAAGGCCAATGGGACACAACTGAAGCAACACATTATATTTTAAAGAAATATCGTCCCCCACGTCTTTTTTTTCTACCAAACCTCATGGCTTGATGATCTCCAGAAGTGGCACACAATGGTTACTAGTTATTACTTTATTTTTAAACCTCACATATGTTAATAACTAAGGATGAGCGAGTATACTCGCTAAGGCACTACTCGCTCGAGTAATGTGCCTTAGACGAGTATCTCTCTGCTCGTCCATAAAGATTCGGGGACTGCCGCGGCTGACAGGTGAGTCGCGGCGGGGAGCAGGGGAGAGCGGGCAGGAGAGAGGGACAGAGAGATCTCCCCTCCGTTCCTCCCCGCTCTCCCCCGCAGCTCCCCGCTCCGCAGCGGTCCCCGAATCTTTAAGGACGAGCAGAGAGATACTCGTCTAAAGCACATTACTCGAGCAAGTAGTGCCTTAGCGAGTATACTCGCTCATCCTTATTAATAACAAAACAAATTTACGACATAGGTTACAGTCTAAATTCATGATACAGTTTTGTATTCTTGGAGCAATCTATGTATAGTCCTGTGCCATTATACATCTTAAAGGGGTTGTCCCGCGAAAGCAAGTGGGGTTCAGCACTTCTGTATGGCCATATTAATGCACTTTGTAATGTACATCGTGCATTAATTATGAGCCATACAGAAGTTATTCACTTACCTGTTCCGTTGCTAGCGTCCTCGTCTCCATGGTGCCGTCTAATTTCAGCGTCTAATCTCCCTTCTGAATGGGGCCGCTCGTGCCGGAGAGCTGCTCCTCGTAGCTCCGCCCCATCACGTGTGCCGATTCCAGCCAATCAGGAGGCTGGAATCGGCAATGGAACGCACAGAGCCCACGGTGCACCATGGGAGAAGACCTGCGGTCCACCGTGGGTGAAGATCCCGGCGCCATCTTCGCAAGGTAAGTAAGAAGTCACCGGAGCGCGGGGATTCGGGTAAGTACTATCCGTTTTTTTTTTTAAACCCCTGCATCGGGTTTGTCTCGCGCCGAACGGGGGGGCTATTGAAAAAAAAAAAAACCCGTTTCGGCGCGGGACAACCCTTTTAACTTACATTCATGTCTGCAACTATACCTTATTCGTTTATTAACTCTCAAGACTTAATAAAAACATATTGAAAAAGGAGTTAGAGCAGCCGCGAAAGTTTGCTAATAATGTTTATTTTATTTATAGAGACATTGACATTCTTTAGTTTTGTTGTAGTAGACATTTTTTGCTCACACAGCTACTTACAGCAGGTCGAGGGCACTTAGTCCATAAACTTTCTATAGTAATCAAATGGTTTATCACCAGCGATGTGCACCGAGAATTCTGACAATGAATAGGTTCATATGGAGAAAAATAAAAACTTTATTGGATTGCTTTTATTGAAAGCTTATATATGGGGCACAATCTTCCTGATTTAACATTCTCTCTAAAAATGATACAGTCTGCCATATAAATTTGAAAACACAATGTTTTAATATTGAGTTCCTGTCTAATCTTTCTGTTAGTCAAAAATGTTAACCCACTTATATAAAATGTACATTATAATCTCTTTCAATACATTAAATGAATGTGCCAGTCATTTTTACTGATAGCACATACTAAAGGCCTTTTTGCAAGGAATGTCTATGATTTGAAAAATCATTTAAACTAGCAAAAATGAACGCTAATTGTTCAGTGTAAACACGGCCGACAATTGAACAATAAACAATAAGTCGTTTGCTTATCATTCATTTCATGCAGGCATAAAAACCATAATTGGCTCATTTGCTAATCGTTCGATTTAAACACCGATCATTCAGCCATTCTCATTCACTGGTACAGTGAACTGAACAATACTGTTAACCCCTTAGTGACCAAGCCTGTTTGCGCCTTAATGACCAGGCCAAATTTTGACATCTGACATGTGTCACTTTAACATGGAAAAACACCAGAAAGGTTTTGCATATCCAAGCGATTCTGACATTGTTTTTTTGCCACATGTTGTACTTCATTTAGGCAGAAAAAATAGACCGATAGAATTTGTGTATATTTATTAAAAGCGCCAAAATTGGGAAAATTATGAAAAAATCGTCATTTTTTCACATTTCCAACTGCAATATCTTAAATATGTGCAAACATAATATAGAAATTTTTGCTAAGATTTATATTTCCACCCATTTACTTTATTTGGGCGCACATTGGAAAAACTTTCGTTATTTTTTAACCATTTAGGAGACGTACAAATTTAACATTACTTTTTAGCATTTTGAGAAACACTTTGTTTTCCTGCACCAAGCCAAGATTGGAAAGGCTCATGAGTGTCAGAATAATAGATACCCCCACAAATGACCCCATTTTAAAAACTACACCCCTTAGTGTATTCACTGAGTATTTTGACCCCACAGTTTTTTTTCAAGAATTAATTCAATTTAGAGGAAAAAAGTAAAATTTCATAGTTTTGCAATTCTATCATTTTAAAGCCATATTTTTTTTCCTATAGTTTACATGAAAATGAGGATTTACACCCCAAAATGGATACCCCTGTTTCTCCCGTGTTCAGAAATATACCCATTGTGGCCCTAATATTATATCTGAGTCCTCAACGGGGCCCAAAACGAAAGGAGTAGTCAGTGTCTTTCAGAACAGAAATTTTGCTTGATGTCCTTTTAGACCCCATAGCACACATGTAGAGTTCTTGAGCGCCCAAAACCATAGAAAACCCCCACAAATGACCCCTTTTTGAAAACTAGACCCCTTAAGGAATTCATCTAGGGGTGTACTGCATATTTTGACCCCAAAGTTTTTGAATGAATTTAAGCCAAGCAAAAGGAAAAAATTTGGATTTTCGTTTTTTTGCAATTCTGTCATTTTAAAAACAGCTTTTTTTGTACAGCACACATATGAATGAAGACTTGCACCCAAAAATGGATACCCCTGTTTGTCCCGTGTTCAGAGACATACCCATTGTGGCCCTAATCCTATGTCTGGATGCACAACAGGGCCAAAAATGAAAGGAGTAATCGGTGGCTTTCAGAACATAGATTTTGCTTGAAGTCTTTTTAGGCCCCATTGCCCACTTTTAGAGTTCTTGAGCGCCCAAAACCATAGAGAACCCCCACAAATTACCCCATTTTGAAAACTAGACCCCTTAACGAATTTATCTAGGGGTGTACTGCATATTTTGACCCTACAATTTTTGAATAGATCTAAGCAAAGCAGTAAGAAAAAATTACGATTTTCATTTTTTGATCTATTGCGTCAATTTAAAGACAGGGTTTTTTGTACAGCACACATATAAATGACGACTTTCACCCTAAAACGGATACCCCTGTTTGTTCCGTGTTCAGAAACATACGCATTGTGGCCCTAATAGACTAGGCTAGGCCTACAATGAAAGGAATACCCATTGGATTTCAGGGTACAACTGAATAAATTCCAGGCCCCATTGCCCACTTATTGAGCCATTGAGTGGCCAAAACTATAAAGAGCCCCCACAAATGACCCCTTTTTGAAAACTAGACCCCTTAAAAAATTCATCTAGGGGTGTACTGCATATTTGGACCCCACAGTATTTGAATGAATCTAAGCAAAGCAGAAGGAAAAAGTTACGATTTTCAATTTTTTTGGCAATTTTTTAAATTTAAAAACAGTTTTTTTTTGTACAGTGTACATAGGAATGAAGACATTCACCCCAAAATGGATGCCCCCATTTGTCCCGAGTTCAGAAACATATCCATTGTGACCCTAATTTACTTACAGGACCCATGGCAAGGCCTATAAAGGAGGGAACACCCGTTGGATTTCAGGGCACAACTGAATAAATACCAGGCCCCATTGTTCATTTGTACGGAATAAAAATTGACTCCCTAAAAATTCCCCCCCCCTCCCCCACACACTCCGCGCCCTTTTTGGCATTCGCAAATCTTAGATAAAAGTAATAATGTGAACTGTGTGTTATTTCCGAAGACAGGGGTAATTACGGAGGCTGGTTGGAATGGGTACATGGGGCAATAAAACCGGTATCCCCCGTCCTCTCATACTTTTTGGGGGGTATTTCGTGACCTCAGTAGCGGGTATGGGGTGTAAAAAGTGGCGCTCTGTGAGTCTCCGTAAGCTTGATGAGGTGCTGCGGTCTCACATAGAAGGCGCTCAACAAGCTGCTCCTGGAACTGCAGGAAGGTGAACGTTCCCGGGGCTTCTTGGAAATTACATATTACAGGTAGAGCTCTGAATAACGCCGGGCTCACGCAGCCGTAGGCGGAATCTGCTTGCGGAGGCCCGCAGCGGATCCCAGCTGTGAGCCGGCTGTGACCCTGCGTACGGCCGTGTAATGTACTGCACATAACTGCGTACTTACACAGGCGGTCATGCGCAGTACCTTTTTTTTGTTTGTATTTCCCGCACCGTCGCTTAGCGATGACGCGGGTACCCGCAGCCCGTATACAATGTAGTTGCGTATGGGCAGCGGGTATATCCGCGATCACAGAGCACAATTTGTCTCTATGTTGCGGATAGCCGCGGTAAAATAGAACCTGCTGCGTTCTCTTTTCTGCGAGTGGATTACACAATTCCGACCCGCTAATGTGAGCGGAATTGTGTAATCCAATGCGATTGATCTGCGTATTACCGTGATCAGACGCATGCGGAATCTGTAATTCCTATCCGGTCATGTGAAATCGGCTAAAGGTAGATCTCTACCTTTTTATCACGTGACCGGGGACCGTTCAACAAGGCCACCCGTCACTGCTCCAGGCTCTCAGCGACCGTTGGTCGCTGGGAGCAAGGAGATTTTAAGTTTCCTGGGCTCCCCGACTCCTGCGCATGTGTCCGGTGTTTTGCTGGCGGGCGCATGTGCAGAATCCGGGTAAGTTCACGGATGAGGATCGCGTCGGGGTGCAAATATGGAGGCCTCCGGTAAAAAGTTTCATCTCCTCTCACCGATCGCATTTTTTTTTTTTTACTTTTTTTTTAACTTTACATGATCACTGTCATCCATTGGATGACAGTGATCATGTCCTCAGTGACATCCCTCTGCTCTTGGCTACACATGGCAGCCAGGAGCAAAGGGATTTTGAATTTCCTGGGGCTCGAGCCCCTCTGTGCACATGATTGACATCGGGCGCGCATGCGCAGACAGGGACTTCGGGTCCCGGGACATCGGGACACCGCTGAGGACCGGGGGTGAGTATTTTCACCTCCCCTCATGGATCCGATCCATGAGGGGAGGTGAAACTAGCACTTTTCTTTTACTTTTTAAACTTTTTCGCGATCGCCGTGAGGCCTGGTCCCCGGTAACGCCTCCTGGTTCCCGGCTACCTTCAGGAGCCGGGAGCCAGGAGGTTTTGAATTTGCCAGGGGCTCCCGGGCTTCTGCGCATGCACCCGCCGGCGGGTCCGGGAGGACCAGATCTCCGGGGCACACCACCGACAAGCCAGGTAAGAATTTTCAGCTGCTCTGATGGATCCGATCCATCAGGGCAGCTGAAAACAGCTCCATGCTGTCGGCTACCAGCGGAGCTGTCACGTCCAGAGCCCACATGGCTTTAGTCTCTGCAGGAAGCATGTTTTTACGTCCTCAGAGAATAAAGCTGTTACGGCACTCTGCCCCCCGAGCGCCAGTTGGGGTGCCCTGATCTCCCGCACCCCCACTGTCCCTGCCTACTTGCCTCGGCCCTGGCTAACCCCAGGCGGACAACTGGACGGCGGTCCCTGCCCTGGCTAGGGACCTGGCGACTGACAAGCAGGAAACTACCTAATGGGGGGAACAGAGTGCCGACAGAGGAGGCAGATGAATCAGACCAACAAAACTTACAAGGCTGGGGATGGGACTCACAGGCAAACTGGCAGGGTGCTGGATAGCAACTAGTGCTGACTGGGCCAGACTGGATTAGAGGCAAACCGAGCCCACACAAACAGACAGAGTAATAGGGGACCAGAGGGAGCTGACCGACAACTAGGGACTGGCTGAGGCGAACCGCAGACAGGCTGGCTAGGTGCATGCAGAACCAATAACTGGCAATGAGCTCACTTCACTGCCAGTCTTTTAACCACAAGGTTCCGCCCAGGGGCGGAGAGTGGGAGGAGGCAACTCCGCCCACTGCTGTATAAGAAGAACGGAGGAGGGCGGGCGGCACCCTACGGGCGGACACGCCCATGCCGCCGCCCACAGCTGCTGGGATAACCTCGACACAGGGCTCCAAGCCGCCGGAGCCGACGCCGGAGCGACGCGCCGCGCTGTATGGTAACATTACCCCCCCTCTGACGGGGGACCTCCGGGCCCCCGGAAACTCGACCAGACTTATCCAAAGTCTCCGAAGAGACAACAGGTTTCGACAACGACTTATGGAACCCCCTGCGACCCCTCCTTTTGCGATTTCCAGAGGACCCGTACCCCTTCTGTCCCACCCTGTACGGCTCAAATACCGACAGACTCTCCTCACAATGCAACTGCATACGAGACCCCACCCCTTTCTTCCGTCCCCTATGCAGGGCATCGGTGGCGACATCAGCAGCCGGGCGGGCGGACGGGGTTTGAAGGTAAGTGAGACCTCGGGGACTGAGTGCGGTATCGACTGGGCAGGGAGGAAGGGAAACGTGATGGCTATGGCAGGACGGCCCCCACTGGGTTAGCTCCCCAGTGGCCCAATCGAATTGGGGGTTGTGCAACGCCAGCCACGGCATCCCTAGTATCATGTCTACCGACATTTTCTCCATTACCAGGAACGATAGACCATCCGAATGGCGACCCCCCACCGTGAGTTGTAACACTGGGGTCCTCCATCGTACCAAGCCCGAAGCAAGAGGAGTAGCATCAATGCTAGCAAAACGAATTGGCGTCTTTAGCGCCACAAATTCAGCCCTCAGGGGCTCAACGAGACGCATGCTTATGAGGTTAGCAGCTGCTCCGGAATCAATAAACGCCTGCCCTAGGCGGGAGAAGTTCCGGAATCTAACCTGGCAGGGTATCAGAAGTCTAGGACGTACCTGAGGTCCTAGGCGACCCTCCCTGCAATCGCCTAGGACTGGAAGTCTTTCTGCCGATTCAGACTGTGGACGCTGAGGCCTCCGGGGGCAGGTTATCACCCGATGTCCAGCTTTCCCGCAGTAGAGACAGAGATGATGTAATAACCGAATCCAGCGTCGCTCCTCGGGGTCCAGCAGGTCCAGTTCCATAGGTTCGGGAAAAGAGACTGGTACGGACGGGGAGGGAACAGGACAAATGACCTCCCTGACTCTATGGGTCGGTCTATCTTGCTTCCCAGCCCTGAGCCTCCTATCTGCCTTCACTGCTAACTCCATAGCCTCCTTTAAGGACCCGGGAACGGGGTGGGAGATCAACAGTTCTTTGACCGCGTCCGAGAGACCTTGCATAAAAACGTCTTTCAGGGCGCTATCGTTCCATGCAGTATCACCCGCATAGCGTCTGAAACTGGAGCAATAATCCTCCACACAAAGCGACCCCTGATGCAGCGCCAGCAACCGTGAAACCGCCAACCCCACTCTATCCGGTTCATCGAAGATGCCCCCGAGTTCCTGAAAAAAGGAGTCCACCGAATGCAGGGAGGGGGAACCCTCGGGAATGGAAAAGGCCCAAGTCTGGGCAGAGCCCCGCAACAGGGACATTATGAGCCCGACCCTCTGGACCTCCGAGCCGGAAGAGCGGGGACGCATCCGAAAAAACAGGCGACACGCCTGTTGAAAAACAAAAAACTTGTTCCTCTCCCCAGAGAACACCTCAGGAAGAGGGCATTTGGGTTCGGGACAGGTAGAGGCGTTCTGCCCCTGCGACAACACCCACTGCTCCTGGGCCACCATGCGAGCTGACAAATCCTGGATCACCGGCACCAGGTCTTGCAGCTGGTTTGCAAGGGCGCTGATCGCCGCCATGAAAAGAAAAACAGTATTTTAAGGGCCAGTTATTATGTTACGGCACTCTGCCCCCCGAGCGCCAGTTGGGGTGCCCTGATCTCCCGCACCCCCACTGTCCCTGCCTACTTGCCTCGGCCCTGGCTAACCCCAGGCGGACAACTGGACGGCGGTCCCTGCCCTGGCTAGGGACCTGGCGACTGACAAGCAGGAAACTACCTAATGGGGGGAACAGAGTGCCGACAGAGGAGGCAGATGAATCAGACCAACAAAACTTACAAGGCTGGGGATGGGACTCACAGGCAAACTGGCAGGGTGCTGGATAGCAACTAGTGCTGACTGGGCCAGACTGGATTAGAGGCAAACCGAGCCCACACAAACAGACAGAGTAATAGGGGACCAGAGGGAGCTGACCGACAACTAGGGACTGGCTGAGGCGAACCGCAGACAGGCTGGCTAGGTGCATGCAGAACCAATAACTGGCAATGAGCTCACTTCACTGCCAGTCTTTTAACCACAAGGTTCCGCCCAGGGGCGGAGAGTGGGAGGAGGCAACTCCGCCCACTGCTGTATAAGAAGAACGGAGGAGGGTGGGCGGCACCCTACGGGCGGACACGCCCATGCCGCCGCCCACAGCTGCTGGGATAACCTCGACACAGGGCTCCAAGCCGCCGGAGCCGACGCCGGAGCGACGCGCCGCGCTGTATGGTAACAAAAGCCCACTTGGGCAGGACGTAAAAACACTATGGGCTGGTCGTTAAGGGGTTAAAAAAAGATTTATCTTTGTGTCTAAACTAACTGCCCGAGCGAATGATATCACTCCATGTAAAAGCACCTTTAGTATACATCATCAATATCAGATCAATGAGACCTAACACCCCCACTGATCAGCTCTTTGCTGTGTATCACAATTAGAAGTTTAAGTGGGTGGGATGGAGCTTGCAGTACTCTTCCTGGCCACTAAACAAAGCACATAGCTGAGCTAGTTTTGCTGCTCCTGGAAACAGCCAATCAGCAGACATGTTGGGTGACAGACCTCCATAGCATGTCCTAAGGATTTTAATAAAAGAAAAAAAAAAGCTTGATCAATATTTAATAAGAAACAAATTCCTCAGAAGCATGCATAAACTTTCATATGCCCCTCATTTTATTCTAAATTGACAAAATAAAGATGCATAATGGGTTTCAATTTCACTTACAGACGCTTCTGCCATTGCACTGGATGATGGCACTTCATGAGGTTTTGTGTGGGATCTATCCATATAGATCACAGAAGGGTGGCTGACTGTGAGCAATAGCAAATCAAAATATCCCCACTTTATTTGCGGAAGTGACATTTAGTCATAATTATTAGGTTGAGCAATATACTTTATATTATTGTGGAAATGCACAGATTTCGGTATCTGGTGCGTGTGCAGTTGTACATAGAGGAAGGACATAGAGTCTAACAAAATGATCAGGATTATATCTATCATCTATCTATCTATCTATCTATCTATCTATCTATCTATCTATCTATCCAATACATTAGTCATTAATAATATATTTGTCATCAACAAAGTGTGCATGTGGGCCCCTTTTACACAGGCCAATAAATTGTTCAGATTCCTGTAACCAGTGTGAATCTGCACGATTGTCATTTAGTGTTAATGCTTGCCCCGACTGAACGACAAACGGAATTTGTGTGCTTCCTGTTTGTCATTCAGTTTCTGCATGCACAAAACTGAATGACGTATCAGCCCATTTATGAACGACTGCTTGTTTACTGTGAATTTAAGTGGGCGAACTAGAAAGATCCGCATGATGTAAAAGCACAGGAATAATTATTGCTGGGACAACCTGTCGGGCATTATCCCATGTAAAAAGGTTCTATGTCTAGTAATTTTTTTCCATGTATGCATACGTGAGTGTTTCCAATTTTTTATTGTCAAATGATACAAAACGTGCTATGAAATTAAACTGCACCTGCTCCAAAATGCCCTTTAAACAATAGTAACAACATTAATGAAGCCAAGCTACGCACTTTTAAAACTCAGGTTTCCCATAATTAGTTATGGAAAGTCCAGATAAAGTATAATAAAATGAATCAAAAACTTGGTGCTTGTATTAATGTAACACAATTGTAAATACTCAAAACTATTCAAATTGGATTAGTCCTGTAATTTTTCATTGTAAATAAATGTGTTTACTAAATGCACAGTAGAGAAATTGCTTATTGAAGTCTTAGTGAAACTGTGGCCAAAATGTAAAGGTCATAATCATTACATATTTTTATATTGTTGACTTTTTGACTGTACAACAGAAATGTTCCTCTTAAGCTAATTACAAATATAGTTATTTCAACAGCTATAGAAAATTATTGGAACTGCTATGACATTAAGTACTTTTATTAACAAAGTAATTTTCCCTTGGTCGTTTTTTTTAATAACCCTAGTTTATGGGTGGAAACAGTCATAGGCCCAGGAGAGAAACACTTAGAAATGTCTTATTGGATTACCGAATGAAAATTAACACTTTTCATTTGTATTGCTGATTCCATTATTTGCAATAATCTGTGGGAAAATTCTTCCATTTCATATGCACAGTTACCACTCATTTAGTGCATTCTGTTCTAAAAATGGAATTCTTTTCACTCTTGACTAATTAACCTCCTTCTTACATATCT
The DNA here is from genome assembly GCF_035609145.1 of Eleutherodactylus coqui. NCBI lineage: Eukaryota > Metazoa > Chordata > Amphibia > Anura > Eleutherodactylidae > Eleutherodactylus > Eleutherodactylus coqui. The sequence goes on along the minus strand of NC_089843.1, from coordinate 172,021,595 downwards.
GCAGTTTGTTGCCTGGTTCTATACCATAACCCTACAGGGTTTCATCTTCACTTGTGAGGGCTGGTGTGCGCTCCTTCCCTGCTGTTTCCTTTGATTTTCCCGAATAGGATTGATGACACAAAGTGTGGTCTGTTACCAGGTGTCTGACCAGGAATAACCTCGGGAACTTCCGGGATAGTTCCAGATGTGCAGTTACCTCCTATGTTTCCCCTCCTTGTCTCCTCCCTACCCTTTGCCTTTTAGTCTGCGGTGGTGGGAGTATAAAGCTTGAGTTGGTGGCTATGGATAATTTAACATTCTGCTCTTACAACACAAGGGGCCTAAACAAGCTGGCAATTGCACGACCAAAAACTACACTACTTGGTACCACTGTCCTCATCCAGAAAAATTTTTTTGCGAGGTCTCAATAGTTATTCACAAACAATTCCCGCACCAAATCATCTTTTCTGAGATAGACCCGGGAGACGCTATATTTTCCTTAAGATATCTGTTGGCACCAGAGTATTAACCATTGCTAATGTTTACTTCCCAAATCACACACAGGTATCCTTCGGTCTCCGGGTCATGGAGGCACTTTCAAGATTTGCCACAGGCTCACGAATAATTCTCGGAAGGGACTTCAACCTATGTCTGCACCCTGAGGTGGACTCATCAGAGGGTAGGTTTGGAGTCTCATTTTCACTTACATTCAAACTTAAGAAGGCCTTGGCTTCTATGCGACTGGTGGATTTATGGCAACTTCTGCACCCAGGAATGAAGGATTTTAGTTATCACTCACAAGCTCACAATAGCTGCAATCGCTTAGATCACCTTTTTGTGTCACACGACCTCCTAGACTTGTCCACCTCCAGTTCAATTGGGGTTTTAGTGTGGTCTGACCATTCTCCGGTCTATGGGGCCCTGCAGGGTTTCATGTAAAGGAGGGAGAACCATACCTGGCACCTTAATGACAGTCTCCTTAATGACTCACTCTGCATGGACGCGGTGCAACAGGGGGTACACAACTTTATTTCTGACCATGAGTCAGATAACACACTCCACCTACACAATGGGAGGCTCTAAAATCCATCATTAGGGAAATTTTCATCTCACACGGAACTAGAATGAAAATGGAGCATGTGCAGGGGCTGAGGCGATTGCTAGTGAAACTCGATGCTCTTGAGTCCTCTAATAAAAATGTCCCATCAGACGATCTCAAAGCAGATATTTTTGACACCTGGGGGAGAATTCTTTCCATCCTGGACCAATACACACTTTGTTCTAGGGATAAAAGATGAGGGTGTTTCTACAAATATGGCAACAAATGCAAACGATGGCTGGCCAGGGCTTTTCATCCCAGGACATCCATCCCCTATGTAGTCTCCCTAAAGTCCCCAACTAAAGGAGTAGTCCACTCTAATGCAGACATATTGAAATGCTTCAGATTGTACTACCACAATCTTTATAACTTACAGGACAAAAAAGTGGAGGGACAAACAAGGAATCAATTGGACATAAATGCTTACTTAGATAGTTTTGCCCCGGGAGCTATCTCAGAGGGGGACTCTGATAGCCTAGAAGAGAATATCACTGAACAAGAGATTCAAGACGTCCAAACAAAAAGTCCAGGCTCATATGGTTTCACCCCCAGATTCAATAAATCTTGTCAAGACCTGCTAGTCCCACTTCTCTCAAAATCCTTTAACTGAGTATCTAGATTATGTCCATTCCCATAGCAAGCCCTACAAGCTATAATCACGGTTATTCCCAAGCCTGCGAAGGACCATTCATTCTGCACCAATTACCATCCTATTTCACTCCCAAATATAGATACTAAATTGTTCTTCAAAATTCTGGCATCCTGTTTGAAGCCGTTTATTCCATTCTTGATCAATAGAAAACAGACTGGCTTTGTTCTGGGTTGAAAAGCAAGAGACAACACAATCCGATCAGTCTCCCTGATTTCGTGGGCCCAGCTCTCAGGAAAAACCATCTGCCTATTGTTGGTAGGGGCTGAAAAAGCGTTTAATAGGGTTCATTGGGGATTCCTGGAGTCGACCCTGCGAAAGATCAGCCTGGGCCCTAGATTCGTGAGCTGAATCATGGCCCTATACCACAATCTGATGGCTTGGGTAAGGGTGAATGGCTGTCTTTCTTCTCCCCTTAAAATTAACAATGGAACAAGACAGGGCTGTCCAGTTTCCCCCTTCCTGTATGTCCTGGTGATGGAGTCAGTGGCCAATGCCCTTAGGAATAATCATGATATTCAGGGGTTTAGCACAGAAACATCCAAATATAAACTTGCCCTATTCGCGGATGACCTACTTATATACATTAAAACAAAACGAAGATTGTCAATCCCGGGTGCCCTGGCGGAGTTTGAGAGCTTTGGTAGAGTTAGTAACTTTAAAGTTAAAGGAGATGTCTCGAGGAAGCAGTTAATTTTTTTTTTTGCCCAGTCCCCCCCATTAAACATACATTACAAAGCCCCCCTGTAAATGACATTTCTAGCTGGTTCGTACTTACCGTTCCAGCGTTTCAGCAACTTATAAAAGTTTCCTCAAGATGGCCGCCGGCTCTTTCCCCGTCGCTCGCTGCAGCCCGACGTGCGCGCTCCCGAGACGCCGCCAGCTGTGTCTCCATGGCAACCGGACGCATCGCAGCCGCCGACCAGACGCCCCGCAGCCGCCGACCAGACAGCAGGTAACCGGCGCTAGCCCCCGGCTCCCCAGCGCTAGACCCTCAGCCCAGGTGAAGGCCCCGGAGCCCAGCGCTAGGTTCCGGAGCCCAGCGCTAGTTCCCCCGGCCTAGCGGCAGCCCCCCCCGGCCTAGCGACAGCCCCCCCGGCGCAGCCCGGCGCAGCGGCAGCCCCCCCCCGGCCTAGCGACAGCCCCCCCATCACAGCGGCAGCCCCCCCGGCCTAGCGACAGCCCCCCCGGCGCAGCGGCAGCCCCCCCCGGCCTAGCGACAGCCCCCCCATCACAGCGGCAGCCCCCCCCGGCCTAGCGACAGCCCCCCCGGCCTAGCGACAGCCCCCCCGGCGCAGCGGCAGCCCCCCCCCGGCCTAGCGACAGCCCCCCCGGCCTAGCGACAGCCCCCCCGGCCTAGCGACAGCCCCCCCGGCGCAGCGGCAGCCCCCCCCCGGCCTAGCGACAGCCCCCCCCGGCCTAGCGACAGCCCCCCCATCACAGCGGCAGCCCCCCCCGGCCTAGCGACAGCCCCCCCGGCGCAGCGACAGCCCCCCCGGCGCAGCGACAGCCCCCCCGGCGCAGCCCGGCGCAGCGGCAGCCCCCCCCCCCCCCGACCCATCACTTACCTGGGAGGCTTCTCGGGGCTGCTGGGCTGGGCTGGGCTTCTCCGCTGGGCAGCTCCAGTTTCTGCACCTTCCTCTAACAGAGGATGGTGCAGAATGGCCGCTTCAGCGCGCTCCCGAGCAGTGACAGCTCGTCTGCGCATGCGCAGAAGAGCTGTAGCGGGGAGCACACTGAAGCGGCTCGTGCTGAATGGAGAAGACCGGACTGCGCAAGCGCGTCTAAAAAAGCAAGCTGCCAGCGAATTTAGACGGAACCATGGAGACGAGGACGCTAGCAACGGAGCAGGTAAGTGGAATAACTTCTGTATGGCTCATATTTAATGCACGATGTACATTACAAAGTGCATTAATATGGCCATACGGAAGTGTATAGACCCACTTGGTTTCGCGAGACCACCCCTTTAATATCCATAAGAGCTTTTACCCACTAGCATTTTTTTAACACTGCGATATCGCTGCGTTTTTTTAATGGGACTTTCTAATGTTAAAATCGCATCGCACAAAAATCGCAAGTTTGTGCATTTGCGACTTTTCTGCAATGTGATTTTACATTAGAAAGTCCCATTGAAAAAAATGCAACGATATCGCAGCGTTAAAAAGAAACGCTAGTGGGTAAAAGCCCTAAATCAGAATCGCTCAACATAACAATCCAACCAGATGAGGCCTCAATTTTTGGAGCATGTTTCACGCTAAAGTGGAGGGATGACTATATTAAGTACCTGGGGGTCAATCTTACCAGCGATCCTAACAATTTATTTGACATGAACTTCAAACCGATGCTCGCCAGCTTTGGGGGGGATCTCAAACAGTTGTACCCTCTCACCATCCCATGGTTTGGGAGAATTTACATCCTAAAAATGGACTCTCTTCCCAAGTTTATATACCTCTTCCAAAACACTCCCACTGAGACTCCTCAAAGCATACTTTACTAGGATCCGTCAACTATCCCTTGACTTTGTGTGGGGAAGTACTAGGCCCAGGGTGAGATTTAGGACCCTTAAATGCTGGAAAGGAATTGGGGGGTGTGGGCTTACCCAGCTTCTCCTTATATCACGAGGTTGCCATATGCAATTGCGTTTTAGACATCCTGCATAATAGACTCACTAAGCTTTGGGTGGAGTTAGAGTGTGAGAGTGCTCCTGCCCATCTTCATGGCTCATTCTGGCTTTCGTCTTCAGTGTCTCGAGAGTTGCCTTTGACGACCCCCTTCCTGCATCAGCTCAGATTTGGAATGGCTTCGCTACCTGCCTCAGGCTGGTCTCTTGACTGGGTCCCCTTACCGCTCTGGTCAGAAACCCAGATTTCCCCCAACTGTTAGGGGGTCCTTCCTTCCTGCTGGAGAGGAACGCCTTTCCTCTGCAGGACAGAGATGTCTCAGCCTCTGTAATCCACCCGTTGATTGAGTTACTTGGGGAAAGGGGCTCCCGGACTGGAGTCTGGTTTCAATATTTTCAGATTAGACATTTTATTTGTTCTCAAGGGCCCTTAACTCCTCTTCTGTCTCTTTGCCCATAGTGGGAGGGTTTGCAGTATTTTATTGCCTCTTGTTGGCGGCGGAGACCTGTAATGACATGGTATGATGCATGGAGTGCTGGGAAATGGAACTGGGGAAATCCTTCTCAGAAGAGGATTGGACTAAGTTGTTCACTTTAACACACTTGCTAGCGATTTCCTCTAAACTTCAAGAAACAAACTACAAGATATTATCACAGTGGTTTAGGACTAGAGATGAGCGAGTATACTCGCTAAAGGCAATTGCTCGAGCGACCATTGCCTTTAGCGAGTACCTGCCCGCTCGAGACTGAAGGTTCGGTTGCCAGCGGCGGGCAGGGAGCTGCCAGGGAGAGTGGGAAGGAGGGGAGATCTCTCTCTCCCTCTCCCCCCCCCCCGGCTCCCTCCTGCTGACTGCCGCTACTCACCGCTCTCGAGCGGGCAAGTACTCGCTAAAGGCAATGCTCGTTTGAGCAATTGCCTTTAGCGAGTATACTCGCTCGTCTCTATTTAGGACCCCTACACGACTAGCCAGGATGTATCTTCAGACCCCAGACACCTGCTTGAGATATTCACAGGGAAGAGGGGGTTTTCTGCACATTTGGTGGTCCTGTCTTCTGATCCTTCCTCTCTGGTAGGAGATTACCAGCCTATACAATGTGGTCTATAAGGACTCAGTAGTCTTTACACTGGAAACAGCCCTACTATCTGTGATTCCAGGATCCATATAAAAAAATAAAGAAAAGTACCCTCAATTTTTTTCTTATCACCATGCACCAGACAATCCCAAGGTTTTGGAGAGCCTTTTCTTTCCCCATGAGAATTATGTGGCTGGAAACTATTGATCAGATAATTCAGATGGAGGAGCTTGCTGCAACTGAGAAGATTTAAATCAAAAGTTCTACTTCATTTGGACAGCCTGGATGATTTTTCGTAATTCTAACACTCTAAAAACCTGACTCCAAACAGGTGTTGTACCTGCATAACTCAAACAACTCTATTGCCCATGCTGCTCTCAATTAACACTGTGCTTCGGGCCGTCGTCTACTCCTCCCTCTATTCCCAGTTTATCAGTCCTTTTACTTCTACACCTTCCTTACACCTCTTACTATTCTTATAGCCATGATTGGTCACGGGGTTCACTCGGGTTTTAAGTGGCATCGATAAGGTCTTCGGTCTTGGCCATGGACTTCTTCGCCAGCTAGCTTATATTTTGAGCAGCAGTGAACCCGGGTTTTTTCTTTTTCACTAAGTTTCATCTGTGAGCAAGAATGGCAATATGTTCTTAGAAGGATGTTATGTTAATGTATTTTGAAACCTTAATAAAAATATTTTGAACCATAAAAATAGAATTTTCTGCTTAAAATTAACAATTTTTATCTCATTATGTTGTTACTCTGTACAAATTCTATAGAATACAATTGGTTTATGTTCCTAAAGTACTCTGGCCAACTCATTGTCACTGATAGTATTGAGTGATTATTGAAATAATCCAATTAGAAGTAACTGACCAGATTGTTTTTTAAAATTGTGAATCGGGGCTCCCAATTCCGACTTCCATTAAAATCAATAGGAGTAAAATCAGGTTCTCTAATTTGGTCTCCTTGAACAGCAGTGGAGGTGATGGTGGTGGCTCAGTGTCTAGCACTGCTCCCTTGCAGTGGTGGGTCACAGGTTCAAATTCCTATCTAAGTCAGATTCAAACCTAGAATTCCAGCACTACAAGGCAACAGTGCTAAATCAATAGACCTGTCCTTTCTGCTCAAAGCAAAGAGCAAACATTTTAGTGATTTTTGTTACAAATTCGGACAGGGAGGATCCGATCTGATTTACTACAAATCGACCTGATTTATTGCCCAGCCAAACAGGACAAGCAACAATAGTCACTGTAAATATTGAAATTAGACACCTTAAACAAGAGATAAGTATAAACAGTTTTAAGGGCTCAGTCACACGGGCGTTTATTGCCGCGATTTGCGCATGCGCATGCGTCCGGCGATTTTTTAAAACCATTGCTTTGCAATGGTATCGGACACATGTGCGCTTTTTATGCGCTCGTCCGATAAATTAGAGAACAGAAATCGCAGATCGCACCTATCTGCGATCTGCGATTCCTGTTCTCTTCTCTATATGCGCTCAATGGGGCCGGCGGCAGCAGCACCGACCCCAATGAGAACATATAGAAGATAAATCATTCTTCTCTGCCACAGCTGGAACAGCTGTGGCAGAGAAGAACGATGTTTGCCCATTGAATTCAATGGAGCGGCAATACAGCAGCTCCATTGAAAGCAATGGGCTGCCGGCGTGCGCGGGGTTAATTGTCGGGAAGGGGTTAAATATATAACCCCTTTCCTGCAATGCATCCTGAAAAGTGAAAAAATAAAAAAAATGTATGTACTTACCTGCTCCCGGCAGCTGGAGATCCCGGCGGCCGGCCTGCAGTGGGTGTGAAGGGGGTGTGACTCAGGCTTGCCCCTGATTGGCTCAGCCTGAGCCAATCAGAGGCTGATCTCAGTCACACCCATTCATGAATTCATGAATGGGTGTGACTGAGACTTGCTTCTGATTGGCTCAGCGCTGAGCCAATCAGGGGCAAGCCTGAGTCACACCCACTGCAGGCCGGCCGCCGGGATCTCCAGCTGCCGGGAGCAGGTAAGTACATACATTTTTTTTATTTTTTCACTTTTCAGGATGCATTGCAGGAAAGGGGTTATATATTTAACCCCTTCCCGACAATTCATCCCACACTCGCCCGCAGCGCTTGCATTCAATGGAGCCGCTGTATTGCCGTCTCCATTGAATGCAATGCGCTGGACAGCTCCGGCCCGTTTCTAATGAAACGCGGCTAGGAGCAGATTTTCGGGCGATTTTTGGGCCGATTTTTCGGCGCCGGTCACGCGATTTGCGCATGCGCATCCGTCATGCGATGCGCAAATCGCGTGAAAAAACGCCCGTGTGACTAAGGCCTTAGGGTGAAGGAATATAAGCAGAAAATGTAATATTGATCATTATGCAATATATGCAAACACATATATAGGAATGGGGAAGTTGTTGGGGTCTTAAAAGATTGGGGCATGAGCCGCATGACATATGTCTCTCCTCCTGCCCAAAAATCATATACAGTATATATATATATATATATATATATATAGTTACTACTAGAGATGAGCGAACGTACTCGTTTCGAGTACTTACGCACCCGAGTACTGCCATTTTCGAGTACTTCAGTACTCGGGTGAAAAGATTCGGGGGGCGCCGGGGGGCGGGGAGAGGCGTGGCGGTGCGGGGGGTAGCAGCGGGGAACAGGGGGGAGCCCTCTCTCTCTCCCTCTCCCCCCCACTCCCCACTGCTACCCCCCGTGCCGCCACGGCACCCCCCGAATTTTTTCGCCCGAGTACGGAAGTACTCGGAAATCGCGGTATTCGGGCGAAAAAGGGGCGTGGCCGAGCACATTCGCTCATCTCTAGTTACTACATAACATTGGTACCACTATAGCAAGTCGAAACATTATGACTATACAATAAATAAATGTTCCCATTATGCTGTTACTAAACAAAACACATCATATAAAAGGACAATATTAAAATATTAACAAATAATAGCACTATACAATGACAATATTACTGTCAAACAATGACCTCTACTATTATCAGTAAATACTAACCACTATACTGTATTATTACCATATTGTTGCTGAATAAAAACCACTGTACAAAGACCAATATTGCCACCATACAGTGACCATATAGTGTCAAATACCAGTTCTACACAGATGCTCTGAAGACTGTGCAAGTAATTACTGTAGATGTTATATCCAGTGATCATAGGTGGCATCTTCTCTGACAGGAGTTTTTTTTACTTTTCCCAACTTTTCTATCTGGCCCAGACCACCTTGACTTCTTCCAGCCACAACTTGTCTCTAAAGTTTGCGGCATAGGCATCTTTGGCTCTTTTTCCAGCACCCCACGAACATCTTCCTAACCTACACAAATTCTTTATTCTGCTGATGTCCACAATTTTGTGCCTGTTGTTACACCATCTGCCACTACTACTATACCTACTGTGTCGCATGGTACCATCTAATATTGAATATCAGAATTAATGTTATCATAACCATGATTGTTCCCCACCAAAAAATAGTTTCACACAACAGCACCTTTAAAAACAATAGTGCCAAACAAATTGTGAGTTATACTGTGCCCCAGAGGTTAATAGTGCACCATACAGTAAAAGTGCTATCTTTTGTGCAACATTGATCTTCTTAGTGCCAAATAGTAATAGTGTTCCTTTTAGTGCTCGCACATAGTGATAACACCCCCTTTGTTATGCCTCCAAAGCAATAATGCCCTTTGTGTAACCTTTCAAAAGCAAACATGTCCTGTGCCCCCCTAGAAAGTTATAATTTCCTTATTTTGCACTTGAAATATTATTAGCGCCGCTTGAAAGTAATAATGTACCATTTATGGGAGGAGTGGCTAGCAACAGAACATTGCAGACATACTTGCAGCCAGTTCTGCTTTAAACACTCAATTTCTCATGAAACCTGTTCCCGTCTGACTATATTTTACTGAATACCTTCCAGCACCTGCTCTAAGACTTCACCCTGATCGATTTAACACCTTTTGGAGGAGTCTACTTGCTATTTTGGAGTGGGAGAACTTGGGGCTTAGCTGAGACCTGCAGTCGAGGAGCTTGTATGACGGTCTGTAGCAAGACACCCACCCCTTCTTGTAAGCCTGAACTGTACTGTGTACCTCTCTGCTACCTAATGGCCACTCCTCTTCACTGCTGTGGCACCTAGGTGCCTGGTTTCTATCTCTAGTGCTGCAAGAGAGAGCCTGAAGCTCCTGTTCAACCTGTGGCCACTTGCACAGGGCACTCTATAAACAGGTTACAAAATCTCCTGCTACCATAGGCATTTGGCAGAAGCTCCCTATCACTGTTCTGCAAGAGAGCACTATCACCACAAGTGTCAAACGGGGACTACTGGGGAGCCCTGCATATTTATGATACTGGCAGGGACAGAGACCACTTAGACCTAGCAGGACATGATGAGTGTCTTGGGGGTCAGAGTCTGTATATCTGCTCCATGTGCTGCCATTTACGTGCCCCATAGTGCCTCCAGCATAAAGATGTGCAGTATCTAAAGGAGCATGCTGATGTTGTAGAGGCCCATATTTCCATCCTGGAGGATGTTGTTACACTTTTAGAGCTCAAGTAAACACTCTGGATGCTGGTTCTGCTGCACAACAAAAGTAATTGTATGACTTTGAAAACCGTTCACGTCGGTGAAACAGCCAGTTGGTTGGGCTCCCAGAGGTTCTTTTGGATACCTTGAAACATTTCTTAAAGAAACCTATGGATCAGACTTTATCTTGCCTTTATTTTGCATTGAATGTGCACATTGCATACCAACTAGAGCCGCATTCTAGGGGCTCCTCCTAGTACATTTATAGCTAAGCTACTAAACTACCATGATAGAGACAAAGTGTTGGCTGAATTATTTGAAAATTAAAGGACAAGAAGTGAGGATCTTCCCAGATTATTCTCTGGAAGCACGACAGAAATGCCAAAAATTTACAGAGGCAAAACAGTTACTACGGTCTGAGGATCTTGATTATACCATCCTGTACCCCGCTAAATTGAAAGTCATTAAGGATAATCATGCCCACTTCTTTGACAAGCCAGATTACTTAGCTGGACCTTCATTTGATTTTGAAAGCACTGGGTTAAATATGAGACTGACCTACCTGACCTGCTCCTTGATTTGCTGCATTTTATAAAGTTTATTATGTTTCTTTTCTCTTTTTCAGATCTAGGTATGTTGCTGTCAATATTATATTTGTTAAATGCTAGCTGTGTCTGTTCTCATCTCCTATTCTTATGTCTGCATTCGCCAGCTGCACTTTGATTCTGATCTGTTATATTTATAATATCACTATGTTTCTTTCAAGGTTCTGGGTTGGTCAGTTATTATCTTCCTTGAGTTTCTTCTTGGGTGCGCCTCCTGCTTGTTCTGTGGCTATGGGAAAATTCTGCTTGTCGGATATGTTGACAATCTTGTGGAGTGTATGTTTAGACCATATGTTCAGATTTATGTGTGCTACTGTATTACAACCAATTACAGAGGAGTTCTACTCCCTTTTGTTTTGTTTTTTTCCCCTTTTCTGGTACCATCTTAGGGGGTCTTGCGCTGTCTTTATGGTTATGATTGATCTGGGATTCAGACCTGTCCTTGGTTGAGTCAGATGGATAGGATGGAAAGGGTTGTTATTCATTACCATTAACAACTTTATTTTCATTTTTAACGCTATAGCATGACTGTTTTTATGGTATTATGCTGGTGATTGGTGACTTGTGCCTATGGAATTTTTTCCTATATCCCAATGACTGACGTTAAACTTAAATTAGTCTCTTGGAATGTCAGAGGTCTTAATTTCGCTAATTTTTTTCTTTGACAGGAAATCCACTTTCAGGGCTCTTAGGTGCTGGCACCTAAACATGTGTTTATCGGCTCTGCCTACCATGATGCATATTCTAATTATGCTAGAGGTGTAACTATCTTAGAGGCTAAGTCCACTCAGTTTGTCTTGAAGCAGATTCATATTGACTTAGCGGTTTGATTTCTTATACATCAAGGTATTTTTAATTGGTATCTCTTCACTATAGTCAATATTTATTTACTGCCCCCTACTGATATTCAGGTTCTCTATGATATAATGGCCATAGTAGTACTCCTGGACCCAGCCTAGTTGATATTGATGGGTGATTTTAATCATATTATGGACTCAATATTTGACCATCTTACACAGACAAATCGTATAATATCTAAGTTGCCTGTCTGGGCTTCCTCTTACCTGTTGCAGGAGGTGTGGTGTCTAAGGCACCCGCATAATACCATTTATTCCTGTCACTCAGCGTCTTACGGTTCCTTCTCTCAGATAGACTTATGTTTTGGTTCTCCAAACTTTCTTCACTTGGTGTGTGATGTTTTGCATTTGCCTCAGCCCATCTCGGACCATTCACCACTTCAGTTAATGCATGATCTTGGAAA